>NC_138115.1:18040000-18513713 GCF_964146895.1 Miniopterus schreibersii | reverse complement strand
CTCCTTTGCAAAATAGAGACAATACCCGTACCTAAGCAGAGAGGGGCATTGTGGACAGCTTACTGGGGAAGTGGGAGTACAGGGCTTAGCGAGGTCTATGGTCCATGACAACAACTTAAAAGGTTATTGACCGTTAGTATTCACATAAACTCTGTATAGGGAAGTTTCCCAGAGGGGCCGATATTTTGGTGGAGTCTAAAGATTGCAAGGAATTCGATTACAGAAAGAGAAAGGGGAAGCTAGAGGACAAACTATCAAATGCAAAGGCTTGAAAGCATGGACACCGCGGGGGTCTTTTGCTACATGTTAGAACATAGATGAGGGGAACCACAGGAGAAAAGTTTGGAAAACTGGGTGGTAACCATCTTGCAAAGCTTGTGTGTAAGTTGTGTATTGGCTGTCAGTCTTCCTGATAAAAATCACCTGGGGTAATTATTAAATACGCAGAAAACCAGAATCTGTCCCTGGAAAGCATGATTAAGTAGGTCTGGACTAGAGCTTGGGAATGTGTTTCTGTGTTTTTAACAATTGTTTTATGTCATTTTTATTTTCAGAAAAAAATCAAAATCATTGGGTTTAGAATATGTGTATATGTATTACATATATATTTATATAATATTCTCTCTATATATGATATTCACATAGTCTACAAACAAAATTAGAATATTTCTGTATCCTGTAACTATAGAGAATATTCATAATTAAATATACGTAAATATGGGACAATCATATATTCTATATGTTATATATATTTGACATGTACATAAAATTTTATAAATGTACTAAGACAAATATATGTATGTATATTCTCCACGAAAATGTAAAAATGATATATTTTGTATTTCTACTGAATTAGGGTACTCCAGAGAAACAGAACCAATAAGATAAATATGTATACAGATAGATGATAGATAGATTAGATAGATAGATAGATAGATAGATAGATAGATAGATAGATAGATACATGATAGATAGATAGATGATAGATAGATGATAGATAGATGATAGATGATGATAGACAGATAGATAGATGATAGATAGATAGATAGATAGATAGATAGATGATAGATAGATAGATAGATAGATAGATAGATAGATAGATAGATGATAGATTTAAAGAGATTTTTTTTTTTATATAGAAAATTGGCTCACATGATTATAGAGGCTGAGAACTGCCACAACCTGCCTTCTGCAATATGGAGACTCAGGAAAGCCAGCGGTATCATTCCAGGGCAAGTCCAAAGGCCTGCAGACCAGGAGCTGATGGTGTAAGTACCAGTCTGAGAACAGAAGATCAATGTCTCAGCTCAAGCAGTGAAGCAGGGAGAGAATAAATCCCCTTTTCTGCTTGTTTGTTGTATTCAGGCTCACAGCAGACAGGCTGAGGCCCACCTGCATGGGGGAGGGCAGTGTGTTCTACTCAGTTTACCATCTCAAACACCAATCTTGTCTGGAAACACTCCCACAGACCCATCTAGAAATAGTATTTAAATGAATATCTGGGCACCCCAGAACCCAGTCAAATTGACACATAAAATTAACCATCACATCTACATGTAAATAAAGCAGAATTAGCCTCATAAACTGTTTGTTTGTTTCTAGAGGGGGAGTGGGAAGGATGCCTTCTTTGGGTTGGATACTTAAGCAGCTGAAGAAGAGAGACAGAAAGAGGGACCTCACCAATAAAGAACAATATCTGATTATTGAGCGATTTGCCAAAAATTTTCTGGAAATCCTTGCTGAATGAGCATTCTTTACCACACTGTGACTCATCTAAGGTCATACTGGTTGAGGAGCCTCGCAAGAAAAAGGAAATATTTTCTAATTTTCTGCCCAAAATTTCTTTAGACAAGATGGCACCTTATCTTCTCAGTTGAATTGTGCATTTTTTTTAAGGAAATGGACTATCTTCTGCATCCCTTTCATGATCTGGAGCAGCTAGTATGAGGTAATGATTAGATATTAATTGATTAGGAATGCAAGAAAAGAGGTATGTTGTTTGAATTGTCACACAGAGTCACTTGCACATCTATCTCAAGGGCTACAAAGAGTTCCAACCACCATGCAAAAAATCATGCATTGTCTGCAACCTAACAAATTAAATGGGAAAAATCAGTTCAACTTGTAGGAAGTATATGCAACAACATGGGTAAAAAAAATAACATAATGCAATTTTTTTAAAATAAAACACTACAACTCCTAAAGCAACAGAAGCAGTCAAATGCTAAAACACTGGAAGTCATTAACGTTAGTTTCCCTTGAAAAAACTGCATGAAAACATCAAAAATATGTGCAAAGATTTTTTTGTGCTCCATTAAAGAAAATGTTATTTCTTGGAGAGAGTAATTTTGTGCAATTGTATTATATAAGAACCCAGTTTTAAAAACAGAATTTCTTAAACAAATCATAGCACAAAAATACAACCAAGATGAAGACTAAAGGTATCTACAGCCTGCGGGTATCTTGTACGTGGATGGTCAGCATTGCCAGATAAGAACACTTATAGAGGGGCTGGGTGAAGAAAATTCCTTGAAACTGATCAGGAAAAAAAAGAGTTTCTACATCACCCGTAGAAAAACATACAGTAATAAGAAAGCATTGGGGGCGGGGGACTTGCTTAGTAGCCTTCCTTTTAGCAAAAAATTACTATTTATTTATTTATTTATTTATTTATTTATTTATTAAATATATCTTTATTGATTTCAGAGAGAGGAAAGGAGAGGGAGAGAGAGATAGAAACATCAATGATGAGAGACTCATTGATCGAGCCCACAACCCGGGCATGTGCCCTGACCGGGAATCAAACCCTGATCGCCTGGATCCTAGGTCGATGCTCAACCGCTGAACCATGCCCGGCTGGGCAGCAAAAAATTACTCTTAAAAAATAAAGCACCCTCTTTTACCTGACAGTGTTTTACTTGTCTAACATTACCAAGTAGGGTAAATTAGGTTTCTAACTCCCCTATTATTACTCTTTCTAGAGACTGAGCCATGGTTTTAAAAGGCAATAAAATCAAAAGACACTGGAAGAAAAAAAAAAGAGCATTTGTGATGTCCGTCTACACGCAAAAATTTCAGTATGTCTTCAAATAGAGGGCAATGTCAAAAACAACTTTCTCCTGTTAAATTCTTTTTTTCTTAATATGTTTTTACCTATTTCAGAGAGAGGAAGGAAGAGAGAGAGAAACATCAATGATGAGAGTCACTGATCAGCTGCCTCCTGCATGCCCCCTATTGGGGATCGAGCCTGCAACCTGGGCATGTGCCCTGACCGGTGGTGCATGGGTCAAAGCTCAACCACTGAACAATACTAGCCAGGCTCTTGTTAAACTCTTAACATAAGAGAAAGAATGAATGTTATCAGCACAGTATAAGAAAAAGGAGGGAATTTCATTCCACTTTATAAAAGACAGCTTTCTACTTCCTTCAGAAAAAAAAAAAAGTCATCATTTTGAAACCTCAGAACACAAATAAATGATTCAATGGAAAAGCATACAAAAGGTGGTTAACAGCTATATTCAGGTGTTGTACAAATCACTTAAGGAAAGGGGAAGGGTGAAAAAAAAAACCACACGAATAAAATTGTGTTCTACTTAAATTCAAATTAAAAGTAAAAAAATATTAAAAAGCATTTGGGTTTGAAAAAATGACAATCAAAGCTAACATTACATATGAAGCCTGAAAGAAGGCAATTCTGCTTTTGATGTGAACACAACAAAACTAAGTAAATCAATGGAAGGTCTTTTCCATTAAGTTCAACACCATTTAGGGTTGGGCCAATAAAAGGGAAACAATATAAAGTGCATTTGTGAAGTTTCTTAAGATGTAACCTTGAACTGGGGGCTGTGAACTGCTGAACATGTTTAAATTGGTAAAATATTATTAAACTGGTAAAATATATATAGCACATATAAAACAAAATGATTCCATTCTACAATTCTAGAAAATCAGTAATAGATCTTTAGAACCACCTGAATATTTTTCCTGTAATACATAAATATATGATGGTCAGGTAATGTACATTGTGAGAAAATGTCAAAGCAGGAACCACCTTTGACAACAGGAGAAATATTGGAGAGCCAGGTAGTAAAGGATTATAAGAGCCAAAAATGTTTCCTTTGGTAATAGGCATATTTTAATGTTATGCCAACAAGTATAGTCATCGTATAGTTATGCCAAGCAGGTCAATATCATCATAACAAATTTAGGCCAGGTCTTCTGGGATTTTTACATAAGGTAAATAATAGTAACATAAACCCCTATTTCTCATGCTGTCTTTTGGAAAGCATGACTTAATTCTCCCACTTTTTCTCTTGTGTGTTCTGACTGGGTTCTTAGTTCCTAGAAGGTGCATGATAGACAGACAGACACTCTACAAAAGTATGTATGGCAATTGGGTGATAGTTCAATTGGTTAATGACTTCAAACAGCAAAGTCCATTGATACAGACCATATTATACCAACATTTCAGACAACAATATAATTATTTCCTTTCAATTATTTACTGTTTTAATTTTTCTAACCCATCTATATTTAATGTCTGGTGGTCTATATATAAAAATAATTCAATATATACAATAAAATGTTAATGATTTAAGCATAACATTTTCAGGTAAAAAGCTGTTCCCAATCGGTTATAAATACATAGATAAATAAAATACTCAACATACACATGTGAATATAAAGTAGCTTTGTAGTTTTGCTTTTTTTCAAGTTCTGTTTCAAACAAAACATATTTTTATACAACTGGTTATTATTCAAGGGAAATATATGCATTGTATATAATGTAGCCAACTACATACTAGCTGCATGTTATAATATATTATATAGTAATCATATACTATATTATACTTTATCCTAATTATAAACCTTAGTATAACTTATATTAAAGTTCACTGAAGACATAAATGAAGATTTTTTTCATCTCTAATACGACAGAAGCCTATTATTTGCTGAAACCATATTTGAGCTTATAGAAAAGAAATCAGATGAAGAGATAAAGTAACAAAAATTTCTTTGAATATATATTCTAGTTTTACTCCGCTGAATTGAAACTGACTCTAAGTGAAAATAAACAATAATTAGCTGATTTATATGTGAAGCAATTATCAATGTTTTACAAGTAAAACTGGGTGCTTTCATTTTGAGTAAAATATTTTTAAAGTGATATATTAAAAAGAAAGCTTTTCATTGTTCATGCTTATTTTGATATCTTTGGTTGCATCATGACAATGATGCTGATAGTTAAAGATGACAGGATGACAAAAGGGAAATACATTTTAATGATGACTTTCTCTGCAATTCAAAAGCAGGTGTGTGTGTATCTTCCATCTATCATCTATCTATCATCTATCTATCTATCTATCTATCTATCTATCTATCTATCTATCATCTATCTATCTATCTATCTATCTATCTATCTATCTATCTATCTATCATCTTTCTATCCCTCCATCCAATTATCTGTCTGTTTGTTGAGAAAAATGGAAGAGGGCAGGTACCAATGTCCTACTGGACAATTTTGCCTAAGTCTGGTCATGTAAGAAACATTTCCATTTAAGTCAAATTGTCCTTAATAGGTATAATTTCTAAATACCAGTGAACCTTTCAGAAATGAATTACCTGATTATAGGAGCTTAAATGTTAGTTACAACTCAGTGCTTCCAGTTATTTGTATTCAGATTTCAAGAAAAATCTTCCAGATCATAAATTCCCATGTAATTATACCTCTAGGTCAATTTAGATAAAGAAATGTTGTATGATCAACAAATTAAATGCCCTCTCAGAGTCACATAATATCATGTCATGTGATTTCCTTATTCCAGCCTTTTATTGTGATGTCAATCTTGTCATGGCCAGACTATTTCTTTATATTACTATTGTCATCGTAGTATAATTTTTCTTGATATTAGCTCTTAAAATGATGTATTTCATTAACATTAAACACTGTTATATTTAAGAAATACCTCTTTCAGAGAATTATATTTCAAAACCTGAAAGTAAGAAAATATTTTGCAGTCTTATAAGTAGGTCAATTTTGCCATTACCAAACATCTAAATAATAATGAATGTCCATCATTCTCAAAGTATTATAAAAAATTGAAGAGGTGGGAACACTCCCAAACTTATTTTACCAAGCCAGCATCACCCTGATACTAAAGCCAGAAAAGGACACTGCCGGAAAAGAAAAATATAGACCAATATCCTTGATCAATATAGATGCAAAATTTCTCAATAAAATAGCAGCAAATTTCAGCAACACATAAAAGCATCATTCACCATGATCAAGTAGGATTCATACCTGGGATTCAAGGAGGTTCAACACATTCAAATTAATCAATGTGATGCATCACATTAATAGAATGAAATAAAATATTATATGAACATCTCAATGGACACAGAAAATGCATTTGTTAAAATTCAACATCCATCCATAATAAAAACTCTTAAAAAATTAGATATAGAAGAAACATACCTCAACATAATAAAGGTCATATATGATAAGTTCAAAACTAATATCATACTCAATAGTGAAAAGTTGAAAGCTTTTTCTCTAAGGTCAAGAACAAGACAGGATGTTCACTCTCACCACTCCTTGTCAACATAGTACTAGAAGTCGTAGCTAGAGAGGGGAGGGGAAAGACAAAAAAGAAAGAAAAGAAAGAAAAGAAAGAAAGAGAGAAAGAGAGAAAGAGAGAGAGAAAGAGAGAAAGAGAGAAAGAGAGAAAGAGAGAGAGAGAGAGAGAGAGAGAGAGAGAGAGAGAGAGAGAGGAGGGAGGGAGGGAGGGAGGGAGGGAGGGAGGGAGGAAGGGAGGAAGGAAGGAAGGAAGGAAGGAAGGAAGGAAGGAAGGAAGGAAGGAAGGAAGGAAGGAAGGAAGGAAGGAAGGAAGGAAGGAAGGAAGGAGAAAAAAGTGAGAGATGTCACACTTTCTTCATTTCAAGCTATACTATAAAGCTTTACTAATGAAAACGGTATGGTACTGGCATAACAACAGACATAAAAATCAATCTAACAGAATTGGTAACCCAGAAATAAACCCAAGCATATATGGTCAACTAATATTTGATAAGGGAGCGAAGGTTACTGAATGGAGAAAAGACAGTCTTTCAATAAATGGTATTGGGATAATAAAATATTCACATGTAAAATAATGAAACTAGACTCCTATCTTATGCCACTCAAAAAATTAACTCAAAATGGATTAAAGACTTAAATGTAAGACCTGAAATTATAGAATTCCTAGAAGACTATGTAGAAAAAAAACCTCTTTGATATAGGTATTGGCAATAGTTATTTTGGATAAAGTACAAGCAACAAAATCAAACATGGGAACTACATCAAACTAAAAATCTTATGTATATATAATGTAAATTAATTATAAATTATAATGTAATATATAATGTAAGTTAGTATATTATATACAATGGAATATTATTCCACATTAAAAAGGAATGAAATCTTGTCATTTGCGACAATATGGATGGACTTAGAAGCTATTATGCTAAGTGAAATAAGTCAGATAGAGAAAGAGAAATACCATATAATATCACTTATGTGTAGACTATAAAGAACAAAAACAAAAACCATGCATAGAAAAGGGGTCCAGATTAGTGGTTACCTAGAGGCAGGAGTTGAGAGAAGGGAGAACAGAAGAAAGGTGGTCAAGAGGTACAAACTTCCAGTTACAAGAAAAAAATGATACTAGACATGTAATATGCAGCATGATGTCTATAGTTAACACTGCTGTATGATTTATGTGAAAGTTGTTCAGAGAGTAAATCCTAAGCATTCTCATCACAAGGAAACATTTTTTGCTTCCTCCTTTTAACTGTATCCATATGAGATGATGGGTGCTAACTAATAGCAGTAATCATTTCATAATATGTGTAAGGGAAGACATTATGCTCTACACTCAAAACTTATACAGTGATGCATGTCAATTATATCTCAATGAAACGGAAAAAAATAAAAATAAAAAATATAAAAGTTTTAAAAATCAACGTCTGAAGAAGCAATAATATTAAATTTATAAAAACTATTAATGGGTCTATTAACAACACTTTAAGATGTGCATTGTATTATCATTTCAGCAAGGTACTAAACTTATTTTGAAAATTTGTTTATTGATTTTACAGAGGGGAAGGAAGAGAGAGACAGAAACATCAATGAGAGAGAGATATCTGTTGGCTGCTTCCTGCATGCCCCCCACCAGGGATTGAGCACCCAACCTGGGCATGTGCGCTGACTGGGAACCAAACCAGTGAACTCTTGGTTCATGGGTCGATATTCAACCACAGAGCGACACCAGCCAGGTGGTTCTAAACTTTCTTTAGTCTTCTGAGTATTATCATCCTAATACAATACTTCTTAAGATCTACCACACATCTTCAGTATTATTGGACCATAAACTACATTCATTGAAATCAGTGAGATAAGTGAAGACAGAGCTTACAAAGCTACCATTTGTACTGAATTTTCAAGAACAGATGCAGTTCTCTTAATGTAGAACTACATTAGATTTAATTTTTATAATATCTAAGCTCTTTCAAGTGAAGGCTTGAAAAATTGTGCGTGTGTATTTTAAACTACACGTTCTAATTTTTGGTTTAAAAAGTATCATCACTGCAAGAACCTCTCATGTTGGTGAGACTTCAAATTTCAATGAAAATTCTTACATTCCACATCATAATGTTGTCCCTTTTATAGAGTAAATTTTATTGTATTTTTTGTATTATGCAAACAGTCATTTGCATTGTAGAAAACATAGAAAATACAGGTAAACTCCCTATAAAAGGAAAATAATAATAATGTGTGCCTTCAACCAATAACATATTTTAGGCTTTCTTTACTTAGTTTCTTTAATATCTTCGGCACTTAATGTTGACCCGCTTCTGATTTCCTCTGTACTCAGGTTTCACATTGCCTCCGTCCTACTACTCTTATCTAACAATGTGATTTTTGTCACTCAGCTCCATTTATTTTATTCTTCCTGCTCTTACCTCTTTGAGCTGGTCTTTAAAATACAATGTAAGCTTTTCTCTCTCCCAGAAAGGCTGGGGTTCTTTCACTTTTCTGAACCTATTTCCCACAATAAGCAGAGGAACCTTGTCTCAAAGCCAATTCCAATAAATCGTCCATGAAGCCATCCTGCTTACACTCCACTTGAATAGAAATGATCCTCACAGAACTTGAGGTGGAGACTCTCATTTCACTCTCAGTGTTCAACTGGGCTTTGATTGTGGAGACTTGGCCTCCACTTGAGGGCAAATACTTCTCACTGCCACACACATTAAGTGATTTTTCATTCCTACCAAGATTAAGCTCAGCATTATTTCTGTAAGTTGTAGTGCTATTCTTGGGTCTCTAGGTAGCACTTTTCCTTAAAGGGCCCATGCTGGTTCCCTGCATGAACTTTCTGGCTCAAAGCACGATGTTATTGATTAATTTGTACAGTCCACAGGTTTAAATGGTATGTGTTTTATAACTCATGTTGGAAAGAAATAACACAAAATCAGATAGAAAACTTATAGATAAAACACACACACACAACCTCACCTTTTTATTCTAGAGGCCCATAAAGGCTATTAATATGTGTATGTTTATATTTGTGTGTATTTACTCTAACACATGTAAAATACATGTAGAGCCACTTATCGTTCATTGAAAAGTTTATGGTAGAAATCTCAAGTTAAGAACAGGCAGTATACTTTATCTCAATTTTTAAACTTTTTTTATTTTTTATATATATTTATTGATTTCAGAGAGAGGAAGGGAGAGGGAGAGAGAGATAGAAACATCAACGATGAGAGTGTCATTGATTGGCTGCCTCCTGCACGCCCCCGACTGGGGATGGAGCCTGCAACCCAGGCATGTGCCCTGACTGGGAATCGAACCGCAATCTCCTGGATCATAGGTCGAAGCTCAACCTCTGAGCCTTGGTGGCTGGGTTATCTCAAATTTTTTAAAGTGTTGAAGTAAATGTACTATGTAGGCCTACAAAACACAGCATAATACACTGTCTTTTATTTGCAATGCTTCAAGGGTTCATTGGTCTCTTTGATGAAGCCAATTTGCGAAGACATGGGTACAAAACAGAACAGAGCCAGCCACTTGGAAGTCACTATGATGTTGTCATTCAGTGTTTTGACTTCAGAAAGAACCAAATAAGCAAAAGGATTAGGGAATCTTGCGTGATAGATTTCTGCCCTGCTTCTAGTACTAATTAGCTCAAAACTTTGGTCAGATGTTAACATGTCGATGCCTTTATCCAATTATAAAATGGGGGGGGGGGGGGATTGACCAAGTGATCCCTACATTCCCTTCTATCCTTACAACCCAATCCTATGAGTCTGTGATCTATTTCTGTTTTCCAGGAAACAAAACAAGCAACAAACAATTGAATGTGCTGAGCTTTAATTTCAAATTTGGAAGAAAGAGGTTTTATGGGATAGGATACTCTTGTGCCCTGTAGTAACTGTGTGGCCTTGGTTAAAGTGATTAAGGTAATTTTTCAAATGTCAGTGTTTTCATAGGTGAAATAGGAATAATTCCATGGGTCCTATCAACCTCAGGGTGTTATGATGTTCCAATGAGTAAAAATAGGTGTAAACATATTATTAACTTTAATTTTCAATGCAAATATGGTATTATAGATACATATATAACAGGTGTACATTTATCAAGTATGTACACTGTAGTACTTAGTATTTTTGCCCTAGCTGGTAACACACTTGCTGATCAGGTGATTGATTACTACATCCTAGTTAGTGTCCATGTAAATAAAATAAAAATTTCCCTTCCGAAGGCACGACTGAACACTGGATTGTTGCCTCATCTGAAAAATGGAGGAGACGTGACTATATCAGGACTTGGTAAACTATGGCCCACAGACCAAAGGCAGATGCTGCTAGCTTTTGTAAAGTTTTATAGGAACACAGCAATGTCCATTTGTTTATGTTTTATTTATGGCTGCTTTCCAAGTACAACGGCAGAGTGCAGTAGTTCTGACAATTATCACCACTAAAATATTTATTATCTGACCTTTTACTTGGACAAGATGGTCACTGTTCTCGCACTGGTATTCCAAGACAAAAGTTACCTCCCACCTGTATAAATGGACCACTCAAAGGTGGTTGACAACCGTATCTCAGACAGTGTCTTCTTCTCCTAAGATAAAAGTCCACCAGCCGCCCATGCAGCTAAGTGTGCCACATGGCTGCCTTCTGTCCAATGGCACGTGTCAGTCAACGTGAGTGAAGTGGTGTGTAATGTTTTAATCAAGTTCTTAAAAAGCTGCTGCTTGTCTCGATCTACTCTCGCTTTCCTCCTCCTATTTTCTGCAAAATTACTACAAGTGGATCAGCCCTTAGACTTGCAGAGATAAAAGAAAGAATACAGGCTATTCTGCAACCTTCAAACTCTCGCCTCTGGAACATTATATGAGAGAAACAAACTTCTGTGTCATTTAAGCCTCTGTATTTTGGGATGACTTTGTTAAAGCAGCTTAGCAGTGCCTGCTGTCCCAGATTAATTATTCATAGCACTCCCTTCAAAAAGGGTCCTGGACTGGATGACAAATGATATAGTCCCCAGAGCTCTAAACATACAAGAGGTTATTATTGTATCATGAGCTCATCCTCCCACCTGGAGAAATATTTTACCCCAATAAGCATTATCATCCAAGCACACTGTTTGTTATAAAAAGTATTCTCACCTTTGAACAGCCTGAAGGGCAAAGACTGACGCTTTTTTTATGTTTTGAAAGTGAAACAGGACAAGCTCCACAAGGCCTTTGAAGATAAAGGCATGGGGCAAAAAAGCAGCTCAGCACTATCCTTATTCCTAAAAAACCTGGCTTTCCGAACCCCACTATCATCGCGGACTTGCAAGGACTTTTAACTGAAGATCATCTGCCCATCAACAAATAAGAAGAGCCAGCATCTCCGTAGGGACAGCCAGCTCATGGCCAGAAGTCAGCCAGAAAGCGAGGGAGGACACCAGCGCCGGTCTGGGGGGAGGGGAGGGCTTTTAACAACAAAAGGAAATATTTCTCCACATTTTAAAATCTTCAGAGGTCTTGAGCAGATGGCCAAAGTCCTACGAAACAAAGTCCCCCTTGCTCCTCACTGCTGCTCTCAGACATCTCTCCCCCTGTTCCCGAAATACATTTACAGATCTGAAGCTTCATCCCTCAGACTACAGCACACATTACCCACCCTTCTCTTAGTCATTCCGCAGTATTATTCTTTGGAGGTTTTATCACCTGGTTTATGGTCACTATCTAAAATTACCTGTCTCATTTCACTGTGAATTAAGTATACCTGTGAATGGTTCTTTTAATTCCCTGGCCTCTCAATTCCTTGACTTCCTTTACTCCAGAGATCTTGTCCTTCCCAAACACAGTCTTCACTGATGTTTCTTGGGCCCTGCTATTATTAGCAATTGCATTCCCTCGATAATGTGTCTACAATGTGCTGATTTGATACACTTATATACTGCAAAATGACTACCACCATAGCCTTAGCTAACACCTCCATCACATCGCATAATTACCATTTCTTTTGGGTGGTGAGAACATGTCCTATCTTTTAAAATATACTCTCTCTAAGATGCTCACTCCAACATTTCTGCAACTACAATCACAATCCTTTGAGCCTACTTTTTTTTTCTTTCTTTTTTGCTCCCTCCTGTCCTTTCTTCTTCAGCAAGCCTAGTTAGATCCCACTATTAACTGTTATAATAGTTACTTTGCATATGTGCTCAATTCCCTTTTACTTCACTCTATTTGTCACTCTTACCTTGCAAAAACTTCAACATTGGTTAAGTCAGATCTTCCTTTTACTCAACACTGAAAAATTGGTTGAAAAAAATACACACTGGCCTTACTTTCTCATGACCACAAATCTCAGATGGGCTCTTAGTGCTTTCCCAAAGTTAGCACACGGTGGGCCCAACACTCAAATCCAGGCCAATGTCTGCTTTACAAATAGTTTCACTGGAACACAGCCACACCCATTTGCTTATATATTATCTACGGCTGCTTTCACCGTAAGGCAGAGTTGAGAAATTGTGAAAGAGTCCAGATGGCCCCGAGCCTAAAGCATTTACTATCTGATCCTTCATAGAAAAAGCTCGCCAACCTCTTCTATCATTCATTCCCTCTCCCATTCTTCTAGAGGACAATTTCAAATCTTCTCCTTCTCAGCTTTGCAACAGTATCTCATCCTCACTCACAGCCGAAGCCCACGTCCCCTATTGTTCTTAGCAAAAAGACGCAGCAAGCACGGAAGTTCCACACGTCACCGCCACTGCTCTTTCTACTGTCTGTACCAATATAATCGACAACTTCGATTCTGATAGGCAATTTCCTTTTCGTTGCTACAGATAAATAGGTATCCTCTCATTTGCTCTGGGTCTTCTTTTCTCTCATCCACTCCAGAGGGACGCTCCAGCAATTACCACTGTCTTTACTAAGTTACCCATTTCCCTTCTCCACATTCAGTGGTCAATTTTCAGCTTCTTTGTTTGCCATACCTGATTTAATAGCAGCCATTAGAGTGAATCACTTCATTCTTCAAACTCTTTGGCAGGCTTCTAGGGAAACCATTGTAATTAAGCCAGTTATTAATTAATTAATTAATTAACAGGAAAGGAGCAAAGGGAAGGCCAGATAATACAGGCATGCCATTTGTGCCAGGATGCTGCAGTTTAACTCCCTCCAGGTCTGTTCCCCACAGGTCTGTCCTGGGGGAAAGGACTGGACAAAGAACAAATAAACGCATGTCCAGTAAGACCTGTGGAAAGGCGACTGCCTGTCAGCCACACCTGGGAGCAGGTCATTGGCGAGAACGGGCACGGCCACTGCAAGGGCGTGAAATCTGAGATACGAAAGCTCCTGAGCAAAGGGAGTTCCCTGTCTTGGCCCACTTGCTCTCCTGGGCCTCTTGCTGCCGGGCAGGAGATGCTCTCTTGCTCTGGACTCACCCACATGGCCCACAGTCACGTGGACCCCACACAACTGCCTGATGTTATGCTGGACCCAGCTCACCATGGAACGGAAACTCGGGACGCTGGCTTTGCTTCTAGCTCTGCTGAAGCCCCAGCTGCACCTTTTCCAGGACTGGATTAAGGGAAATGGGACTTTGGGAACCGAGGGATAGAATTTCACATAAATAAAAATCACTCATTCCCCCATGTGAGTCTTAGAAAATTCTTTTTCTCAAGGTATCGTAAGAACCCTACTCCCACTAGCAAGGCAGACCCCCCCTCCCGTGCAGCTCTCTGACAACACTAGGACACCATACTTTTTGCTGATGTTCTTCCTCCTTTACAGGCTACTCCTTGCTCCCTCCCTGACCTCCAAACTTCAGTGTGCTTGGAGTTTGCTTCATGGACCTCAGCACTCTCTCAGTCACCTCATTCAGCCTGATTTCTTTCATCACCGCTCTATCCTATGATTCCCTGACCTCTCCTCTGAGCTCCAGACTCATACAACCAGTGCTCGTAATATTATATATCTAAAATCAAATTCCTGACACTCATCTGCCATCAAAACCTAACCCTCCCAATAATATTCCCCATTCCTGAAATTGAAAACCCCTCTCCATCTGGTTGCTTTGGCCAAAAATGTTTAACTCAGCTCGACCCTCTTTCTCTCACGCTTCTTGTGTCAGAGGCTGAGTCTTCAGGTGGCCAGCACCGCTCCCCCTGACCTGGCCGACAGAGCCGAGGCCACCCCCCTCTGACTGCTCTCTTCCCTGCCTGGGCAGTTCCAGCTACGATGCTCTTGGCGTGAACGTCTAAAACTGTGTCTACCTCAGGGCCATTGCAGATACACCTTCCTCCCTGTCCCCTGCTAATTTATAACTCTCTGCTTTATTTTTCTCCCTACTATTTAGCCCTATCTGATGTACTTATTTTTTTATTATGTATTTGTTTCCCTCGACCCACTAGAATATAAATGCCATTATACAGAAATTTTTTTTTTTTCTTCAGTGCAGTATCCCCAGCATCTGGAATAGTTCCTGGCTTATAGTAAGTTTTTAATACATATTTCTTGAATTTAAAAATGCGTTAACATTCTTTAAAGAATACAAAAATAAGCAGGCATATAGAAATTAAAATAAGAGAGAGAATCAGGAGGTTTTCTCATAGAGACATTCCCTCTTGTCCAATCCTGAAATGTTAGTAAATACAATTAGTCACAAGATTGTGTGTGTGTTTATTACTTTATGTCTGTTTAATAAGGTATAAGCTGTCAGCTCTGAAAGCTTTTGTTATGGGACCTGAAGTGGAAAATTGGCTGCACTGCATATTTTCCATCTTGCGAATTGCATTTGGGGAAAATCCCTTATGATTACGCTAAATATGTTCTATCGGATTGACAGCTTACAAACTACCCTACAGCCTTTTATTTCCTATTCACTAGTTCCAATCCAACAGCTTTATACGCTATGAAATGTTCCATTTTTCCCAGGTAAAATAGATTATTAATCATATATCTGCTTGGGATGGTCAGCATCTCCTTCAAAAAAATCACGCCAGTAGAGCCTTCGCTGTAATAGGAAGGGGCATCATGATACAAGGCTACATCCTCTGTCAGTCTATGGTATAAAGGTGTCCACTGAAATAACCTAATCATCTCCGAGTACAGATTTCCAGTTTGATACAGTCCAAGAGGTTAGTAGAGTGCCATTTTAGTTCAGTTAATTTATTCACTCATTAAGTTAATTTGGACTCAATTCTTCAACAAATATTTATTACGTATCTACTATGCACCATACACTGCTACGTACATAGCATGGTGATAAATAAAACTGTATATGGTCAATATCATCGTGAAGATTAAATTCTATCAGATAAAAATCTAACATAGGATAAATGGATAAATATCAGGTAGTGACTAAAATTATGGCATACATAAAATGTGGTGATGTGATAGAAACTGGAGAACTACCAGAGAGTGGACAGTGAGGAAGCAGGAGGATGACTTCTAATGACAAGATGAGACCTAAATTATGAGAAGTTAACCATAAAAGGATATTGGGAAACATCATTCCTGGCAAAAGGATCAGTTAGTTTTTCTACAGGGACCTTTAGGCAAGAATAAATATTGTATATGCCTTACAATTGTGTACACTTGATGGCTAACTCACAAAGTGATCAGTTCAGAGCTGCTTATTATATATAAAAATAAATGTCATTGAATATTTAATAATAAAGATAATAGGCAACTGTATAGAAATGTGGACAATACAGGAAACTAAAAAGGAGTTAAACAAAATCCATATACATTCCCACCACCAAAAGATAACATTATTTTTATGCACATATAATGTGTTTTTTATATTTATTTCCTTAACGTAACAGTGAGAATGCTTCATTATATATATTCTGAAGAGGAAAAGTCCTCTACACCAGACTTCAAGTTTGGTATTCATGATTATAATAGATTTATCTGGTAGGAGGGCTATTAAGTCTCATCTTATAATCATGTCAATTTTTTCCATTCTGATTTAATTTTATTTTTGTCTATATTAACACTTAGCAAGAATTATTTTGGGGGTTTTAAATATATATATGCATATATATATACATATATATGGGCAGAAATATACATCCCAAACAGAGCTGATATCTTAGGCATACATTTGTCTGCCTAAAATTCCTATTGGTGGATATAAGTCTGCAAAGTTACAAAGATTGGGCAAAGAAAGCATTAAAGGATTCCCACATGACTCAAATATTATACCAACGTTGATGTTAGCTATTGAACTACATAAGGAACATACGATTTATGAATGAACTTTGTAAAATTAAAGACTATTCCGGGTAAATGAGTCCTATCTCTAATTATGATCCAAATGAATAAACATGTTCTACTGATTCTATTGTTTTATTTAGCTGACAAGTGGGAAGAACTACTATCTAAGATCTGAGAGACCTGGGGTTAATACCAGCTTTACCAGGCTGAAGGACATTGAGCAAGTCATTCAATTTCTGTGACAGATACCTGTCATTTGTAACAAAGCGTTAATGATTATTGTCTTTAAGCGCCCAAGGGTCTTATGAGGATTTAATGCAGAGTTTATCTGAATGCATAAATATAGGATGTTAATTATTATAGTATATTATTGAACTGGGATATTATCTATGATCACATACATATAACCATCATATACAAGTTTAAGATATAGTATCCCTATTTTTTAATATATGTAGTGCACAAAGCAATAAAGTGTACACAAAGTCATTACCAAAGTTTTCTGAATACTAGAGTCCATCCATTTGAAACCTCCATTTTTCATCAAAATTTTAAAGTTATTCTAGGGTAACATTTTAGGTCATCTGGAGACTACACATGGACTATGGGTGGATATTCATCTGTGATTTCCCTTCACAGCTCCATGGTTTCAAGAAGAAAGCAAAAGTACAACAGTAACAAATACCTTGGGCGAACAGTTTTATTGTTTGTTTGTTTAATGAAAATGTTCAGGCAAATGATTTAATCAGTTGTTTGAACTGATTGGCTAATTAGGATGTATTTAACCAAGTGCAAAACATCTGGTCAATTTCATTGAGCCCATTATTTAAGCTGCCAATTTCATTTTAAAAAACACCAATACCCGCACTTGGATCATTATAGCTAGCCCCAAATTTCCCAATGGTTTCAATTACTCCCTTTTCCTTTTGGTGAGAATGCTTGGTAAACCTAGCCCCAGCATAAATATTCAAGCTCAAATTATCTAGGTAGTACCCCAAATCTGTGCACATCAAACTAAAACAAAGCCATCAGGGAAAGCAAATCGGATACAGAAAACCATTGACTCTCTTCTGGTCTCTTTTGTGGATGGACTGGACCATGGCAAGAGCAGGGAGAGCAAACCAAGCACCAGGCTTGCATGACTGTTTTACTCCCAGACCAACTCATCCACCCTTCCAGAAGAATGAGCCTCTTCCTTAGCGAGGGTGTGGTTTATCTCACACAGTGATTCTGACTATTGAGCTCTGAACAATGCCAATAAGCAACTGCAGGAATTTTTTTGTTTGTTTAATATATCTTTATTGATTTCAGAAAGGGGAAAGGAGAGGGAGAGAGAGAGATAGAAGCATCAATGATGAGAGAGTCATTGATTGGCTGCCTAGCCCGCAACCTGGGCATGTGCCCTGAGGGAATCAAACCCCAATCACCTAATCCTAGGCCGACGCTCAACCGCTGAGCCACACCCGGCTGGGCTGCAGGAATTATTAACCAACTGATACGATTAGCATCAGTGGGAGAAGTGCCCCAGATTTTCTCAAATGCCTGCTTGAATTTATATATAAAAAATATCTCTTTCCTTTGTTATTGTCTATTAAAATGAACTTCAAATGTACAAATGTATTGTTGTTGATCTCACGCCTCATTTTATTCTCCATAACAATAGTAATAGCTGCAATTAACATATATTGAATGCTTACATGGTTTATCTTATCTATTATTCCCATTTTGTAGATGATGGAACCAAGGCTCAGAGGAGACTCAGAAATCTGCCCAAGACCAGAAAGCTATTAACTGGTGGAACTGGACTCAAACTCATGCCATCCAACTCCAGAACAGGTACGATTAGCTACTACATTATTATGTTCATGAGAACAGAGATCTGAAAACACCAGTGGTAAAATTGAGAATGAGGATGCCTGTGCTCAAAAATAAACTTCTTACAATTAGACCCATTGTTATATGCCATTGCCAGTTATCAATTGTGAAGCCCACTCTATTATATTCTGAAGTACTTTTGATATTCCGGTCTTCCTCTGTTTTGATAGGCTTCTCACACATGCTTCCAAAAGCAAGGCAAGGTCATGATCCACTCACCTGCCTGCTCCTCTGTCTAGATCCTGAGCTCTCCACGGACAAGGATAGTTCTTTCTTGTTCTGGCTTCTCCAGTACTAACATAGTCTTGGAAGCAGTCTTAGAAGCACTGGCCGCTGAATAAACTTTGAGGCCAACCCTCAGAGGGATAAACAAGATGACCTTTTGCTTATCCCCCAACTTCACTGTTCCTGGACACAGACCTTCATAGAGAATCACTCCTCCTGATTCTATTTAAAACACTGAAACACTTCACTGGAGTAATATAGTTCAAGGTTTAGGAATGTTTACTGTCCAGCTTTAAAATCGCCGAAAAAAGACATTTTGTTAGCATGATGCATAGCAGTTTCTGTATTTTTGGTATAGCAATGGACTGGAAAAATTAAATACATATACTAATTTCCTAATGATAGGATTACTAGTCCTAGGCCAATAGCAGGGTCTGCCGATGTTCAAATGCCATGAGATCTTTGAAAACAATGAGTTAGTAAAATGTGGCAAATGAAGCCGCCACGTGACGTATACCTGAAAAAACCAAGAATATAGCTGGTAGGAAAACACTCTTTGGGTTTAAAAGCCAGAGCTACCAATTTCTAGCTGTGGAATCTTGGGCAAACGGTATCAATCATTTTCCTTAGTTTTCTCATCTTTAAAATTGGGGCTAACAAAGGGGTCTTATGAGATTTTTGTGACGATCAAATGCTGTAAAGCTGCATAAGGCCCTTCCAATAAAATCTGGCACTCCCTATTCAATATCATTTATTTAACTTCATCTGGCTTATTTATTTCTATGTTTTTATTGATTTCAGAGAGAGGAAGGGAGAGGGAGAGACAGAAACATCAATGAGAAAGGGTCATTGATCGGCTGCCTCCTGCACGCCCCCTGCTGGGGATCCAGCCCAAACCCCGGACATGTGGCCTGATCCAGAATTCAACCCTGATTTCCTGGTTCAGGGGTTTGATGTTCAACCACTGAGCCACTCGGCTGGGCTGGTTTGTTTATTTTGAACCCCAATAATTATGAGGCTTATCTCTTTCTTTGTTTGCTCTGGGACCACAGAAAGTAAAAACAACTAAAACAATAATGACGTTTTTGCCTCAAAATGTGTTTTCTAACCACAGTTTTGTTTTATGTCTGCTTTCAATGAAAGAGAAGGCTAGGAGATCTACCATCTATATGCATTGTGTCTATGTTAATTTACCCAATCCTCAAATAAGCCTAATAAACGAGCCTTAGAGAAATTACTTAACATAGCCACACCACTTATCAGTGGCTGAGTTCAGAGTCAAACTGACTTCTCTCTGATTCCGAAACTGTACTCTGGAGCAGTGTTTTCCATTCTGTGTGTTAGAAAGATTTAGAGATACTGGGGTTATTCTAAAAGATTCTTTAATCTACATGTGCAATAAGTACTATCTGTAAACCAAAGTGTTACTGTATCTCATAAAGATATGAAATGGAATTTTAGCATGCTACTTGGAATAAACACAAATGCAGTATTTTAATAAATCTACAATATCTTGTTATTATATAGTTTCTCAACCAACAGATCATAAAAATACAAATGCAATTTTGTCATTTAAGGAGGGCATATAGCTCTACTGGAGATCTTTTTCTGTGACATGGAAGACAACACAACCAGAGGGGAGAAGCCCCATGGAGGACCTACAATGGGCCTAGAGGAAAATGTAGCCCCTCATGGTGGTGTCTGCCACCCTGAATTATTAAATGAATGAATTAATGAGTGTACGAGTATTAATGAATTAATGAGATACATAGATACAAACAGAAAGGGAGTGTTTCTTTACAGCCCATCAAGACAACCTAAGAACACTTGCAAGCGCTTCATTAGCAAGGGAACCATAATTCCCCTCCCCTGCACATGAGAACATCCAGAACAGCTTTTCCCATAAATGTAAATGCCAGGAAGATGGGAGTTGTTGTGTGTGTTTTTAAGAAAAGGTTTGTGTGCTCAAGTAAATTTGGCAAATACTGTATTCTATAACCACCTCTTAGAGATTCATCAGGCACATAGGCAAATTACAGGCTCCAAGAAATCTTGTGATAAGAATAGCCAGCAATTCCCTGAGCTACTTGCTCACAGCAGCCCTTTGTCCCGTAACAGCCCTTAGCCTCAGACAGGACTAGTTCTCTAAGGCACATAATTCGGGAAACAATTTTTTCATTTTTCTTATCCATCCAGGTGTCTGCCGGTTCCCTTTTGATGCTTCACATGATTAAGTTGTTAAATATTCTTTTTATTATTTGAAATATAAGGGGGTAGTTAAGACCTTTCACAAAAGGGAAAACACAGTTCCTGAAATGGGTCTTCAAACCCCAGAGGCCACCACAGCAAGGCCCTTGCCCTCTGCAGTGACAGCTCCTGGGCATCTAGGCGGCAACACTTCATGTCCCTAGCTGCCCTTTCCCTGCGTGGTGAGTTGTGTGCTGGGAAGTGGTCCCAGGAGGGGAAATGACTCGGGATTGTTAGCAGGTCACACAGCTAGAGTCAATTGCAAGGCTGCTGGGTGGCAAGTGAAGCCTTTGCAGGTCAGGGGAAAAAACAAAATAACCACTCCCAGGAAACCTATGGCTTAGTGCAGTCACTAGCAGGTATGCTACAGGCTCCCCACCATGCGACCCCTCTCCGTAGCTGCCAGTCTCTGAAAGCTCTACAGATGATCCACTGAACAGTGACAGGGAGCCTCTGAGGTCTTGCCAGGATACACTAGGATGGAGAGAGCAAGGGTGTCTGTCTCTGGAGGGTGATCAGTGTGATACCTTCCAAATCCCTTTTAAGAAGATATGATATCCAGGCATCTGGCCTGATTCTGGGATCCCCCTGGAACCTGAAAAGCTGATGGAAAGCTACACACTAATAGTCTCTGATCTTATCCACAAATCATCCCACCTTTGCTCATTGGACATGACATTCTGGGGAATGTATTAGGCCCTTCAGGAGGTTGGAAAATGAGAAACGTAATGCTCTCTCCCTTGCCCCTCAATGAGCTTACAAACTAATTTGATAAGGTAACACAGATGCATTTTTAAAAGACGAATTACCATACATAGCAATTTATAATTAGCATCAGGTGAATGGAATAGGTTGCATTTGGCTTTGAGCATAAACTGGGAGAAAGCAATTCACCAGCTCAGAGAAAAAGAGGAAAGGAGAGTTTGGCTGAAGGAAAGCCTGAGGGGGGGTTTAATATGAAAGTAAAGACTCTTGGATGCCAGGTAATGAGTACAATTTGGGCATCGTTTATTTTGGGAAAAGGGGGAGTGAGCTAGCCAGCCTCATTTATCTGTAATGCTACACCCTCTTCCCCTAAAAACAATCCCATTGCTTCACTCATACCCAGTTATTTACTATTACCCACGCACCATGTTCCCTCCTGCTGTACCTGTCAACGCCATTCTCACTGTTCTCATGCCTTTCCAACTCCGTAGCCTGCTGACCTCACCCTATGTTTCATGTAACTCAAATATTCCAGCCTGACATTGAATACAAATGTAGCATCAGTGTAATATTTAAAATCAAGGCTGGAATTACCAGAGAGCTTAGTCCATCTATGTGACCATTAGATAGCAGCTCCCTCTCAATTGTCTTTTCAGCAATTTCTGAGGGGTTCTCATGAAACATATTTATATTAAATTTATTTGATTTTGATCTGTTGTCCACAGGACAACTGCTTTGGGGGGGGGGGGGGTCATCTCTCCCACTGTGGCACTGAGCTATCATTTTGCAATCACTCAGAAGTGTCCATGCCAAGTTCTCAAAGGGCCAGAGATCTGCAGTGTTTTAAACTTTCTCACTCAAGTTTCCTTTGAAAAACCTAACTCAAAATTATTAAGCCATTGCTGATAATTCCATGGCTTTCATATCTGAAAAGTTCACTGAGACATGGCTGGGTCCCACAGCTTGCATGATGTCATCAGAACTTAATCTTGCTCACTCATTCCATGGCTTGGCTTTGTTTATTTTTTGTCTGCTTCAGGCTAAAGCATAGGTACAGCTGACATCACTGGCTGCAGAAGAGTGTCTTCACTACAGGTACTCCAAAAATGCACCTAGATGGTCTCTATTTTATCTGCTTTGTGTCACATGCTCATCCCTAAACCAAGGATAGGAGAGATTGAATATATTGATTGAATAGGTCTATATCATCCTCCACCTAAGCATCTACGGATAGATGAGTCCCCCCTGAAGCATTTGGCTGAAGACTAGAAGAGAGTTGCTGCACCATTTGTGCCCAGGGTCTCTCAAAGTATTTAGTCTTACAAGCTCTCCTTCTTCTATAAACCCTAGACCCCTTTCCCAAAGAAATTAATCAGAAGTAACCCGACAGGCTGAGAGAGAGAAGGGAGACCAAATGTGTCGCCATACTATTTATCATCCTTATTTCTCTATTTTCATCCCACCAAGAACAAGAACACCCTCCAAAGAGTATCCTCACTCCCCCTCCCCATTTCACTCCTACTTCAGACAATAAACAAGCATGCCAAGGAGAACCACCATGGAAACACATGCTCACTAGCTGCACTGGCCGCAAATCAACCTGACTTGGCCTCAACTAAAATACTCAGCTATGTTCAAGTTGCAGCTCAATTAGTAACTCTTCTGGGAGTCTTCTCAGGTAGAGTTGGTCATAGTTGAGGTCCCTTCTTGTCAGTTTCTTAAAATTCTTATTTCTTTATGCTCTTCTCTTCCAAATTTATTCTTCCCTTCAGGCATGAGGGTCTCAATATTCCATGTCAGTATTCATTGAATCACAATACTGAATTCAGTATCTTTCGTCACTGAGCCCCCTATACCTAGAATGATGACTAACAGAGAACATGTCCTCACAAATATCTGTTGAAAGAATATTCAATAAATAATGAAATAATAAGTTATGAAAGAGCTGGTTTAGAAACTTAAATCCATTGGCAGGGTACAGGTGGTTCAAAGGGGAGAGCAGTGATAGGAAAAGGTTAATTTTAAGTCAATGATGTTTTTTACATCTCAGAAGCCATTATTAACATTTTCATGAAGCCCAATGCATAATCCAATTGCAAGGCAACCCACAAAGCAAACTGATTAACATGTTCTGTGATCTCTGGGAATTGTAAATCTATTATAGACAAAACTGGCAAGAAACACAGGTAAACAAATAAATATAGGAACCAGTGATATAAATTTGGATGGTTCACAAGCACAGGGTAAAATATATAACATGGGCTTATAGGTAGTAAAAAGAGTTTAACAGGTGGAAGTAGAGGGAAGAAACTAGGAAATAGAAATTGGATTTCCAAACAAGGTAGATTTTGGCAAAACTCAGAAGCATAATTCACCCCAAACTTCTGATTCATTTAAGCAAAGCAAAATGCTACAGAGCCTTTCCATTGAACAAATGCTCAGGCAAAGTGATAGACAAATTCTTTTTAAACGTTTACCACTGGTATTGAAAAAAGGAAGCAAAAGGAAGCAAAGGCTTTCTAAATCCACTCCTCTCTCCCTTGAGAAACTCACTGTTATTCAAGTAAGAGCAGTTTCTATGTCTGTCTCTAAAGTTCATTTGAAAATTGGACTGTCTCTTCAATTCACAGAAAGCAAAGTGGAAGAGAGGGATGGCCTGCAAGTTTATAAAACTAACCGAAAAGCCTGAATGTGAAAAATTGTCCAAGATGGAGCTACTGGGAGATCCAAAGGCATAAAGGGTATTAGTGGTCTATAATGGTACCATTAGGCCTATAAGAGTTGCAAGGGGACCTGGGGACCTGGCAGTGAAAAGGAATCACATTACGTCTTCCACACCATCCTTTCCTGCCAGATGAGGTCATTTTTTTGTACAAATACATATCAATTTTCTCCTTCAGTCCTCACCCAAAGATATGTTTAGAGAGAGGAAGGGAGAGAGAGAGAGAGGGAAAAAAAAAACCCACATATTGATGTGAGAGAGAAACATCGATAGGTTGCCTCCCTTATGTGCCTTGACCAGGAACAAGTTCCCTAACCGGGAATCAGACCTGCAATCCCTTGGTGTATGGGATGACGCTCCACCTAACTGAGCCACCAGCCAGGGCTGGCTTGATTTTTAATAGATAAGCACAAAACCAGAATACAAAATATTCCAGAAAGAAAATGTTCAAGGTCTTGTACCACTTCTCATAGTGCCCCTTAAATTACAAAAAAAGCAATGTATATGCCTCTTCCTGTGTCTTTGCTTCGATCAAACAATTCTTTGTGATTTATTCCAACTATATTCTACAATTGTATCCATCCTTCAAGATTCAACTCACATGCTATGTCTTTCATTAAAAATTTCTTGACCACCTCTGTAGAACTACCCTTCCTCTGATGTCTTAGAGCGGATAGACTGTTAACTTCCTTTCTTCATACCTTTGGGTACATTAATCTCAGTACATTTTAAGTTTCTTCAGTGTTAATAATTCATTTTGATTACAAAAATAAACATGTGAGTAAGTGGAATTCAGTAGATATCTGTCAGATGAGCCAAGTCTTTAGTTACTGACTGATCTTGGGTCTTATAAGAAAATGAACTGCTCAGGATTTTAGTGTCAAAATTATGTAATATTATTTCATAATAATAGAGGACCTATTCCAAGTCAGGTCTTGTGCATAGTATTCACTTGAATCTTCTGAATGAGTCCTTTAGGAAAAAGGTGAAAGGGATTATGAAATACAGGTTCCAGTTATAAAAATAGTCACGAGGATGTAAAGCACAGCATAGGGAATATAGTCAATAATATTGTAAAACTATTCATGGTGTCAGATGGGTACTAGACTTATCGGAGTGAGTGATCACCTCGTAAGGTATATAAATGTCTAATCACTATGTTGTGCTCCTTAAACTAATAAATATTGTATATAAACTGTAACTGGAAAATAAATGAATAAAAACAGAAAACTATTAGGTAATGTTAATAATTTACATTAAAAATAATAACAATAGCCCTGGCCGGTTTTGCTCAGTGGTTAGAGTATCAGCCCTTGGACTGAAGGGCTGCAGGTTCGATTCTGGTTAAAGGCACATACCTCAGTTGCAGGCCCAATCCTGGCCTGGGTTTGGGCACATGCAGAAAGCAGGAGGTAACCAATCAATGTGTTTCTCTCACATCAATGTTTCTCTCTCTCTGTCTCTGCCTCTCCCTTTTTCTCTCTCTAAAAAAAAAAAAAAAAAAAAAAAAATCAACAGAAAAAAATATCCTTGGGTGAAGATTAACAACAACAACAAAAATAATAATAACAATATTGAGAATTGCAGGTTAAATTATATGTTCAAGGTCATTTAATGTCAAGTCATTCAGCAGTAGAAGCAAAACAGAATAGAGAATTTTCTGGTTATAAAACATAGTAGTTGCCTCTATAATCTGCCAGTGGAATATTACTATTTTCCTTATCATTAGAGAAAGTAGAAAAACAATCAAACAGATACCAATCATGTGTGCTGGGTTGTAGTAAAAGCCAAAATAAAATGCCATATACAGATACTGTAAAGAATTGATGAGTAGCTGAAAACATCCATACAATGTAAAATCTACACAATGAAAACATGCAGTCCCTTTCTGTATATCTGATAAGATACAGAAACTTTCATTAAGAGAGTTGATAAGTGCAGAGACATTTGAAAGAACTGGATATTTAGGCAGAGGTATAAATGGCAATTTCCTCTTCCTAGGATGGTCACTAATCACTATCCACATCAGATCATTTCATGTCACACACACAGCTCAACTGTGTAAATAATTATACAATTCTTATTCTAAAATGATGATTCTGCAAATAATGATGAAAATAATTAGACAGTGTTATAAATAATATTACATAAGTGGAACAGTTGTTACATTTTAATTAAGCCCAACAATTAGATTCTACTTAGGCAGTAGAAATTGCACCGTGCATTCATTAGTCAAAAATCATCTGATAGGTATTACTTAATGCTAATAATACAATCATGTTGTTTTCATTAGGATTAATTTGGATTCACTGTATCCTCTAGAGCACTGAACATTAACACTGCCTTTGCTGACACTTACATTAGAGATATATCCAGAAATCAAAACTCTCTGCCCTTCTCTTTTGTATAAATAGTACATTTGATTTTGGAAACCGCTAGTTTCCTGTCTCTCCAGGAACCTCTCTCTTTTTTTTTTCTTTTTTTTTAATATATCTTTATTGATTTCAGAGAGAGGAAAGGAGAGGGAGAGACAGAGATAGAAACATCAATGATGAGAGACTCATTGATCGAGCCCGCAACCCGGGCATGTGCCCTGACCGGGAATCAAACCCTGATCGCCTGGATCCTAGGTCGACGCTCAACCGCTGAGCCACGCCCGGCCGGGTGGAACCCCTCTTTTGACCCATTTGTGAGTGTCTTATTCCCTAGGACCACTCTTGTTACCAATTTCTATAGTAGTCAAGGACCAATCACAGCACAGAAAGCACACTAGCTATTTTGACAGAATTTACGATGAAAAATTAAAACTAAGGATGCAACTCTTTTGTAGGTCACTGAGAAGAAGGCAATACACCAAAATATCACGGAGGTCACACCTCTAGGAAACAGCTGTCATCCTTAGAACTGGGAAACAAAGAAGGCAGGCCTTTGAGGAGGAGGCACCACTGTGCTGTTGCCTCTGAGCTCAGGGAACAAGCCCCATGGGGCTGGGACCCACCTCCCTGAGGATGAGACATGGACAAATGGTGACGCCTTTGACAGACTCACAAGGAAGCTGAACCTGCACATGTTAAAACAAGCGTGAGCTGGGTCAGGTGCTGCTCCAGGAATGGGGTGTGCCTTGCTGGGGGGAAGCCTGCGGTGAAGACTGGGGGGAAGGCTGGCAGGCGCATGTCTCAGGAGCAGGGAGCCCACATCAAGCCTGCTAGAAGCTGACAAGCAGCAGCAAAGAAGGAATGAGTCCCTCTTTCTCTCTCGCAGCCCCAGTCGTCAGAGCCCAACAGGGAGCCTACGGAAAGGCAGAAAGGTGGTTTGCAAACTTCCAGCCTCAGCATCGCAAAGCCCAGTGTATGTGGTAACATGAATGCGGAGTGTCCGTAGCTTAATAACTTGTACACCCTCCTTGACATTTGCATTTTCCGCTTGACCAAGGATGCCTCCAGGCAGGAACACTTCTTATTTATTCCTACTTCCCAGATTTCTAGCTTGGTGCCAAATTCAAAGTGGCATTCAATTTTTTCTTCCACTCAAAAAAAAAAAGCAAAAAAGTATGTGTGTGTGTAAAAGACAGAAACTGACAGGCAGAGACAGAGAGGGAGTTTCTACAATCAGTTATTAAAAGGGAGCAAAACCAACGCTCTGCCTTCAGGGAGCTTACATGCTCAGTACCTACTGACTGAGTAAACATTCAGGCCTCCTTTCCTCTAGAATGATTTCCTTCTAGGCCACGCTCTCTCTCCCTCTCAGTAATGTCTCTCCTTTGCTGGCTCTGATTTCTGCCTCCACTCAGACATAAATATTTCCCAAGTTTCCATTTGTCATGTCCCTGCTCTCACCCACGGAGATCTCATCAAATCTTACAGGCTGGACTGTACCCCAAATTATCCCAACTCAAATCCTTCAACTGCACCCTGGATAATTCAATTTGAACATCCCTCCAAACCTTCAAACTCAACATATGTAATAAAAGCTTATCTCCTCTGCCCTTGAATCCCGTCACACAAAGAAAGGATAAATTTGGGGGTGAAACCATTTCTGTTTATATATGTGCTACAGTATGTGTAAGTGTTCATATTAACATATGTATCTGTCCATGTATATATATTCAGGGGTGGGCAAAAGTCAGTTTACAGTTGTATGTGAAACACAGAGTTAATAAAGTGATTGTAATCATCATAACCTGCATGTCTTTTTCCATATGAACAACTGTAAACTGACTTTTGCCTACGCCTGTATACGTACAAATACATATATGTTTATATACGGCATTTGAACATATATCCTTGTGTGATGAGTCATGGTACAAAATAATTTTCCATGAGTTTTGGTCAAAAATACTGGAAAACCCATGGAATATATGGACACAAAAAGGGTGGTTTATAGGAAAAATAAAAATCAGACCAGATCACTCAAATCCTATACAATTTTGTAACCAGATCAATAACCCAAACAATGATTTATACCCTTGCTGACAACTTAGATGGTCTCAACAAGACAAGCTACTTTGGAGAATTTTAAAGGAACACACCAAACAGGAGTCTTGGAATGGCGGCTGCGGGTGTTGGCCCAAAGAGAGAGAAGAGGAGCTTGGCCTCAGCAGGGCGGATGGAAAGGTGACAACCGGAGGAAGTGGAGCCTTTAGCAGAGCCATGCAAGGCTGGGGGCTTGCACCTCTGTGGGGAGGGGAAGTGGGTGTGTGCACCTGTTTTTAAGCATTCCAACCTTCCTTGAAGCCCTTCAACAAAAAACACTTCGGCCTTAACAGAGCTGAACCATTTCTGGGCAGCAGTCAAGCTTAGAGCTTTTTTCATTCCTGGTGAAGTATTAAGCTCTAGGTTCTCAGTTATTCTGACTCTTCTTGCCTAGGGAAAAAATTGCATATGAACAAACACAACTTCCTCATTAGAATACCATTAGAATACCTCCTGTCCGTATGTATGTCCCAGTTTGCTCTGGCTTACGCCTGCTGTCTTGGCGTAAGTATTAATAGCATTCCTTTTATTCTCCAAAGTATCTGCATTTAAACAATAAATTTTATGGTCACTCTAATTATTTTGCTAGTTTCCAATCTGTTGCTGCAGAACAGACTAAACACTATGTATAATAAGTTGTAATAAATAGCAAGCATGCATTGATGGAAATGACAGGGAAGGCACACTTAATAAGAGGTTTTAGTGCTGGCCGTCAAGAAGAAGTGATATTTAAGCTGAAGCGTAAGCAGGGACCAGCAGAGAAAGTGTGGCCAGCAGACAAGAAGGCAGAGGAAATAGTTTATGCAAAGGCCTGTGGTTAGAAACAGCCTGGCAGGTGTGAGAAAATAATTGAAGAGCATTCTGTGCATCTGGAGCTTACAGTAGAGACAGGGGAGGTACTGGAACTTGGGTGGTCCCCGCACGGAGAGTGGGAGGCACAGGTAAGCCTGGAAATCCAAGTGGCAGGACTGAACAATAGATTCAATACTTGTGAGGGAGAGAAAGGAGACAAGGAGGAGTCTCAAGTTTCTAGAACAAACCCAGAAGATAAGAATTCCATTTCTAACTCTATTTTTAAATTTTTAGACATCTTTAGTGAGACCACTTCTCTGGGCCCCAGTTATCTGCTGGAAAACAGTGATCGATCCCAGGACTGTCTAAACACCCTGCCACCCTTGACATTCTCTATTCTAAATTGCATCTCTGTTGCTGCATATGCATATTGGGGTATATGCTTTCACACACATTTGTCTTTTCCAAAAATTAAATAAAACATTTCTCTCAATAAGTAAACTTCCCCTTCTGCACATTTTCTCAGTGTAATCCCTTTAGGTTTCTCCCTGTGGTAACACAATTCTCCTTCTTCCCCTTTAATGTCCATTGTGCTCCTTTTCCCATTAGGACCTGGCAGGGCTCTTCATAGCTGGGAATGAAGGTTGGCACAGATTTTCCAAAATCAATTGTTTTCCACCAGTCTTCTTACACACTCACCCAGCAAGCGTTAGCAAGCAAACAGAAACCCCATCATAAGGACACTGCACCTCCCACTGCATCCTAGCTGGTGAATCTCCTGGGGTAACTGATTAAACACATTCAATTTCCTTTGCAGAGACAAGCACTGCTTCTACTGGCACTCACAGGCTCTGAGGAGCTTCCAACACTTAAGAAATGTGTCCATTTATTTAACAGAGCTTTATTCTCTTCAAGAGTTCCTGTTCCTGTTTCTTTCTGTTACTCTAGTGTATTCTTTCCAGGTACCTAGACAATTTACAAAATAAAACCAAAGCGAATGTGTGTGCATCTGTGCACACACACACTCATAAATAAATAAATAAATAAATAAATAAATAAATAAATAAATATACTGCTCCTCTCAAGGCTAGATATTAAAGCACATATATCCATTGAGCATATAGTGGTGCTTTGGGACTGACCTGTAAATATAACACATCTTAAGTTTCCAGTCTTGCAAATTTTCCCAAAAAATTGCCCACATTATAAGGGTAGAGTGACTGAATTGTGAACAGATTCTCTTGAAGTGTGATCAGAAGAAAACCTGCATTGTCAAACGTGAAGATTCCTGGGTGCTATGCTAGAATCATCGAATCAAAATTGTGTGTGTTTGTGTGTGTGTGTCCAGTGGGGCTTCTTAAGGTTTTACATGCGTAGGACTTATTTGGGAATCTTGTTAAAAATGCAGATTGTAATCCAGGATGGCTGATGAAGGCCATGAGACAATGCCTTTCTCCCAGCTCCCAGGTGATGGCCATGCTGCCGGTCCACGCACCACCCTTGGAGGACAAGGTACAAAAGTTTGCGCTCCACTCATGAACCAGTATTGTTGTGCTGCCATTGGCAGATTTCTCCTGCCATTTAATTTCAAAGGTAACTGGCTCATTGCGGAAGGCCTGAAAAATAATACAGAGTGGAGAATGCTTCCCTTAATAGGGCCCATTAGATAGGGCTCAGAAACAATAGGATCATTTTTACAATGTGAAAATGTCTATTCAATTTACCTTCCCCATACATCAAGCATAGAGAGGCTCAGCAAGGCATCGTCTACCTGTGGGCTCTTTGATGCCCAATTTATTTCCTGAGCAATCTTCATTGGGCATTGCCTGTATTACCTTTCTTCCTGTCACAGCAAAGTGGAACAAGCTGTCAATATGTCGTCTCTCTAGATACTGATAAAAAAATCCAACATACAGCTTCTCAACACTGATGCTCAGCTTCTCATCACTGATCACCCCGCAACAAAGTAAATTCACTCTTTAAACAGACAGCCTCCTATGTCAACATGGCTGGGGTTGGCAAGAGGTGTCTGTAATTTTCACATTTATTCTTTTTTTTTAAATTGAATTTATTGGGGTGACATTGGTTCACGAAACCATATAGGTTTCAAGTGTACAACTTAAGAAAACATTATCTGCACATTGCATTGTATACTCACCACCCCAAGCAAATTCTCTTTCTTCCCCCATTTGCCTGCCCTTTGCCCACCTCCACCTAGCCCCCACTCTCCTTTCCCTCTGGCTATCACCACACTGTTGTCTGCATCTACGTGTTATGCATATATGTTTTTTGGTTAACCCCTTCCCCTTCTTTATCCAGTCCTCCAACCCCCTTCCCCTCTGACAGCTGTATCCATGTATCCATGCCTCTATTTCTATTTTGTTTGTCCGTTTATTTTGTTCATTAGCTTCCCCATATAAGTGAACTCGTATGGTATTTGTCTGGTCTTTCTCTGATTGGCTTATTTTACTTAGCATAATACTCTTCAGGTCCATTCACGCTGTCACAAAAGATAAGCTATCCTTTTTCACCGTTGTGTAGTATTCCATGGTGTGAATGTACCACAGCTTTTTATTCACTCATCTACTGATGGGCACTTGGGCTGTTTCCAGGTCTTAGCTATCGTAAATAACGCTGCAATGAACATAGGGGTGCATATATTCTTTCAAATTAGTGTTTCAGATTTCTTAGTATATATTCCCAGAATGTAACTCATATGCAGCTCTGTTACTGGACCATTTAACATCTGAAATTGCTAGTTCTATTTTTGCACTGTTTTTAAGGGAAATCATTTCATCTAAGTGAGCTCACCAACTCTTACACATGTTAATCTTTTGCATTACGCTGCAGATGTCAAGAAATAAAAATAGGGGCTAATATTTATTGACTGCTAATGACATGTACAGTATTTGCATCATCTGCTGTAACCTTCACAGTAATACTCAAGGAATTTAATTAGGTCCATTTGCAAATATAAACATACTAGACCAAGAGATAAATGGAACCAGCAATGGAACTAGTAATGGAAATAGAATTCAACCCAGGCATAGCTACTTATTTTCCAAACCTACATTATTTCTCTCAAAAACTTTGCCTTTTTAGATGCTAGAATTAAATGAGGTGAGATGATATTCACCACTTGCAAGGGATTTACAGGAAATATTTATGTAGGAGGAATTTGAGCAAAATGGTCTCAAAAGATTCTTTCAAACCCTAATGTTCTATTACACTGTGAATACATGAATAAAGTGTTTTAGACATTATGAATTGCCAACACTATATTCCACTGAATCATACATAATGTACACAAATGGATGAAATCCAAACCAGATAAGTAATTTAAGTTAGAAGGAAGTAGAACAAAAAAGATTTCATTCTATAACGTCAAAAAAATTAGTAAGTGCAGAAGAAAGGAGACCTCGTGGTTCAGTAGCAATCTATTTGAAGAAGACAAACAAAAAACCTGGGTTTAACTGACCACAGATCCAAAATTATTCAATAATAAAATACGTTTTCTTTTAAAATATGTTTTCTTAAGATCATTTAATGAAAGGTCAGTTCATCTCCCATCTCAAAGGGGAGTGTTGCTAAATGTGAGATTGGTTAATACTATAAAATGAGTTTAACTAGAGTAAGCTCTCTGCCTGCCTTTCAGTCATAGAAATCTTGGAAATTATAATGATGTATTCAGCTCTTGAAAGCACATTTAAAAAATCTAAATCAGCTGACCATGTTTAAAATGGTACAAGACAAAGATTGCAAGCCCAGTGCTAACAGGGAAGAGGCAGGTGAGATAAGTGAACACAACTAGCTCAGTGGAGACTGGGATAAGAGAGAGTTGACTCTACTCATGCAGAGGAAACCCAACCAGTACACTAAATAATTAGTGCATTAAAAGCAATTAGCCAAAGTCAATCTGTGAAAACACCTATGAACAGAACAATCACTTCTTCAAAGATCTGTCTTAGGCAATCGATTTAGGGAGGAACCATTTACTAAATTACTGATTCATCAGAAATTTGCTTCTATTAACCATCTTCTAACGATTAAAGCAATTCATGCTTTAATTTCAAAACCAGTTGCTTATATTTCAAAACCAGTCTTTGAAATATTTTTGTATAATATGGGGGAAGTGATTTTCTTTTGAATTTAGATTTTAAATGCCATGAGTTGTCAAAAACTTCCCAGGTTTTATAAATGGCAAGTAGGGTAGGTTTCTCTTTTTTAGCTCACTTTCAATATGGCCCACTGCATTGTGTACTTCTCTTATTTATGGGTTTGTTTTCTTTAGTGGGGCAGAAAGGAAAGGGTTCATTGCAAGTGCATAGGGAATTGGGGCTGGAAGCTTGTGCGTCGAACAGTTCTCTCACAGGGCTGTCCTAAGAATTGAATTGGCACGGTTGTATTAAAGTTCCTAGTACTTAGAAAGAGGGCAATAAACGTATGTTTAGCACTTCATTTATTCATATATTCATGGGAGAATACTAGGTAAGGTATTTTTATCTAATATTAAAAAAGCAAGGAGAAATTTCTTCAGTACTAACTTTGCATTCAATTATCTACCTCTCATATCCCTGCTTTGCACAGGATGGCCAGGTCTAGTAATGCTGAGAAGAAATATGCACAATAAATATAATGAAGAGAGCAAAACTATTTGAAGTAGGAGCCATAAATAACATTCTAGAAAGATTTTTAAAATAGTTAAACTTGGCAAAATTTGATTATTTAACAAATATTCTAATAGGTGGATAGAAGGCTTTGAAGGATATAAAGAAATAAGAAGAGAAGAAATGAGAGCATTGAGAAAATGTAAAAGACAAGAAATAAAATAGAAGACTGTAAACTGAAGAGAACAAATATTAATTCTGGATGGATTATACATCGCAATGTTTAATGACTTCATGTAAAACTCAGGACAAAATATAGGAAAATATGCTTAAGATATCACTAATAGGGAAATATTTTCTAAAACATTCATAAACAGTGCAAATATAAGAAAAATTATTAATAAATTTGACTACTTAAATTAAATACTTCTTTTGAGAACAAAGGACAGCATTTACCAAGCCCCCAAACAAGCAGCAAGTCTGGGAAAAGATATCACAAACAATTAATGACTGTCACGTTTGAATAACTCATGCAAATTAATTTTAAAAGATTAATGATTTAATAGAGAAATGAGCAAAACAATGAATGAACAATTCTCAGATGAAGAATCTTCCTGTTTGAGCAATAAATTTACAAAGAATATTAATCTCACTAGTAATCAGGAAAATGCAAAATTTAAAATGGTAGCATTTCTCTCCCATTACTGGGAAAAATATAAAAAAAACTCACACCACCAAGGTGTGAGGGACAAAATGAGGGAACAATGATGATGTAGGCTATATACATTTTCACAAATTCTTTAGAGAATATCTTGCCACTATCTAGTATCACTCTATGTTACCTGTGACCAGAAAACTCTTCTAAAAGTCCATATAGAGACACATACAAAGATATTGTTTGCAACAATATTTATCATAGCAGAACATTTAAAAAATATTAACATCCATCTAAGAGAAAAAGCTAATCAAACACCCAAATTGTGTCATATCCGTACAATGGAATACTTTACTCAGCAACTACCATGAAGGAACTCAATCTGCCCTGAATAAGTCACACACACAATGGTAAATTTTAAAATAGAACATTTTCATAATGATATATACACCATGCCACCCATTTTTGAACAATATTCAGAGATAATAAAACAGTATTACCTGTTGGTCTCTGAGAGGCCCCTATGGAGAAATATCTAAGATCCAGACAAGAAGGGAACTTGTCAACTTCAGCATAGTTGTTACCGGGAAAGGTATGAAAAGGAACTTAAACTATTTTGCTCTATGTTCAAAATATTTTTTTTCCTCAAAACATCACAAAAAATGTATATTAAACTATTAATATTTTGAAAACTAGGGTGGGTCCATGGGTGTTGTTTTGCATTTCTCCAGATCTTTTTTCACATATAAACAAAAAAGGGAACGGGAAAGGAAATGAGAGGTGTAAAAGGAAAGCATAATAATATAGTAAGAAGCAAGTAGTCAAGAGAAGAATTACGACTAGGAAACAAGGAACAGAAATGAGAAAAAACAAAACTGGGGGGAAAAAAAGATTAAAAGAATATAAAAAAAAAAAAAGTTAGGTGGGAATGCTGGTCTAATTCCCTCTCTGCCTTTTTTTTTAATTCATTTGTCCTTACCCCTCTCTCACAGGACTTAGAAACAAGAAACAGTTAAAATCAAACTATTTTACAACCTGGCTTATACACAAACATATTCACATGCCACTCTCTGAAACAAAACCCTCCCAGGAAGTGCTACACAAGGCATTTGCTAAAGATAAGGGCAGAAGCCATGCTGAGTTCAGGAACTTGGAGAGCAATTTGACAGAGTGCATTTATTTCTGTTCAATATAACAATAAAAACGTTGATTTGTATTTTATGCATCAAGTTTTACTTTCATTATTACATTATGCTTTTTATGTCTTATAAAGTATCAGTCTGCAAGAGATTTTTTACAATAAGAAAAATAAAGACTTTCAACAGAGATTGAGAAGCACTGCTCTGGGGATCAGAAAAACAGAAGGAACTGTTCCCTTTGGTGCGGGGTTTCTCTCGCACACTGCATCCCAAATCTGGGACCTGCACAAGAAAGCTCTTGCTTCAGGTTTTGAGACAGTGCCCTTCTGGTTCTGGCTTGAGCACCCGCTTCTTTAGTGAGAATGACCAGACAGGACGAGTGAGAGTGGCTAACAGGGCGCGTGCCACCACCAGGCAGAACTGGTTTCATCACCGGCTTTGGCTGCTTTAGGCCCTGTTTTGGAAGTTTTACAACCGTCTGTGCTTCAGTTTCCCAACCAATACAACACAAAATGAGGATAATGCCCACCTGCCCCCTAAGACTGCTACGAAGAAAGATGAAGCTCATACATTCAAAGTGCTCTTAGCGACCAAAATACTCGATTATTATTGATATTACTATTATTATTAATAATAATAGAAGCCATGTCCATGTCCATTCCTCAGGGTCATTCTCAGAAAGAGAATAATCTAACTATACATTGATATAGATCTAAATAAAGTATAAATTTTGGGCAATTGAAGGTTGTGACACGTGCAATAAAAGCAATAATTAAGCCAACAGGGAAAAGTTGTCTTCTAGGATTACTCCAATGATCTTGTTAAAGAAACAGTAGACATTCTAAGTAGCTCCAAAGTCAGAACAAGAGTCAATCGGTGAACTTTCAGGGCGGCAGATTTTTTAGGGAAAAAAAGGCATTTTTAAATACTAGAACTCTAAAACAAACAAATGTACTGATATGCAAGGGAATATATACTTATGACATAGGTACATATATATATATAGAGCAAGCAAGAAGATTAATATGCCAGGCTATATGAAATGTGGAGTGCCTTTTATGTAGTATATTGTGTCATTTTATTTATCAAGTTATCAAAGTCATGTACTAGGGATGTATTATAATCCTCACCCATATAAGGATACATCTCAGAAATTTTAAGTAACTTAACTAAAAATTCTGAGCTTGAATAGAGGCAGAGCCAGGCCTTGAACCTAAGTAAATCCCAAGTTATTTAATACTATGCTGTTAGCTTTGACGGTGGGCCTTCTTTTAATTTTTTTAGATGCCTTTATCATGATCATGATGATTCTGTTCTCCCCACAGGGGAATATGGCAATGTCTGTGGATATTTCTGGCGGTCATCATTTGAGGTTAAGCATTGCTACTGGCATCTAGTACATAAGGGCTGGGGATGCTGCTAAACATCCTACGTAACACAGGGCAGCCCTCCGTGGTGCTGAGATTGAAAAATCCTGTGAATTCACTGAAGTTCCTTGAACCATTAAGACTGGCTTCTTCTACCAGGCTTTGTTGTATGTCACTGTCAAATTTAAGAATATGTCCATTGTGTTTATATCTATACTATCTCTAGCTTTTTAAATCCTGCTCGTTTCCCATTTAGCTTCTCTTTTTCAAGGCCTTTTGTAAACACTGCCTTCCTGCAATAACTTGTCAAAACTGGTGTTCAAATTCTTAAAATATTGACCAGCTTTCTTGTCATTAAAATGCAACAGTTACCAGTTTTGAGAGATTTATTTTATATCTTGATATTTTCTACTCAGAAAATAAACTTAAATTCCCGTTCCTTTGGGAGATGATTTGCTCCTATTTGCATAGTTGCTCTGAGACAAGTAATTTGCCATGTAAATGTGCATTACACAAGTAACTGGAAAACTCCAGGCATCCTGCTTTTCTGCAGCACCACGTCCTGGAAATTGCCACCTCTGTGGTTCCGTTATTGTGGGAGCAGGTGCAGAAGGCATTCCTGCATTTCCGTTCCTTTGGGCTTCATTAGGGAAAGACATTTCCCCATTGACTTCCACCTCCTCCACTGAGACTCAAGGCACGAGCTGCATGGGGCTGTTAGAGCAAAATCAGAATTATTTGGAAGGCATTGCCAGAGCTTCCAAATAGGCAAAAACACGCCTTTAAGACAGACCTGTGGCTTGGCTCGATGCCCAAGATGTGGTAGGCACAATCTGATTTGGGGACCTGTATCATGTTTTTATTATCATAATTAAATAATTAAAATGTGGGGAAATGGCTTATTACTACCTTCAACTGATACCTCCCTTAACCACTAAAAATAAGATCTTCCTCACTTTTGAGGAAAATTGAATTATTTTTAAATCTCAAGCTTCTTCTAATCCAAGAGAAATGCAAAGGTGGGCATTTGATATAGAAATAAATATCACAGAATAAAGCAAAGAAACTAGAAAAATCAAAAAAACTAATTTTAAAAGACCTAGATTAGTCTTTTACATGAGTACAGTTTCTGAATATAATAAATGTTAAATGACTATTTGCTAAATAAATCTACCCATCAACCAATGAATTGCAAAATTCTACCAAATTATAACTAGTCATTGTAATGCCTGTTCAAGCTAATATTTTAGCTTTTAAAATATTAAAAGCTAAAGCATGATGGTAATAACAGTCATAAATAATTTGTACCTTACAAGTTTGGTGTTGTTGGGGTTTTTTTGTGCCAGACACAGTGCTAAATGCTCTATATGAAGAATCCCATTTAACTTACACAAAAATCATAAGGTAAGCTGCAAATATTAATATACCCATTTTAAAGATGCTGAAACGTGTTTCTCAGAAATGTTAAATGCACTGTGAGTCAGTTCACAACTGGAATATGAACCTGGGTATGTCTGCATCTACCATGTAGCAGTCTGAATGGGCAAGTTGTACTATCTCAGCGTCAACGTGTGCTACTGAGTAAATTGGGCCAGAGGCGCCTGTGAGGCTTTAGCCTCCAGGAGTCACTTCAGCTAAGTGCCGGCTCCAAGAAGCCTACATTGTCCCGAGAGGCTTTTCACTTTGTCCCTAGAACCACACACAGCATCAGGGAGGATTCCATCTGAGGTGTCCCATCTCTCCACCTGCTTAGGTGTCTTCCTCCTGTTCTGCATCAGCAGATATCCCAAAGGCCCGTGACTGTTTTCCTGGGAACTTTGAACCTGTTTTGTATTTACCTACAACAGGCCTGGATTATCCTCATGCCTCTTGAGTTTTGCTTGCTTGGAGATTTTATACCCTCAGCTCTGTAGAGGCAGAACTAAATCCCAACAAAGGTCAAGGGAAAGCCACCAGCTTGGACCTCACACTCATGAAGGGTTTCGAATTTACAATGTTGACATTATCTCCAAAACTGGAGATATGCCTACGGGGCCAATGCACTTGCAGAAATGTTCATCACACACCTTTAAACATGTGCTCCATTCCCTGACCCTACCACAGTACTAGCAATAATTTTTCAGAATTATGTAACTATCCTATGAATTGCAGCAGCAGCATGGTATATTATATTTCATGTTTAAATTGTTTATATGTTAAATGTAAACATTTAAATTATGTCAGCTTTCATAGCAATATTTTGACATTTACTACTTTAAAAATATTACCTGTCTCAATAAAGGGAAGTGATATGAATTTCTCTTGAATTGTGAAGGGACTTATGCCCCTGTCCTTGAGTTCCACTCACACTAGCACGTAATGCCCCAAGGTTAGAGTATAACACGTTGATGCGGAGAAAGAAGGAAAGGAAGAAATCTAATGGCAGTTCATGCCCCTCTCTCCTCTTAAATTAGTTCTTTAGAAGTAGACACTCTAATTTTTATGTAACCATAACATTTAACACAATGGAAGTTTCTTCTTTTCTTTTTTCATTTGGTGTCTCCAAAAGATGACAGCCAGATTTTTGTTTTTTTAAATCTCATAAGCTTTACAGGTGAAATTTTATGTATTTTTGTTGTAATTATTCCAAGCCCTGCCACCCTCCCAGTAGTATAGAAACAATATATTGGATTGCCAGGGCAAGGACAGCAATGAAGTGCCAATGAAAGAGGAGCTGGTAAAACTACTGCAGTCAGCTCTAAGATCTCCAAATTCCAGCCCTCTGGGTATAATGAGTGGAGAGGTAAACACCCTGTTTATACCTCAATGGCTGTTGGGAGAATCACTGTGTTGGCATCTGGCAGAATAACTGACATACCAAGAATGCTTTCTGGTTCTCAAGGGAAGGTTAGACTTCATGCAGCATCCTCTGTTGAAGAGACAGGACAGAGTCACATTCCTTCAGGACAGATTTTCACATCAATGTTTAAGGTAAAAGACAGTTGTGGTGCTTAAAGCGCTGGATATCTGTAAAATTCACTTATAAAAGCCCACTTTCCTGGGATAAATAAAATACTTGATAATAAGACTATGACCTTCATAGCATTAGTTATTGAATTGTTGATGAAGAATATCTTTGGGAGGATTATAGTTGAGATGAGAAGAACTTAATAACTAATAATGTTTACTCACAGTGTCAGGATGTCCATGTTTTTATCTAAGGGATATCCATTTTCTCAAGGAGTTTTAACTGCCTCTCCTTCATGGCAATGCAGTAAGGGGGATTCAAATGCAAGATGTCAGAATACTCAGATTACAAAAGGGTTTAGCCATCCCAGAAAATTAATGAAGCAGGCAGACTGCATTTTTCAGAGCTTCATGCACTCAATTAAACATTTAGTGACAAAAAAACCAGAGGTCAAACTGAACTTTGAACACAAACAAGTAGAGAAATTTTTTTTAAAAGTCTTTGCAAGTCTTGAAAATGATCCTGATATAAAAAAACAACAAAGTTCTGCACAATATAAAAGAAAATGTCTCAGAAGTTGTTCAACTAAACGACAACAGTATTGGTAGAGAAATATGGAACAGATAAAATCAGGCACTATTCTATTGACTTTTTGCTCATTTATTAGTGAAAAGGGAAGTCATTTTTATAAAAACTGCATAATATACATTTTTAAGGTTTGTTGAATACAGTTATGCTTATATTTATATATAGTAAATTAGACTGGGGTTCTCTTTCACTTTCTAAAACACGTTTTATGATATCTCAGATGGAGGGTCAGCAAACTTTTTCTATAAAATGTCTGGCAGTACTTTTCAACAAATGGTTCTGGAGCAATTAGACATCCATGAACATTAAAAAAAAAAAAATTAGACAAAACTCTCATCTTGTACAAAAATTAACTCGAAACAGATCAAAGACTTAAATGCAAAATGTAAAACTATACAACTTTTAGCAAAAAAATCAGAAGAAAAATTGGGGCAATTGAGGGCTAGATGAAGAGGTCTTGGACTTGACAGCAAAAGCATGATTCATAGAAGAAACAGATCCCCTCAACATTCTAAACTTTGGCTGTGAAACAGCCTGTTAGGAGTATGAAAAGACAAGCTATAGAGAGGGAGAAAATATTTTCAAATGACATATCTGGCAATCAACAGTATCTAGAATAAAGAACTGTCAAAACTCAATAGCAAAAAAAGACAGACATTCTAATTAAGAAATATGCAAAAGACATAAATAATCATTTCACCAAAGAGAATACTGATGTCCAAAAAACACATGAAAAGAAATCAAACATATTTAACCATTACAGAAATGCAAATTAAAACCATAATGAGATCACACTATCACCTATCAGAATGGCTGAAATAAAAACTAGCAACAACATATGCTGTCAAGGATGCAGAAAATTGAAATCTTTCATGCATTGCTCATGGTAATGCAAAAATGGTACAGGAACTCTAAAAGACAGCTTGGCAGTTTCTTTAAAAATCTAAACATGCAACAGCCTTATGGCCCAGCAATTGCACACCTGGGCATTTATACCAGATATATAAAGACATATGTCACACAAAAACCTTTACACAAATGTACAAAGCAGCTCTATTTGTAACACCCAAAAGTTGGGAAGAGCCCAGATGTACTTCAATGGGGAAATGGGTAAACAAACTGTAGTACATATACTACAATGGTCTGCTACTCTGCAACAAAAAGGAATAAACTTTTTATATATATAATCAATTAGATGAATCGCCAGTGGATTTTACTAGGTGAAATAAGCCAATCTCAAAAGGTAACATTCTGTATGTTCCCATATATGTGTAACATTCTTAAAATGACAAAATTATAGAAATGGAGAAGAGACTAGCAGTTTTTAGAGGTAAGGAAGGAGGTGGGGACTGAGAAAGATGTAGATTTGGCTATAAAAGGGCAACATGAAAGGTCCTTTTGGTGATGGGATTTTCTTTGTTGTGATATTGTCACTGTTGTGGTTGTGATAGTGTACCATAGTGTTGAAAGATGCCACGAGTGGGGAAAACGGGGGTACAAGTGCCCTGAGATACCTCAGTATTGTTTCTTATAATGGCATGTGAATTGAAAATTATCTCAAATTAAGGAATTTAATTTAAACAAAAAAGGCCATAAAAATGTTTGGCTTTGTATGCCATGCGGTCTCTGTTGTAACTACTCACCTCTGTCTGTGCAGTGTGAAGCAACATAAACCACAAGCAAATGAATGAACATGACTGTGTTTCAATAAAACTTTATTCACCAAAACACAGCAGGCTGAATTTGGCCCGGGTCCTGTCATTTGCAGACCCCTTTCCTTAATTAAACAACCCCTAGAAAGATGATTATATGTAAACTTTTAGAAGCATCAGATACCGTGTCCTAATCTAGAGCTATGTTGCAGTGGATGAGACAGGTCAGAAACCAAAAAATAAATTTAAAATAATAAATCCTTAACTTAAATGTTTAATACTATAACAAGGATGTCAGGAAGAAAAGGCACAAGAAAAGCAAGAAGTCTCATTAATGATTGAGACAGAGGAAAAAATAGCAAAAAATCCATACACTAATCCCATCTGCCATGCTCTTTATGAGCTTGCCAGAATTAGGTGGCATTATTTAAAGGTGCCTCGAATAGAGGTAAGCAATTTAGAGACTGCTGTTTTCATAGTTCTTTGCCACACAATGCCATACACTAGGTACCTCAGGACAAATTCTTCTGAAACACGGGGATCCAGAAGATAACTAATAACACATTCAGTTTGTTCAGAACAGGGTAAGGAGTTTTTGTGTCATTTTGTTTTTCATATAAAGCTTTCCTTCTGTGAATCCAAAAAAATGCAGCCACAAAGCACATTTTATGTTTATTATGAATGATGACCCCTAAATTCCTTTCTACATATTACAAGTCCAACCCTCACCCTAGATCCTTGGGCACTGTGCATTTTCATTCATCTTAAAACAAAATGCCCTAAACCAATGAAAGAGAAATGAGGCAATCAAATAATGCCCATCAGAAAGCGAAATCTGCCACAGCATATTTCTTCTCATTACTGCATATTATGAGGGGTAATGGCAGAGATGAATACCTCTAGTCAGAGCCACTTACATAGGAATTAACATTTAAAAGTAATTGCAATAGATCATAATTGGTTGATTAGGTGTTCTCAACTCCTTAGGCCCTTTTCATACTTTAACTACATGATACATGCTGGGCTTTCAGAGGGCCAATTTATGTAAAAAAGAAATATAATTTGTCCCTTATAAAATATTAAGTTAGAAGATGTTATCTCCTATTTCACATCTTCCCAGACAGTTATTGTCTTCGTGGTAGAAGTCCTGGACCACCATGATGAAGGTCATTGACATGGAGATATAAATTATGGATTTGACCCCAAATCTAACTTGTTTGAACCATTTCACAAATTGTTTTCCAGAAAAGCCAGTCGTACTATTTTTATTAATCTTAGTAATCACAATTCTCCATACCATGTCAATGGTTTATCAGTGGATTACATCCCTCTTAGGGTTTCTCTCCTTTTAATTTGCATAACCTCCAATAGGCTTTGCATGGGAGAAGGGGTCAGGTGGGCTTCTATACCCCTCTAGAAAAAAAAAGGGTATCTCTTCAGTTCTCTATTGCTTTGTTTTTTGCTGCCACAAAGTTGTTCTGTTACCTATGGACTCCATCCAGCCCCGGGCAGGACAGTTCACTACTGAACTAACACTTCAGTGACATGGAACCCATATACTTAACCACTAGTTCTCCAAGGGAAGACCATCTATCTTCCTCAGTGCCAAACTCGCACCTAGGTGCCCTGCAGTAGAACTCCTGGATTTCCGACGACTCAGTCTGTTTAGTTCTTTCAATTTACCCTCACATCAGTCAGTCAAGGAAGCAAAGAGGACCGGAAAAGGGCTGATGTTTGTATTCTGTACCTCATGAAGCCAGAATTCCTCCCTAGGGATTCATACATAGAAGCCAATAAGATTTTTCTTCTCTACATTTAAAACCCAATAGGACTGGTCATGAGATAAGGTATGTGGTGAAACAATTGTAACTGATAAGGGCTACAAAGACTATCATGGAGATAGTAAAGCCAACCCCCAACAAATGTATGGCTTAGAATCAACAGACAACCAGCTTGATCCAACATGGCAACTGGCTAGTTTCACCTTGCAGTTACCCCTAGCCTCATTATACACACATTGTAATACATTAGCATGCCAAACGGCAAACCCCAAGCAGCCGTGAATGGAAATGGAAAGTCCATAGAAAGACACAAAATGGCCCACGGGGTTCTTCCAAGAAGTCTCCACCCTTTTCCCTGAATAATCCTGAATATTCCTACCCCTTACTGAATGCCCAACCCCTTGATTAAATGAGTCTCAATGAAAGAAGTAAATCCTACTAGGAAGGAGCTGCTCTGTCTGTGAGGTAGCCACTCTCTGTCCCACTGCCACACTAATAAATTCTTTCACTCTAAACTCTGTGCTGGCTCATTTTTTAATTCTTTCCTTTGTGATGTCAAGAACCCACAGTGGGTTGTGGACCTTCAGGTTCCCAGACCCCTAAAGCCCTACATCAGTCGTACCCACTTCCTTGGACAATGGGGTCCACCTTTCTAAGGAAAGCTATCTTAAGTAATTCATAGACAATCTATCCTTCTAAGAAAAACTTCTCCCAAGTGATTCCAAGGTAATCTTTTTGGTACTGCTTTTGCTTAGGTGAGAGACAGAGAGAGAGAGATCTACAATTTAATCTCTACAAGGGCAATTTGCTACAATGTGCATGCCGTTATTGCAAAGAAGTAAAGTTCCCTGACACTAAAATATATGCCCAACAAGTCTCTCTTGTGCCTTATTTGGTGCTTTATTAATTCATACTATCTATATATTTATTTATTCCACTTAACTTCACAAATTTTAAAATCTGAATTCAGTCATTATTTTTGATCCTTGTACAACTGTCTCTCCATGAACATCAACAAAGGGCTCGCCCTTAGAACACTTATGTGTATTATGGTTGTGAGACGTGGCTGTCTTCTCCATTAGATTTCCAGGCAGTGGCTGAGTCACTTCACATTTTTATCCATAGTGCCTGACCCATCACCTTGCACAGTTAGGATGTTCAGTCATTGTTAGCAAAATTCATTCATTTCTTGATGGATGGGAGGGAAGACGGGAGAGAAGGAATGCAGGAGAGAGGGAGGAATGGAGTGAGGGTGGCAGGAAGGGAAGACGGAAGAAGAGAAAGGGTGAAGGGCTGAAGGGAGAGGGGGAAGGAAAGAAACCATGATGATTTATATCTTTGGGTCAAGTCATTATAGTCTCTAGGCATCTTCTGATCAAAACTAAAATAAATCCTGAGAGGTAACAGTGATTATATCCTTAGTTGCAAAGACTTTGCTAGAAAACCATGTATTGATTTGTTAGTGTTGACAACAAGCATAGCACTCTGTAATGGAGACTCCAGCGACAACCCCAGGACAACTAAGGCCAGCATGTGGTTCCTGGAGCAAGGATAAATGTGAAAGTGGTAGGAGAAGAGCTAAAAGATCAAAAAAGACGAGTCACTCAAAACACTTTGTATTTGTCGGGGTTCTCTAGTGAAACAGAACCAATGGGAGGTCTGTATATACACAAAGGTATCCCCCTTTCCAAAAGTTAGTAATCCAAGGCCACTGTACTTCTGCTAAAGATATGTTAATACCTTTTTCACTAACCAACAGAAATTCAGAGAGAATTTTTGCTTTTACAAAAAAAGGTGTTGCCATACTAATGTAGGTCTTTCCTAAAAGCAAAGTGGCACTGTAATGCAAACTTTCAGAAAGCAGGGGATACTCTTCTCTTTATGCCATTTCAGCTTATGAAAAGTTCCATAGGAACAGGAATATTTTTGGGTCATGGGACACACACACACACACACACACACACACACACACACACACACACAGACTGATTCACTATAGGAGTTGGTTCACGTGGTTATGGAGCCAAGAAGTTCCACAATCTGCTGTCTGCAAGCTGGAGACACAGGAAAGCCAGTAGTTTAATTCACTGTGAGGCCAGAGGCCTGAGAACTGGAGGGGTGCTGGTGTAAGTCCCGGAGTCTGAAGAACTGAGAGTCAGAAACGCCAATATCCAAGGGCAGAAACAGATGGACTTTCCAGCTCAAGAAGAGAGAGGAAACTCATCCTTTCTTTGCTTTTCTGTTTTAATCAGGTCCCCCTCTATACTCAGTCGACAGAATTAATGCTAATCTCTTCCTGAAACACCCTCACAGACCCACCCAGAAGTGATGTTTTACCAGCTATCTGGGCATCCCTTAGCCCAGTCAAGCTTACACATAAAATCAACCATCATACTTTTTCTCTTATCAGCTAGTTTATGAACTTTAAGCTAAGTTGGCTTCTCATCACACCATTCATCACACAATACATCCATCCAGTGTACTTCTGTGAAGCAGAAAGAAGCAATGGGAGACTGGATTTAGGAAAAAAATCAGACTTGAAATCAAAAGACCAGGGTTTGGGACTGCCCCCTCCACTTCCTAGATGCTTGTTAACTTATCTGAATGTATAAAATGTGCATAATCATAACAGACCTCCCAGGGTTGTTGTGAGTACTGAATGTGGTAATTTACCTGAAACCTCCTAATGAATGATAAAGCTGTAGGCAGAACCAAAGAGGTGTTTTCATGGCCCAGAGATGATTGAGACTAAAACCACTTTTGAGATACCACTGTGAGGGTTCACAACTTGATCTCTCATATGTATAATTTGGAAAATTATAGCTTATGGTTAGTTCTGAAACAGAGGAGCTAACTACTTATCTTTGACTTTCAAGGATTTTGGATGAAATTTGAAACCAGAGGGGCACAAAGAATTGCTTTGGGGGGGGCGGTGCAGAAAATATCTGCTGACAAGAGCAAATCTATTTTAACTCTGAAATCCCCCACTGTGAGGAATACCATGAAATCCTCTTTGCACAGGTGATGCCTTGGTTATGAACCAGAAACCGCTATATATCTCAGTTTCTGAAAAAGAAGACAGTATCCTATAGAGTTAACGCTATTTGTCTTTCCTAAAAAAAATAGGCGGTTGATTTTTTAAGGTGGAGTAGGAAATATGCCATTTCTCTTTAAGACTCCCAATAAGCATTTTAAAGCTTAAACAAAGAAATGTATCAACCGAGACTCTGGGAATTGAAAGATCAGCTTTACACAGTCTTTCCAGAAGTGAAACTACTTGTACTGCTGACTATTTCTTCATTCTTGTCAGTAATTCTTAAATTACAGGTGCAGGATAACAGATAATATCAACACTCACTATACTCAGTAGTTAAGAGCACAGTGATATTTACTACACAACTGTGAGAAGATTCTTTTCACCTGTGAACCTGTTTCATCATCTGTAAAATAGTGATAACAGTACTACTGACTTCATTGTCTTATGAATAGAGATCCAAGAGGGCGGTGGGCTAAGTGGAAGCTACTCTGAGACTCTCCCAGGAATAATCCAGATTTACAACTAAAACATAGAAAAAACATCCTGAACACCATCCTGAAAACCAACTGCAGACGAGCTGGAGAGCACCCTCATAACCAAAGAGACAAAAAATCAACATGGAAACAGTGACCCTAAATGACACACTAGATCAGATGGGTTTAATTGACATTTACAGAACATTCTGCCCCAAAGCTGCAGAATATACATTCTTCTCAAGTGCACATGGGACATTCTCAAAGACAGACCACATGTTAGGACACAAAACAAGTCTCTATGAGTTCAAGAAGACTGAAATCATATCAAGCATCTTCTCGGATCATGATGGAATGAAACTAGAAATCAACTATAATAAAAACACTAAAAGACATTTAAACATATGAAGACTGAAAAGCATGTTTTTAAACAATGAATGGGTTACCAATGAGATCAAGAAAGAAATAAAAAACTTCCTGGAAACAAATGAAAATGAACACACAACAACTCCAAATCTATGGGACACAATGAAAGCAGTTCTGAGAGGGAAGTGTATAGCACTTACAAGCCTACCTCAAAAAACAAGAAAAACTTCTAATAGATTCTTTAACCCTACAACTCAAAAACTTAGAAAGGAATCAACAAGAAAAGCCCAGAGTAAGTAGAAGGAAAGAAATAATAAAGATTAGAGGAGAAATAAATGACATAGAGGCTAAAAAGAAATACAAAAGATCAATGAAACCAAGAGCTGGTTCTTTGAAAAGATAAACAAGATTGATGAACCTTTAGCCAGACTCATCAAGAAACAAAGACAGAGGACCCAAATAAACAAAATCAGAGACTAAAGAGGTGCAATAACAACTGACCCAACAGAAATACAAAGGATTGTAAGAAAATACTATGAACAACTATACACCACCAAGCTGGATAACCTGGATGAAATGGATGAATTCCTAGAAAAATACAACCTTTCAAAGCTCAATCAAGAAGAGTCAGAAAGTTTAAATAGGTGGATAACTGCTGATGAAGTTGAAGCAGTAATCCAAGGGCTCCTAGCACACAAAAGCCCTGGCCCGGATGGCTTCACAGGGGAGTTTTACCAAACATTCAAAGAAGAATTAACATCCATCCTCCTCAAACTATTTCAAAAAATCCAAGAGGAAGGAACACTTTCAAACTCTTTTTACAAGGCCAGCATTAGCCTAATTCCAAAACCAGATAAAGATACTACAAAGAAAGGGAATTACAGGCCAATATCCCTGATGAACCTAGATGCTAAAATCCTCAACAAATTATTAGCAAATCGGACCCAGCAATATATTAAAAAAGATCATACACCATGACCAAGTGGGATTTATTCCAGGGATGCAAGGCTGGTACAATATTGGCAAATCAATAAACGTGATACATCACATAAACAAATTGAAAGATAAAAATCACATGATCTTATCAATAGATGCAGAAAAAGCATTTGATAAAGTCCAACACCCATTTTTGATAAAAACTCTCAGCAAAGTGGGAATAGAGGGATCATACCTCAACATAATAAAGGCCATATATGACAAACCTACAGCCAACATCATACTCAATGGGCAAAAACTAAAACCATTTCCTCTAAGAACAGGAACAAGACAGGGGTGTCCACTTTCACCACTCTTATTCAACATAGTACTGGAAGTCCTCGCCACAGCCATCAGACAGGAAGAAAATATAAAAGGCATCCAAATTGGAAAGGAGGAAACAAAACTGTCATTATTTGCAGATGACATGATATTGTACATAGAGATTCCTAAAGATTCCACCAGAAAACTACTAGATTTAATAAATGAATTCAGCAAGGTAGCAGGATATAAAATTAACACCCAGAAATCAATGGCATTTTTATACACCAATAATGAACCCTCAGAAACAGAAACTGAAAAAACAAACTAAACAAATAAGATACCTAGGAATAAACTTAACCAAAGAAGTAAAAGACCTTTACTTAGGAAACTGAAAAAAGAAAGAGAGGAATATATAAACAAATGGAAAAATATACCATGTTCATGGTATATTTTACTGCCTATGTTTTCCTCTAGTTAATTCATGGAAGAATTAACATCATTAAAATGTCCATATTACCCAAAGCAATCTATAAATTCAATGCAATTCCTATTAAAATATCAATAGCATATTTCACAGATCTAGAAAAAACACTTCAAAAATTTATATGGAACCAAAAAACACCCCGAATAGTCACGGCAATCTTGAGAAAAAAGAACAAAGTTGGAGGGATCACAATACCAGATATCAAGTTATACTACAAAGCCACTGTAATCAAAACAGCCTAGTACTGGCACAAGAACAGACATATTGATCAGTGGAACAGAACAGAGAACCCAGAAATTGGCCCATGCCATTATGGTCAATTAATATTTGACAAAGGAGGCAACAACATACAATGGAGTAAAGACTCTTTTCAATAAATGGTGTTGGAAAAATTGGACAGATACCTGCAAAAAAATAAAACTGGACCACCAACTTACACCATACACAAAAGTAAATTCAAAATGGATAAAAGACTTAAATGTAAGACATGAAACCATAAAAATCCTAGAGGAAAATATAGGCAGTAAAATCTCAGGCGTCTTTCATAGTAATATGTTTGCTGATACATCTCCTAGGGCAAGAGAAACTAAGAAGAAAATAAACAAATGGGACTGCATCAAAAAAAAAGCTTCTGTACAGCAAAGGAAACCATCAACAAAACGAAAAGGGAGCCCACTGTATGGGAGAACATATTTGCCAGTGACACATCGGATAAAGGGTTAATATCCAAAATATATAAGGAACTTATACAACTTAATGAAAGGAAGGCAAACAATCCAATTAAAAAATGGGCAGTGGGCCTAAATAGACACTTCTCCAAAGAGGACATACAAATGGCTAAGCGACATATGAAGAAATGCTCAATATCGCTAATCATCTGAGAGATGCAGATTAAAACCACAATGAGGTATCACTTCACACCTAGCAGAATGGCTACCATCAACAAGTCAACGAACTACAAGTGCTGGCGAGGGTGTGGAGAAAAGGGCACCCTAGTACACTGCTGGTGGGAATGCAGACTGGTGCAGCCACTATGAAAAGCAGTATGGAGTTCCCTCAAAAGATAAAAATTTGACCTGCCATTATTACTAGAAGTGGTGACCCCGCTTCTAGTAATATATCCTAAGGAACCCCAAACACCAGTCACAAAGAACTTATGCACCCCTATGTTCATAGCAGTGCAATTCACTATAGCTAAGATTTGGAAACAACCCAAGTGCCCATCAGTAGATGAGTGGATAAAAAAGCTGTGGCACATTTACACCACGGAGTACTATGCGGCTGTGAAGAGGAGGACCTTTTGGCCTTTGGCACAGCATGGAGGGAACTAGAGAGTATTATGCTAAGTGAAATGAGCCAGTCGGGGAAGGACAAGTACCAAATGATCTCGCTTATATGTGGAATATAATAAAATAAACTGATGAACAAAGTGGATCCAGTAACACAGAAGCTTGGAAAAAACTGAGGGACCTCAGAGGTAAGGCGGGGAGGGGAGTGTGGGTGGGGAGAGATTAATCAGGGAACTTGTATGCTTATGCGCATGGCCCATGGACGTGGACATTGGTGTGGGGAGGGCTTAGGGGTGGGATGGATGTGGGGGTGGAGGGGATCAATAGGGTTAAAAGGGGGGGCATCTGTAATGGTCTCAACAATAAAAATAAAGTAATTTTTTAATTTTACTTAAAAAAAATAAATAAAGGCAAAATGAAATGGGGCAGGCAGAGCATTGGCCACATCGCCTGGCACAAGGTAGTGCTCGGTGAGCCTTTGCTATAAAAATAAATAAACCAAACATTAGGCATTTGAGTTCACAGCCCTATGTTCAGGTAAATGTTATATTGAACTCCATAATACATCTCTACTTGTTTGATCCTAAAGATACATTTCTTCTAAAATATTCAAGCAAAACTCACATTCCAGAAAGAACGACCATGACTGTCCCATGGACCAAGCTATGTGCTCAATCCTGAAAGTTAAGACATGAAAATTTGGATGTAAATAAAATTTTGGCAAAAATAAGTTTTCTGATAAAAAGATACCATATCACAAAAGAACTCATTTACTGAATTGAATCATATCAGTAAATGATCAAACTGTAGTCAACCAGGTCTTTTTCCCAATGTATCTACTTCAGCCAAAAACAAATAGGGACAGACAGCCTGGGCTTATTCCTGAAAATAACCATGAAATAACAAATGATATTGGCCCAAAATGGAAACACGGAAACATGGCCATTTTAAACTTCCTGTCTTCCAAATGAGTGACAATCACTTTTCACTGTATTCCTGTTCCGACTCCTACACCCACGGTAAGTCGTAGGATGTCAATTGGGAAATTGGAAATGGCCTTAATGCATACTTAATAGGGGACCCCCTTCATTTAAGTCCTGACAGAGTTGGCCATGTGGTTCCCAACTGAGACTCAAGCTGGCTTGTGGGAGATGGTAAGGCCCCTCTGAAGCACTATCACTGCTTCATAATGGGAGGGGAGAGGGGGGATTGAGTCTGCTGGTATACCCACTCTCTCTGACTGAGCCTGGACAAAGCAGGCATCACCCAAGGAAGAAATGACGGAGCAAACCACTGCTGTAGACATGTTACAATATCATACAGAGCTTCATTATAATCCTTTCACCCTTCCTCCTCTACCCTGGGCTTCTCTGTTCTACTGCACTGCTTCACTGCCTCAGTTCACAGGGCTGCCTTTCTCAGGATGAGCCCTCCAAAATCGCTAACATGACTGGAAAAGGAAATGCTTCCCTTTATTTGAAGGATTTGGGAATCAAACAGAGTAAAGCAGACTGTGCCACTTACTAGATATGAGACCTTGAGCATGTTTCTTAACTTCTCTGTGTCTTTTATCCCTCACAGAGAGAGAATGCTGGGATGATCAAATGAGGTAACTACCTAGAGTAGCAGTAGGTCTAGAATATAATGATGTGCCCAGTGATCAATAGGTTTCTTTCTTTTTCATGACAGTTCACAACCCAGTACCTTTAGAAATTTTCTCAGGTTAGATTCTGAGAAGGGAGGTCATCACAAATTGAAGATCAATGAGACTGGTTTAAACAAATTTCTGTGTACAAAAAAAAAAATAGTGCATATTTACTGACATTGTGTTTTATGTGTTCAATCACATTTAATCATCTCAAGATAGTGTGGTACAGATAACAGCATTCTTGTTTTGATAAATCTACAGGAGGGCTAATAATTTGGCTACTGACCCTCAAAAAATAAGTGAAAGGTTAGAATGCAGACTGTTCTCTCTCTCTCTAACTCCTGCCTTAGGTTTGAATGAAGTCTTACATTACTGACTTTGAACTGGACTCCAAGCAGTATTCCTGTAAGTAGAGCCCTTGAAGTCCCCTGCATCAGAATCAACTGTGCTACTCATTAAAAATTCAGATTCAGGGCTTACCTCTAGCCTACTCAAGCAAAATCTATGGAGTTTTGAGATCTAAAGTTTTACATTTTTAATAAACTGTCCAGACGATTCTTCTGCTAAGTGTCAAAGCCTTTGTTATTACAGGCTATTGCACATGACTATTTCTAACCTATGTCCCATGAAGTCGAATACAAGATCGGTCAGTTAACTGAAAAATGTCCATAGAATTTACACATTGAAAAACAAGTGAATAGCTCTAGCTGGTTTGGCTCAGTAGTTAGAGTGTTGGCCTGAGGACTGAAGGGTCCCAGGTTCAATTCTGGCCAAGGGCTCATACCTCAGTTGCAGGCTCGATCCCCAGTCGGGGCAGGTATGGGAGGCAATCAATTGATGTCTCTCTCTCACACTGATGTTTCTCTCTCTCTCTCCCCCTCTTCCACTCTCTCTGAAAAGCAATGGAAAAAAAATCCTTGGGTGAAGATTAAATAATAATAATAATGATAATAAAATAAAATAAAAGTGTAACTCTGAGTCTCAAAACTCTGTAGGTGCAATAAGTAGAATAGCAGTGTCCTTATTTCCACATTTCTGCCCACTGGAAAACTTATCCTATGTTGGAATATAGGATCCTAGCTTACATATAAAAATACATAGTGCATTAAAAAGACTGGGACACAATTATATTCTCCTATACATTGTTAGAAGACAATTTTTCAAATACAAGAGAAAGTTTTCTTGTTAAGAAAGGAATGGCAGAGCTAGATTTTGTTTATTTTTCAAGTTTGCCCAAAGCTTTTCTCTAAATAAAAGTATATTGTCTAGAAGTCGTTTATATTTAGTAAAGTTAAAGCTTTCAAATGTGGAACAAAGATGTCACGTAGACTCTAAAATATTGCCGTGAACCAGCCAAAGGCAGTTTGGGGTTTCAGGTGCTGGAAACACACTGAGGCATATATTTTAGAGTCTTTGCTACCAAAAGGACATCTCGAGAAAACTAATAGATCTATTTATCCTGAAGCCTGCCTAGTCCAGCCAGCACGATGTTATTTACTGAATGATGGGCCTTATTTCTATGAACTAGCAAAAGCCAGAAAGGGGTCATTAGGGAGTTGGAGATTGCTGAGTTTCCATTTCAGACCTTGAACCACATACAACAAATGCTGAAAAGGAAAGATGCAAAGATCAAGAATCATTGACTGGTAACTTTGTAAAGGCACTCTTCAGAACTCAGGGGAAAAAATAGAAAAATCTTCTTGCCCCATCCCTGAGAGGCTGCTTGACTTGGTGAGTTGAAAGACAAGTCAGAGAACCAGCAGCTTTAGAGGACCCATTCAGTTCATTGAGGGATCCTGGCCTAAAGACCTATGGATCCCTCAGCTTACAAATGGAAATAACCAAGCTCACGATCCTTCTGGGTTTGGAGGTGAATGGGAGTTACTGCTAAAGACTAAAGAGAATAAAAAACATTTTCAGAAATAGAATAGACTGCAATGGGCATTGGAGGATATCACCCTCAATTTCTGGAGTGAATGACAGTTGACTTAGGCCAATCAATGTAAGTCATTTCCTTTGGAAAAAGTAACTTGTTCAGGTGGTTAAACAATTAGTACCTGGAATTCAACTAGCCAGGTAATTTTTGGTAGTTTTAATAATTACCAGAACTGTGGGTAATTTTTATCTATCATCTATCTATCATCTATCTATCTATCTATCTATCTATCTATCTATCTATCTATCTATCTATCTATCATCTATCTATCTATCTATCTATCATCTATCTATCATCTATCTATCATCATCATTTATCTATCTTTTTCCAAACATCGTCTTGCCATATTATCAAATATAGAAAACCATTAAGCCCGGCTGGTGTGGCTCAGCAGTTGAGCATGGACCTATGATCTAGGAGATCATGGTTGGATTCCCGGTCAGGGCACATGCCCGGGCTGGAGGCTCGATCCCCAGTGAGGGGCATGTAGGAGGCAGCCAGTCAATGACTTTCTCATCACTGATGTTTCTATCTCTCTCCCTCTCCTTTCCCCTCTCTGAAATCAATAAAGACATAAAAAAAAAAAAATGCTTACTTAAAAAAAAAAAACATTGATAGAGTTTGCACTAAACTTATATCCCTACTACCTACATTCCACAACTATATCTCATTACTTAACCATCTATCCATCATCAATCCATCTTATTTTTGATGTATTTCAAAATAAATTTCAGAGGTCAATGGATTTTTATCACAAATAATACCCATTTATATAATCAAATTAAGTATCTGATCATGATTTTCTTCTTTTGATACAAAATTCACAGACAATAAAATACAAAAACCTTAAGTATATATTGTTGCATTTTGATAAATGCATATATTTCTGTAACACAAGACCCTATCAAGCCCGGCCGGGCGTGGCTCAGCGGTTGAGCGTCTACCTAGGATCCAGGTGATCCGGGTTCGATTCCCAGTCAGGGCACACGCCCGGTTTGGGGGCTCAATCAATGACTCTCTCATCATTGATGTTTCCATCTCTCTCTCTCTCCCTCTCCTTTCCTCTCTCTGAAATCAATAAAGATATATTAAAAAAAAAAAGACCCACCATCCAAGAAAGATTTCTCATCTCTCTTCCCAGTCAAATTCCACCAATGCTACTCCAGAGGCAACCATTGTTCTAATCATTTCCCACCATATACTAGTTTTCCTGTTCTTGATCTTTATATAAATGGAATCACACAGAAGGTAAGGTTTCTTCTAGTTAATAATATTTTTCAGTTTTACCCATATTATTGTATGTGACAGTAATTTGTTCTTTTTTATTGCTGAGTAGTATTTCATTGTATGTACATACCGTAGTTTATCTATTTACCTGTTGTTTGATACCTGGGCTGTTCCAATTTTTCTTTAAATAAAGCACTCAACAATATTTTAAAACAAGGGGATCAAGGGCACATAGAAAAGTCTGTTCCTAACAGGGAGGGATATTTTAACTGACATTGTATAGAATCGTAAAGTACAATGATAAACAGCAGACCGATTGAGTTTTATTCTTGTTTTTAAATTCTCTACATGCAATGAATGCATCCACTTACTACCTGCACCTGGGTGAGCTGCTCCCACTGCCTATCATGTCCCCTGTCTTAAAATGCCACTTACTGACACCGCTTCCACTTGGTTCATGCCTATTAGTCCATTTTCTGGTGTAGTGTCTGGTAGGCCACTGCCTAGTAAGCATTTACCAATGTGCTAAATGGATGATCTCCCACTGACAATGACAGAGAAATGCAGTAGAAATCAAGTAACCATTCCTGTTTCTAGAACCTCTCTTAGAGCCCGCTGTACCTCCATGCTAAAATAAGTATGCCAAAATACGACTAAACACTTACACAGCCATGGCAATACTTCTCCTGGAGGTTTCGATTTTAATCTGCTAGGCAAACCATGCCTTATGTCATGATATTTGATATTAGTTTGAGGTATATGACATATTACCACTGCTTATTAAAATTTAAAATGTATTCACATCAAATGAGTCCTTTCTAATCATTTCACTCCAGCTCTAAAAAATATCCAACATTTATTTCACATGGTCTTCAAAGGGCTTTCACCCATGTGAATAAATGGCTTAAATTTGAAAAATATGCTTTGAAATATTGTGCTTGCCTATTTTCAGTGTTTTTTTAATTAATTTATTTTTTACAAGTGAGAAAGTCAATTTAAAATGTCACCACATCTATGAACAGACCAAAAATTGTGTTCTTGAAATTATATTGAATCATAAATGTGTACAGATAAACAACTACCAATTTATTTGCAGTTAGTAGTCTGCTACATTTGGAATCCTAATTTATTGCATTTATTCTGACCTCCCCCTTGTGATTTTACAACAAATAAATTATTCTATGGTCATGTTTTATTGAGGGAAATGACTAGCAAATGCCATGAAACACAGAACTGCTATTTATTTGGAATGAGTACAAAATTACTTCTGAAGGTTTAAAGACCACATTTAGCATTTAATTTTTTGTGACAGGAAAGGCATGATTACAGACTCTGAACTCAAACAAAACGTCCCAGCCTCATCATTTCCTATTTGTGTGAACTTGGGAAACTTACTGAAGTCTCCTTTGAAAATGGAGGCCACGAACCAAACTCATGGGATGGTTGTGAGGATCAGATGTGTTTGAGCACATACCACCCGTAGTCCTTGGGGGCAGCCGAGTGCATATGCCAAAACCCCTGTCTCTTTCAATGTTCTGTGTCCAACGATCTTTCCTCAGTGTTCACTACCAGGGCCTGAGTTTTTACGAACATTTTACAGTCAAGGCCACTGAGTCTCTGAAAGACTGACGCAGTATAATGACTCTGGGTCTCAGACATCGTCTCTAACTTCAACCCCTATTGCTTTGCTATTACACTGTAGCTAAAGGTTGTTTGGCAATAAACAGGGTCAAGCTCCTTTGACTATTGAACTACTACAAATGCAACAGAATTTTACCATATTTAATAAATATTTCATATCAAATTTGATAGAAATTCATCTACCTCAAGTTTCACTTGGAAACTGAAGAAGTAAAGTTATACAGACTAGCTTGTCATTTTCAGTATGCTAAGAAAACTGACTTTCCTGAAGAGAAATGTGTGAAAATTGCGTGAATGTTTGAAATTTTAGCCCTGACCTGTTATCTATCTAGGCACCTGCATTTTACTAGCTTTGATTTCACAGGCAAGATAAATTCTCCAAAATGTACTGATGCATCTCCAAAGAAGAGAAAATCCCCAAATGTATTGAACTGGGTGTCATGCCATTTAATTTTTGTATTGCCATTTTGCCCCCTTAAAGACTGTACTTAGATGGAGTACTACACAAGTGTAGTGCCAGGATTCAGTCATACGTGCCTCACTGAGTCCAATTCAATCGTCAAAGGCGGAAGGTAAAAATAAATATGAATCCCCAGGAGGGAAAGAGAAGCAGTGAGGCAGAGAATTCCTGAATCATAAATCTTTGCCCTGCCTGACAAGCAGGGAGAACGTAAGCTAATGAGGTGGAAAAGGTACAAATCCATTTCTGGATTACTATCCATCTTCAGCATCATGGATCAGAGATGTCCAAAAAAGCAGGGACAATGGTTAGGCATCTGGGGCTCCAAACATCTTCCCTCATTCAATTAAGTAAAACATAATTCATATCAAGGGTAGGAGGAGCTCTGTGAGACAGGTACGTGATTACTATTTTTGCAGGATTAGGAATTTACTAGGGAGAAGAGAAAAAATAAAAAATTTCATACATCATCTGACTTATGTTTATGATTTAGAAACCATCAAATGTTCTTCTTTAATGACATTTTTTAAAGTTTATCTTTACTGTTGAAAGTATTACAGATGTCCCCTTTTCCCCCCCATTGATCCCTTCCACGTGGCATCTACCCCCACACACCCCCAGGCCTTCCCCACACTATTGTCTGTGTCCATAAGCCATGCATATATGCATAGAAGTTCTTTGATCAATCTCCTACCACCACTCCTCACCCCTGCCTTCCCTCTGAAATTCCTCCTACTGCTCCGTGGTTCTAAGCTTACCACTTAGGCAACATCTGCTTATGCACCATGTATTTTCCATGTAACTCTTTTTATTTATTTGTTTGTTTGTTTATTTATTTATTCTTTCCAGGATAAGACAGATTTTTCTCAAAGTAGGATTTAGGTAAATATAAAATGTGAGTCCAGTGGTGGGCTCATGTGTCCACATAATATAAAAATCCTGGAATGAGACCTAAGCCTTGGGGTCATGTTGTTTCCTTTCTTTCCCCCATTGTTCATTCTGGAGTTAGAGTTGTTCCAGAAACCAAGCATGAAATGTAGACAGAGGTGACCTCATGGGTGTGCAGCCTGGGAAGTCACACCCAGAAGGGCCTCATTCTTTTTTTTTAATCCTCACTTGAGGACATATTTTTCCATTGCTTTTCAGAGAGAGTGGAAGGGGGGGAGGGAGAGAGAGAAAGAGAGAGAGAGAGACATCGATGTGAGAGAGACACATCGACTGGTTGCCCGGACCAGGGCCGCGGATCCAGCCTGCAACCAAGGTACATGCCCTTGGCCGGAATCAAACCCAAGACCCTTCAGTCCAAGTGCCGACGCTCTAACCACTGAGCCAAACCAGCCAGGGCAGAAGGGCCTCACTCTTGATTTAATGCTCTGTTGTTGCCATCTTGAAAGTACTAATAATTTGATTTTGCACTTGGGTTTTGTGATGAGGCTCCATGGGACAATGGAGTGTGCATGTGGACAGAGAAGATACACACAACATGCATGTCCGCTGCTCTTCCTTGATACCCTGTTTGTGTATAGTGGTGTCGATGCCCCGTAAACATGAAATTCTGTGTCTCCACCATACGCGGGGTTTCAGCAAGACTCAAAGGTCATACAAGGTAAGCATGTTCCTTTTAAGACTAAATAAGCAGGGTGCTGGCAGCTCTGAGAGACTACACATCCTGTTCAAATTAGAACATTCTTTGAAGAGACAAAGAAGACATCAACATGAACAACTAAGAGAGCTTATCTGACACTTTCTTCCTCTACTTCCCTGTAGCAGCCAAGCACTTATACAAAAATGGTGACACGGAAGGAAAGGAAAACATAGGGCAACCCGTAGTTTCTTTTCCTCTCGCTCCCTCCTTACCTCCTCCAAGCCAGCAATGGTGTTGGTAGAATGTGCATCTACCAAGAAGGGAAGTAAAAACAGTTGGGTTAGTTTCCTGCAGCGCTTCTACTACTCTGTTAAGAATGAAATACACACGCATATGTGAGCCAGAAAATAGGAATTGTGTAATTTTGATGATGCTACCTATGAGCTAAATGATCCTCTGTTTTCATTTAAAACTAGCTCTTCCCCATATAAATATGAGCGGTAAAAGTCATGCCGATACTGTAAATTTTTAATTATTCTTTACATAGGGACAACTCAAATATCAAAAACTATGGTAATGTAAGAGAGACCATGAAAGAAGGGGGAAAGCTTTATATTTTAGGGTTTCCAACAACAATTTTTATCTGCTTTTTAAAATAAGATCCGCATTTTAATTTTATACAGATCCCCATATATAACGTAGTTGGCCCTGAACACAGGGAAAGGCTTTTCATTGTCAGGAAAACATTTTTTTCTCCTCAGAAACAAGTGGAAGTTTTTTGTGCATCCAAGAGGAATATATTGAATATAAAGTAGATAATTTTTTAAAAAATACATCTTTATTGATTTCAGAGAGAGGAAGGGAGAGGGGGAGAGAGAGAGAAATCAATGATGAGAGAGTCATTGATTGGCTGCCTCCTGCATGTCCCCCATCGGGGATCGAGCCCGCAACCCAAGCATGTGCCCTGACCGGGAATCAAACCTCAATCTCCTGGATCCTAGGTCGATGCTCAACCGCTGAGCCATACCTGGCTGGGCAAAAGTAGATAATTTTGATAGAAAAAAACCCTCATATAACCTTCTTCCTCCTTCAAAACTGCACATATAAGTCAGTCAGCATTATTCTGCCCCATCCTATTCCAAGCTCTCTATATGTTACAAATTCAAGCTTGCTTTACATATTAGTTCAAAATCAAGAACAATGAATCATGGTACATTTGTCTTCAGGGAGCCGGGGTGAGTTTCAAATGATGTCAAAACTCAGATCTGATGCACGTTTTGTTGTTTCTCCCATTTTCCAGGGAACACAGTGTTCCTGATAAGGTTGAGTGGACCGCCTTGGTAGGTTAACTTGTAGCCACCAATACCCCAGACACTTGGGGATGTGGATTTTAGTAGATTTCCATCAACGTAAGTATCATATTCAGACACAAGTATCGTATTCCATCAGCCTGTCTCTTATGAACTGTAGTCTGGGGAATGTCCATTGTAAACCTTGTGTTATAAGTGCCTCCTAAGCTTAAAAAGACTTAGAAAAAAAAAAAGATAAAATAATATAAACAGAAAATAGTAAAATGTAAATGAACAATTAGAATGGATTAGAAATTGGCTAGCAAGCAAATTTCAGGGGCCCATGTCCTTTTAAGAGGAAATTAATGTTGTGTGGGATTCTGTTCAAATACTTGCTGAGCAGCTGATCTGGGAAAGGCATGGTGGGCCCTCCTAAAGGGAAATTAAGGGAGTGGTTCAATGAGTAAGAAAAGAGTTGGGAATGATCCCATCTCTCGATAAATCAGCTTCATTCTTATCCAAGTTGATAACTAAATTCCCATTTGTCTTCAATGAAATTATAACGACATCAGAACTAGAATAATTATATATAAAACAAACAAAGAGTACTTTTACTGAGCATTATAGGTGTGACCAGATATTAAAACAGCAAGTTTTTGAGAAAAAAAAGAAATCATTCGTAGTTAGAGCTTGAATGCTCTGACTGGCCATCAATGTGTATCAATGTTGGCTGTTTCATAAACTGAAATGCACAGACAATATTCTAAGAGAGACACTCATGTCTGAGACAAAGGCACTTAAAGCAAACTTCCTCCAAGTAGATACTTCAACCCTCCAAGAAAATGTTTGTTTGAAAGAAGGGCTGAGTCACCCGACATAAGAAATGACATGGAAGGACCTGGAGAGGGAAATAATAGGCCCAGGACGCAAAAAGAGCAAGTAAGGTGGAAGATTTGGGAGGCTGATAAAAAGATGGAGCTGGATGCCTATAACCAAAGGAAGGTAAAGAAATGAACACAGAGAAGTAAGCAGTTACTTCTCTGGCAGTGGGAGAAGTACCACTGGAGAAAGATTTGGGGTTTTTTTGGAAAAGTATTTTTAGAAAGACCTTCTGTGTGCCATATGATGCAATTTCTCATTTGTTATGTTGTCCGTGATGCCTTTGTGAATACTCATGTTATTTCTCAAGGCCATTTGAATTTCCATTTGAATTTATTTTTGGACGTGACACATTACATTAAGGTGGCCTGCCATATTTATGTTGAAATAAAAACAGGGTAAAGAAGAGAGAATTAAGCAATGTCTTTGGAAGGGGAGATTAGGGTTTAAGAAATTGTCAGTAGAGAAAAAAGAAAACAGTAGGGAAACTGAGGGTAGACCATCTGAGGAGGGCAACAGTGGGGCAGGACTCTATTTTGGAATTCTTTGAATTTACAGAAATTTAGAAACTACTCAAGAGGAGGAGGGGAGAAATGCTGAAGGCATCATTTTGCCCTGCCGAAGGTATTTCAGTACAGTTTGGAAGACAGCTGACAATAAACAATTCAAGCAAAGTAATGTTAAAGGTAAGCATGTTAAAGGTAAGCACAGAGGCATAGGGGTCAAGCTGAATCACAGTTCCTCCACTTGTGGGTAGTTATTTAATGTCATTTGAAGGATGAATAATCATACATACTTGTTTGTTTAGGGGATAAAAATGGGGATAAAAAAGCATATTAATGGCTTAAAATATTATTTAACACTAGCTCGAAAAATCTTAATTGTTACTTCTTTTTCAGAAAACATTAAAAACAGTTATTTTTCAGAATTCAAATGTTCAGATTTCAGATAATTATTATAGTCACCAGTGGGGGTCTCAGGCAACAACCAATAATTGAATATTAATATTTCTGCAACAGGAAGTATAAATACACACAATATTGGTATATATAAAGGTAGAGTCTCTCAACAAATTAGATCAGTTCTAATTGACAAATAAGTTATAAAAACAAAACAGAAAATTAGTTTTAAGATACTTTTTCAACTTTAGAATTCTGATGGAGGATTTTAGACCTACACCATTATTAGTACCATTTCTGTAACAAAATGATTCATGCAATCACAGGTCTCCTGCCATCTTTATCTGCATTTCTTCCATATTGATAATATCAGTATCATATCAATAATGGATGTGACCCTTAAAGAGAGCCAGGCTAAATTTTGTGCTCTATCCTGTTTAAGAAATTCATAAGACAATGCAATATTTTAAAATAATAAGTATTCAAAATATGTAAATAAACAATTTTAATGTCATGAAGTGCTTAGCTCTATTATACTTAAAAAACAATCTTATAAAATTATATAAAGTGAGTGACTACAACATAAATGCAAAATATGGCTATCAGTTGATTGAATTAGAAGAAATAGGTATTCTCTATCAGTACTTTTCTATGTTTTGGGATTTTATACAATAAATGTCATGGTTATATACAGGGGTCAGCTTACAGTTGTGAGTATGTGAAACACAGTTTATTCTTCTATTATTATTTATTCATTTGTATTTTTCCATACGCACAACAGTAAACCTACTTTTGCCAACCCCTGTATATATATTTTAAATTATATTTATATTGAGGTATATAAAATGAGCTGGGAAACTAGAAAGGAGGCGAGCATAAAGAAGATTTTTGACAGTGCTATAAGAAAATACAGATAGTACATTGATAATTCTTTAGCTAAATTGATAGATATTATATGTCCAAGTTGCCATGTAGGGAACACCGTATACAGTGCATTAAAGACGGTTTTAAATCTTTTTTATATTCCCCCCATTGAGAGATGGAGACAATTTCTTCTTCCCTTGGATATGAACGATCAGTGAGACTTCCAAATTTAGGTTAGAAGAAAGCTAGCAGCTTCTGCTTTGATTTCCTTAAACAATTTGCTTTCCAGATGCTACCCTTGGGACCACCTCTCTTCGAACCAAACTGTCCTGCTGTGCTACGCCCCTTACCCATGAAGAAGTCACATAGAGATGCACCAGCCGGCAGCCAGCCATTCACTGCCAGCTGTAGGACTGAGTTGTCTTGAACATTCTAGTTCAGTCAAGCTTTCAGTTGATGGTAGGTTTACGAAACGTCTGACTGGAGCCACGTGAGAATTACCAAGTAAGCATTGTTGCTTTCCAGGGCTTTCCAGATTCCTGATTCTCTGGAGTATGAGAAAAATAAGTTTTGGGGCAATTTGTTATGTAGCCATAAATAACCTAGAACATGACACTTTGTAAACTTGAAAAGGGCAGGGACAAAGCTCTGGCTAAAATACCATCTTCATAGTTCTTAGGTCCAATACAAACAGGCGAAATAATATGGTGGAGTAATCAGAATTTTTCCTGAAAAGATATTATGAGATTCTAAAAGACAAGAATCTTAATAACCAAATTTTTAGGAGAAAAAATATACACAATTAAACACATGTTGGAATCATTAAGGGAGTTTTCCTTAATCAGCATATCTGAGGTTTCATAATTCACCGAGATGCATATCACTCTTTCTTTATGAGTTATTGTTTGGTTAGTTTGAGAATAATAATATAAAAGCAACACAGAAAATTCCTCCAAGGGCTGTTTATTAATGACTATCTGATTTCCTTATTGTAGTCACAGGGGGAGTTTTAATTGTCTTTCCTTTCGATGGGCTTTTGTGCTCTCCTTGTAACATCAAAGAAGAGCATGCTTGATTACAGTCTACTCTGTAAGAATCAGTAAAATACTAATCTAAGGGGACTGATTTGTGTTTTTATAAAGTCTATCACAATTTAATTTTTGAGGACAGAACAGAGAAAGTGGGCAAGTAGTGCAAACTGCCTGGTTGTACATGGATATACTCAATTCCCCAACTTATAAAGGGGCTTAGATACCATGGAGATCAACATGTACTCTCCTTACCTACTTCTAACACCCAGAACTTTCTACCTTACTTGTAGGGATGACACTTTTGGGCTTCACAGGAAAAGGCAAGAACAAAAACGTGAAGAGCAACTGCAGCAAATGCTAACTGAGAAGGCAGCTGTGAAGGCTCTTCTTACTTGTAGGTTTGTTCCACAAATTCAAAATCAGAGTATCTGTAGGGCTAACTATTTACACACTTTGCAGTGTGATTTCTTCGAGTTCCCTTGGCCTTTTGGAATGGATTTACCTATCAAATTTGGCTATAAATATAAACACCTTTTGAGAAATCGCCTTCTCCTACCTATCCGGAGTCTTCAAATCTGAGAATGTGAGAACTGGAAATCACAGAGATTCTCCAGCACAGTGGATTTCAGACTCTGTTCCATGGAAACCTGTGGTTTTTCATAGGTTCTAAAACTAGTGTTTTAGCACTTATTTTTTAAATACATTTTACCTGTTTTCAAATTAAAATGTAAACACCGTACACATTAAAGATATGTAAGGACTATATTAAAAACCTAGAGAGCCCCTGAGAGGTGGGGGCCCCTCTTCCGCCTGGGGTGTCTCAGAAAGCATACTGGGATTGGACTGATGACTTTGAAAATTCAGCGCAGTTCAAACTCTGTAAGGAGATGTGACAACGAAATGTAATGAGGTATCCTGGGTGGGATTCTGGATGCAAACTTAGGAAAGAGGGGTGGGCTGAGTTCTTCTGGGTGAGTGGCAGCGAGGGCAGCTGTGTGGCAAGGACCACAAGCCTGGGCTCTAACATGTAGATTTTGTTGTGGTTGTTGCAGGTCAGACCGGTTGTGCTAGTCAGTACAGACTGAGGAAAGTCTTTTTTATGCTGGGAAAGGGTCCATGCCTTTTCATCTGCTAGGACTTGAATATTAGATTTTTCTGTTAGTCTGGGTTTAAGGTGTGTTGTTGTTATGGTTACACTCAGCACACCACAGGCTTAAAGACATCTAGAGATGTCTGTGTTTAGGGTAGAGGCTGGTTTTCCCTAGAGTTTTCATGAATGCCTCTTTGAATTTCACTTTCAGGCCTTCCCTTCCCCTCAGTGAGAGTCTGTGTCTTCCAGCTACCCCAACAGCACCCTCAGCTGCTCGTTACTGACACGCCTTAGCCTCGTGGCAGGGAGCAGGGCAGAATCCTGAGCATCTCGTTTACCTTCAGCCTAGGCAGGCGCTGTGTTCCTGGTAGCATGGCCTGGCCTGTTCAGGGCTCCAGCCCTGCCTGCATTGCGTTCCTCCTGCATAGACTCCTGGCCTTTCCCAGGGAATAGAAGTGGGTTTTTTAAATAGTTCATTCAGTTCCCTTTCCCCAGCACCCTAAGAGTGGCAGTTCTTTTGTTCTCTCTCAGATTAAAGAGATGGCATTGGGGTGGTCCTCAGAAACGCAAGACCTCATCGAATGGGAAAGCGTGCCAAGGACACTCTGGGGGAGGGCAATGGAACAAATACAACCTGGGCGGGAGGGAGAGCTTCAAACAGCAGGCTGCCCAGTTTGCACTCTCACCATCTATCACTACAACCAAACCATCCCAGGGGACCCTCTCACCGTACACAGATCTATTTCTAGAAACCAACAGCAAGTGGGTTGGTGTGGAAGCATCATGAGGAAGTATAGGGGAAAGTGGATGTTTCCCCTGGATGCAAAGGCTGTGGATGCTCTACCTCCAGCCAGACAGGTGAGCTCGGTAATGCAAGTCCTGATCCGGCCAGATTCTGACCGCACACTGAGCAGAGTGCTCATCTCCCTCCCCCACAGGCCACCTGGCTGAACACTTCATGCCTTGTACATGTCCAGCAGGTGCGTTAACAAGGCAATAATACTTTATGCAGAAGCAATTGCTGATACTTGTTCTTCATGTAATCATGCATAACTCTCTGAATAAAGTAGAGCAGTGTTGTTCCAGGGCTCATTCAAGCATATAATAGAGTTGCAGTGAATTACAGAAGGCTCCTGCTTAAAGGACCGTTTGGTTAGTTGTTTAATCAAAAGAATTAGACCAATCTTTTTGCACACTTTGCGAGACAGGTCTATGCATCCTGGGATATATGGAGTTGGGTTTAAGCTTTTCTAGAGGTGTTAGCAGGGTGTGTCAGTTCCTATGCCCTACATGGTTGTCTAAGGGGTAACTCAAGGGGAAACAGAAGGATGACTCACACTTGCCTGCAGAAGAGCAAGAACTTTTTTCCTGGAGAGTCAACGGGACAAAGACTTAGTAAATAGCAGATGCCCAACTACTCCATCTGCCTTTGCATTAAAGCTTTGCCATCTTCAAAAGCCTCTGTTAAACAGAAATTATTGGAGCGGTAACATTCAACCGATAAAAATCTCTACTTTATGGGGCTTAGTCTATTATAACGGTTTACAAGCTTCTTCCTTCCTCAGTTCACCTGAAGAATGATGATTCCTTCCATTAATACCGGAAGCTCAATAACTACATCATGACAATAATGAAATAGGAGGGGGAATGAGAAGAGGGGGAGAATTTTAAATAATGATACCTAATCTATTGATTGCTTATCATGTGTTAGATCCTGTTCCTAATTAACTTTAAATATTGCCACCAGAGCCTCTAAATGACCATATATGTTAGGGAGTATTGTTATTACCACTTTAATGAGCATTGAGGATTAAAGAATTAAGTTATTTTCTTAAAATCACACATTAAGGAGTGACAAAATCTGAATGCACACCTCTCCCCGCTGTCTGATGCCACAACCCATAGTTTTATCTACAGCCCGTGTTATCCTGCCTCCCTCTGGAAAAAGCAGCACTCCAGGATCAAGTTTCTCAGGTGATGACGCATCACACTGAGACTACCAAGAATTATCAGTTATGGGAATACTTCACTCTGTCGACAACAAGGGAACACAATGGTCCTCAGAATGGGCTGAGTGCATAAGAAGGAAGTAGAACTTTAAAAAACTCCATGGCTGAAGATCAGCAGCCACTTCTTCCCTTCTGTGTATTGGGCATCCCTTTTTTTTTTTTTTAAACTTTATCTTGAAAAACAATGACATGTTAAGGAGTGCTGGTATAAACAAAAACTAGAGCAGAGAAGACAAGAACACACCAAAAAAGGCACCTCTGTGTTAACTGATTTGACCAGGTTTCTTTCCCAAGATGCAATTTTTGCTAAGATTTAATATTTGGTACCAGAGAGATGAAACTTTTTGTGAGTTGTGTGGCATATGGAAGACAGTGGAATTAAGGAAACACTTCTCACATATATTAAACATTTTTTAAAATACAGTCAGCAAGATTACAGATTCTATAATTCCAGGGCGATTGTCTCAAAAGGTAAGTTACCCTTGAAGTTAGAGAGAGATAGACACTGATCGCTGTAAGAAGGGAAGATAAATAAACTGGGAAAACATATGTATTTTCTCAGCACAAAGAAAATAGTCATCTATCCATTTTACTGGCCAAGGTAATTTGTTTGGCTGCTTGGCTCTTCTGATAATGCCCAAATATTTTATGCCAATGACTGCACATTTCTGGGTAAGCAAAATAGAAATCGTTTTCAAGGGAGAACAAAGAAGTAGCATTTCAAAAATATCACTTTTGTCATCGTTATTATCATCACAGGTACGTATTCTTGTCTATAGGATATTGACTTTTTAAAACAATCATCTGAACTTTCTTCATATTTTTTTCCATAATGAAATATTTTATCATGATCAAGCTTCATTTGTTTGCAGGGTCAGAAACACAAGCCACACTCTTTTTTAAAATGGAAAGAGAGGAAGGAGGGGGGGAGATGGGCAGAGGAAGAGAGAAAGAATAAAGAGAAATTATTCACTAATGTAATTAAACAGACAGCACTGTGGATTGTTTGAGTATCTGAGTACAGGAAAGCTGCACAGTGAATAGATATTTGACCTGTATGAGCAATTTTAGGAAACAAGAGGAAGCATATCATGAATCCCCAGAAAGCTTCATACAGATATACGTTGCTTAAAAAATTACAAAATCCACATATAGAAATTGCTTATAAATATATTAAAAATAATATATTTATATATAAGTACATAAGTACATACATATATATGAATGACTCAGCCCTGACATCTCTTAAGAACAAAGACAATGCTATCTGAAAACTGTAATCCTGAGGAAATAAAAGACTAGGCGAGAGAGCCTCTTAATTATGGAAACAGCAACGGAAGCTAGAGCTTTGCATTCCTAAATTTGTCCCATTGTCCTCATTTGTGGGAAGCTTTTTCTGTTTTTTTAAATTAAAAGGCTTTCTCTTTCCAAGTTAAACTGAGCAATGAGGATGATTTATATTGGGTTTTCTGAGTCCGGTATTTTTACCTTCTGTCTTAAAGACAAAAGGCTCTACTGTTATAGAGTCCAGATTTTAACTGATAAGGACTTTGTGAGGAAGAAAACTAATGTGTTTATGTGAATACTCAGTATTTTAGAACTTATTTCAAACGAGAGAGAATGCCGGGAAGATGGGGTGAGGAGCCCCGACATCTTCCGCACACGCACAGCAATGTGAATCTGTGAGACTGGTAGAGTTCAGAAAGTTGAGGAAAGAAATAGTCTCTGATGAAAAGCTCTGTGGTTTTTGCTAATGCCAAGGATAAGTTCATATATATATATGCAACTTACTGGAAACAAAACAAGGCAAGACACTGGCAACACTCTGAAAGCCACTGGGTATTTGCAAAGGAAACAGAGCTGGCAGCCATCTGCTCACCATAATGCAAGTGTGTTTACTAAACACAATGACAAAGAGAAGACTCCATCTCTGAGATAAATGCAGTGCATTATGCCATCTGACAGTGCTTTCCATGTACATTATGTTTCATGTATGAAAATTATACAGGGAACAATCGCACATCTGCCTCTGTGTTCTTATAAACAATGATGCAGAATGATTTCTTGATGATGTGGCCTCTCATGAATTTATTCTAGTCAAACCAATTGTGACCCAAGTTTTCAAAGTTTCAAAGGCCACCCTTCAGCTCCAACTGTGATATAAAATATTTATGGGGTTGGTGAGGGGAGATGGACCATAGAATCCTTCAATTAAAAATAATTTGTCCCAGGCTGGTCAGCGGTTGAGCATCAACCTAGGATCCAGGAGATGACGGTTGGTTCTCAGTTAGGGCACATGCCCGGGTTTCGGGCTCAACCCCCAGCAGGGGGCATGCAGGAGGCAGCTGATCAATGACTCATCATTAATGTTTCTCTCTCCCTCTCCCTTCCTCTCTCTGAAATCAGTAAAGATATATTTTTAAAAAAACATAAAATAAAAATAATTTGTCCTACCATTGCGAAATAGAACATTGGAGCAAATTCTATCATAGCATCGCAGTTGCCTGGTAAGAAGGAAATAACTTCATTCACCAGTAAAACTGATCTCAGGTCAACATTTTCTTTTTATTGGACAACAGAAATAGAACTTCCTTGTTGAGCAGGTCACATGGAAATCAGGTGCAAGCAACCTTCTAACAAGTATGCAGCTTTGGCCAATCAATTACAGTTTGGAAACAAAACAGAGCTCTAGGAATCACAATGCCCTGTGGGTTCCTTAGAGCAGGGAACCTTCTGAAATGTGCCTCCGTATTATTTGGTAGCATCCAGACAGAATGTTGAGCCTCCTGGCCTTTTCCCCTGTTTAACCAAAGCTCTGCTCTTATATGTGTCTCTTATCAGGCTTCCATACATTTTCACTTGAAGAAGGTTTGTATGGCTCTCAAATGTTTGAAACCAACTGACCATTATCTCACTAAGCACAGAATGAAGGACTTGTCAGAAGTCACACACCAATCATTGATAGGGTTGAGATCAAACCCATGTCTCCTGACCACACAATGTGTGTGTGTACAGGGTGGGGCAAAAGTAGGTTTACAGTTGTGAGTACCTGAAACATGAAGTTTATTCTTGTATTATTTATTAATTATTGTGTTATATGAACGACCGTAGACCTACTTTTGCCTACCCCTGTATGTGTGTTGGTTTGCTTGTTAGTTAATATTCCTCAGCCTAAGACAATGGTTTTCAAACTTGGCTTGAATTAGAATTTTTTTAAAAAACTGAATCACTTGGAGAGCCTTTAAAAATGTCTATGCCCAAGACACAACCAAGTGCCATCATTCAAAATGTCTGGGGATAGGACCCAAGCATCTATGATTTTTTAAATTATCCAAGATGATCCCAACATATAACCAAGCTGGAGAACCAGTGGCCACGACAAAAAAAATCTTTTTTTTAAATCCTCACCTGATGATACGTTTTACTGATTTAAGAGAGGGGTAAAGAGAGAGAGAGAGAGAGAGCACATTGATCTGTTGTCTCCCATACATGTCCCCCAACAGGGGTGCAGCCCTCAATCTAGGTGTGTGCCCTGACCAGGAATCGAACCAACAAACTTCCGGTGCACTGGGATGACACTCAAACAACTGAGCCACACTGGCCAGGGCCATGACAAAAGTTTTTAATTCTACATTTTTTTCTAAACAAATATGATCTTGATTTTCTTCTCTGACCTGTGTCAGCTTTCAAAACTTAAGCACAAAGTAAGGTCTCAAGGGCTGTATTCTCCTCTTTAACCTGATGCAATTGGAGTAGATCAGGTTTTCCAACTGTGCTCTTGGGAACCCCTATGATTTCTGAAAACACATTCTGAAGGGTATGAAAAGGGCAAAAGAAGCTGGAATAGGTAAGGTCTTGGATTTTTAGCCATACTTATATTTTCCATAAAATATTCTCACCTGAGCCATTGTTTTAAGCTAGAATGCCACTGCTTCTGAAGGTTTTAAAATTTCAGGGCTAGAAAACATCAATGATTTTTTCCCCTAAATTTAACTTTCAGGAATTACAGAATTCTATAAAGAACCAATCATTAAAATGTCCATACTACCCAAGCAATCTATAGATTCAACATAATTTCTATTAAAATACCAGTAACATTTTATAGATCTAGAGCAAATATTCCAAAAGTTAACATGGAACAAAAAAGACCCCGAATAGCCTCAGCAATATTGAGAAAGAAGAACAAAGTTGGAGGTATCACAATACCTGATATCAAACTATACTACAAGGCCATTGTCATCAAAAAAGCCTGGTACTATCCTGACCAGGTGGCTCAATTGGTTGGAGTGTTGTCCTGTACACCAAAAGGTTGTAGGTTCAATTACTAGTCAGGGCACATAGCTAGGTTGCAGGTAAGATCCCTGGTCAGGGCGTGGGAGTGAGGCAACTGATCGATGTTTTTCTCACACATTGATGTACCTCTCTCCCTCTCCATTCCTCTTTCTCTAAAATCAATAAATATACCCCTACAGCCTGGTAATGGCAAAAGAACAGGCATATACATCAATGGAACAGAACCTGGAGCCCAGAAATAAAACCATGCCTATATGGTCAATTAACATTTGACAAAGGAGGCAAGAGCATGCAATGGAGTAAAGCAGTCTCTTCAAGAAATGGTGTTGGGAAAATTGGACAGGTACATGCAAAAAAATGAAACTAGGCGACCAAATTACACCATATACAAGAAAAAACTCAAAATGTATAAAAGATTTAAATGCAAGTCACAATCCTAGAAGAAGACATAGGCAGTAAAATCTCAGACATCTTTCCTAGCAATATTTTTCCCAATGTGTCTCCTAGGGCAAGGGAAACAAAGGAAAAAATAAACAAATGGGACTACATCAAACTAAAAAGCTTCTGCACAGCAAAAGAAACCATTAACGAAATGAAAAGGAAATGCACTGTATGGGAAAACATATTCACCAATGATACATTTGATAATTTCCAAAATATATAAAGAACTTATAAAACTCAACACGAAGAAGACAAACAATCCAATTTAAAAATGGGCAAAGGGCCCGGCCGGCATGGCTCAGCAGTGGAGCATAGACCTATGATCTAAAAGATCGCAGTTTGATTGCTGATCAGGGCACATGCCCTGGTTGCAAGCTCAATCTCCAGTAGGGGGCGTGCAGGAGGCAGCCAATCAATGACTCTCTCATCATTGATGTTTCTATCTCTCCTTTCCTCTCTCTGAAATCAATAAGGACATTTTTTTTTTTTTTTAAATGGGCAAAGGACTTGAATAGACACTTCTCCAAAGAGGACATACAGATGGCCAAGAAACATAGGGAAAAAATGCTCAACATCAACAGTCAGCAGAGAGATGCAAATTAAAAACACAAAAAGGTATCACCTCACACCTGCCAGAATGGCCACCATCAACAAATCAACAAACAAAAAGTGTTGGCGAGGGTGTGGAGAAAGGGAACCCTCGGTTCTTGGTGGGAATGCAGACTGGTGCAGCCATTGTGGAAAACAGTATGGAGGTCCCTCATAAAAACTAAAAATGGAGCTGCCTTTTGACCCAGGGATCCCACTTCTGGAAATATATCCAAAGAAACCCAAAATACCAATCAGAAAGAATATATGCACCCCTAAGCTTATAGCAGCATTATTTTCAATATAATAATATTGAAAGATCTGGAATCAGCCCAGGTGCCCATCAGAACATCATAACATTATTGTACAGTTCACACCATATATTTTATAACAAGTGTGATCACTTGATTGCATAATACCTAAAGTGAGTTATGAAATAAGATCTACCATGGACGGGTAGCTCAGTTGGTTAGAGCATCGTCTTGATACATCAAGGTTCTGGGTTCAATCCCCAGTCAGGGCACATACAGGAATCAACCAATAAATGCATAAATAAGTGGAACAACAAAAATTGATGTTTCTTTCACTCTCTCCCTTCCTCTCTCTCTAAAAATCAATAAATAAAAATTTAAAAAACAAAAAGAAATAAGATCTAAACATAAAGTAGTTTAGTTACAATTTCCTACTAATGAATATCTATTGTTTTACAGGCTAAGAGAAAGAGAGAGAGAAAATGGAGGAAGGAAATTATAAACCTATTTTTTGAGCTCACCATCAGTCTTAATTTTGGTCTCACCAAATAAATCTCTGCCCATATCCCACAGAGAAAGTAAGACAATGTCATGAATTATTTGACTCATGTAACACGAAACATCATATGTTCCTCCACTTGAGAGCTAGTACACAAAGTCACCACCTTGGAAGCAAACCCATGACTAACTTGGAAGCAAACCCATGACTAACTTCAGCTGAAAAATCTCTTTTCTACACTAATGAGAAAGAACATCTCCTAAAGTTACATACATACAAACCACTCCACTTGGAGATGTTTCCTTATTGACTAATTAAAGGAAAGAGAGTGACTATCTCTACTACATATATTAAGCCTGACTGATTTTAATACTTTTTCTACTTAATAAATCTCCAAAGCATTGCAATTTAAGACTTCATCATGTCAGGAGTAGGGAATGTTTACAGTTCTCAAAAATTGCCCGAGGGAAAAATAAATCCACAAATCTACATTAAATCTACAAATAAAATATACCCCAAATTATTGATGGTTCAGGTTCAGTAAGAAAGAAAAATGCCATTAACCTTTAAAAGGGAGGTCACACTGCACATATATTCAACTTGGAAAAAGATTTTCCAATCACTGACCACCCCAAACTAAGGTGATGGATTTACTTGTGAGCTCTGAAATGTCAAAGTTTTTGGTTTTTGCTGAGGTTGTGGTCTGTAATCGGAGTGTGTGACCCTTCTAGGATCTGACCCAAGTGCCTGGATTTTTTACCATTACTTTTTTTGCTTTGTGGGGCTTGAATTCCACCCTCCTTCCCCAGCATTGCACCCCTGCTGCAGGCTCTGCTTAGCTCTTTAGCTTTCTGAACTGTTGGGTCATTGTTGATGATGTTGTTGGATTTCTAAGAGCTTTGCTCTGGAAAAAGTATATAATTTAGTAACAAAATATTGACTTAATGGTAATCTCTATGCAGGTTTTGGTCCTCTGTTTTCCTTTTTTTCCCCCTCCAAGATTTCCCCTACTCCTAGCAACTTTGACAGCCTTGAACTCCAAACTCAATACAACTGCTGCTTCTGCATGGGTTCTACTCTACTGTGCTATGATTTGCAAAACACCCACAGAAAAATCTGGAGTAAATGTGCTTTCCTTCACGCTAGCAACTTTCCAATGCTTTGAAATAGTTATTTTATATATTTTGTCAAGATTTTGTTGTTATTATTTATGAAATATTTTTTTATGGCCAAACTGGAAATATCCAAAATAACTTTAACAAAATAATCGTTTTCATTTAGCGATACAGCAGAAATGTTCCCAGATGCTAAGAAATCATATTTGGAATTTTTATCAAAATAATTTTGAGCCCTGGACTGTGTGGCTCAGTTGGGTGCACATCGTCCCAGGCACCAAAGCGTCACCGGTTCGATTCCTAGTTGGGGCACATGCCCAGGTTGCTGGATCAATACCCAGTCCGGGTGCCTATGTCGGGGTGCATGTGGAAAGCAATCAATGTTTCTCTCTCTCTCTCTCTCTCTCTCCCTCCCTCCCTCCCTCTGGTCTTCTTCTCTTTCTAGAATCAATAAAAAACATATTTAAAATAATAATAACTTTGAGGGGGAGTATTTAGGTAATATTGGCCATGAGACATGGAGTTTTCTCCCCCTGGTGCAAAGTTTGACTGACATATGACAGGAAATATACAGGGAATGACCAGATAACTTTCTTCTCCTTTCCCCCCTCCGATGGGCTGCTCTTAGGTGTGGCCTCTTTTTACCACTTCCCCTAAGACATAGCATGAGACTGTGCCTGTGTAATTGAAAAGAAAACTCCGTTATTACTTTTTGTGGTTTGCTATAGTGCAGTGTCCAGCAAATAGCATGTTACTTGGTATTGCCTCTCATACTGCCTTGTTTCCTTTCTTTTTTTATCTCACTCCTACTGCCCTGGGTTAGCACCTTCCAAATAAAGCAAGAGCAATAGAAAACTTGTTCTACTTTTGCTAATATTTGTCTGAACAGAGGTACTATAAATGAGTTTGTTTTCTTTGGATTTCTTCAAGATAATATTAATAGGTGGGAATAAATCTGTTTTAATTTGTGATGAAATATCATATGGAGATCAAGTAAAATTTAAAAATCTAATATGTTCTAAGAAATTACTGTGTAGCATCAAATTTCTGTATTTTATATTATTTACATAGAGAAAGTGCTGAGTCCTAGGGAAGGTGAAAACCTTTCCAGCATCACAAAACTAGTAAATGTAGCAAGGTTAAGACTGGAATTCAAATAGCAAATTCTGAGATCTTAATCACCATGTGGCTTCTAATATAATTATGACTATAATGCCTTCTTCTTATAACTGAGGCTATATTTCTTTTTTGTTATTTTATTTTCTTGAATAAAATGAATACTTGAATATTATAGAACAATATCATAATGGTCTAAATAAATCTCAGCTGAATGACATTACAAAAAAAAAAATCTGCTACTAAATTTGGTGCCATCTCTGGGACCTGAGGACTCAAAGCTAAACTAGATTTGACTAAGAAACAACTATTTGGAGTATTGCTCTCACCAGTTGTTTCACAGTGAACTCTCTGTGATGCTTGATTCAACATGGCCCGCTTTGTTGACTGGCTTCCCTCTATTCTTTTCTCAAGCTGGAATCTCAAGATCTGTGCCTAGAATATCTTCACAATTTGTACAGTTGGCTCTTTTCTTCAGCCAAATAGGAACCATCATACCTCATAAAAGCTGTCAGATAGATCCTCAGACAGAACTAAACAAATTGGCTTCAGCAACAGAAAGAAGGCTAGTTATTTACTCACTGAGATTTAATTTAAAGCTCATAGGCTCATTCACCAGCCCTTGTGTCACTGGAAAATTGCTTTAAAATTTTTAAAGTACCTTTTATAAGAGAAAATAAAAAATACAGGCTACAGATACCTATGTATATGTATATAGCTCCTTGAAATTTTAAGAAAGCTGTAATAGCTGAACTAATACATATTGAAGGAGGAGTAATCATAGACAGATAGACATTCCTCCTTAAGTTTAACCATCAATAGATGAATGGATTAAAAAAATTGTAGTGTATAAATACAATGGAATACTATTCAGCCATAAAAAAGAATGAGATCTTGCCATTTGTGACAACATGGATAAACCTTGAGGCCATTATGCTAAGTGAAATAAGTCAGCGTAAGACAATAATGTATAGTCTCACTTATATGTGTAATCTAAAAATGAAAGAAAAAAACAAACTCACAGATACAGAGAACAGATTAGTGGTTGCCAGAGGCAGGGGTGCGGGATGGGCAAAACGGGTAAAGGTAGTCAAAAGGTCCAAACTTCTAGTTATTTATAAAATAAATGTCATGGGAATACAATGTACAACATGGTAAAATAATAATACTGTATTGCATATTTGAAAGTTATTAAGAGAGCAGATCTTCATCACAAGAAAAAATAATTTGTAACTATATATGGTGGCAGATGTTAACTGGAATTATAGTGATGATCATATACACAAATATTAAATCATTATATTGCACACCTGCAACTAATATAATGTTGTATGTCAATTATATCTCAACAAAAAAAATCTTAAACTTTTGCGTACAGAAGAATCTCCTGGGGAATAGGTTTAAACATATCACCCAAAATCTAACATTAGTCAAACAATAACATTAGAAAATGTAAAACCGAGTTTTCACACCCTGATGATTTTACCCTTATAGGTTTATCAATACAAGTGTAACATTTTACTCCAAGATTTTTGTGGGTTTTTTGGGGGGGGGGCTTTTTTCCCTTCATTTTCTTTCCTCTTTTTTCAACATTTTTTATTTGCTTTTATTATTGGATTTAGTTCAGATTTTTGCTATTAATTCCTTCCACTCACCCATGCATTTATCAATCCCCTCAGTCATTAAACAAAGTTTTCTTAATCATCTACTACAGGTGACAAATTTATAACAAACTGCCACAGTGTTTTCACTTGGAGTCATTCCAAAGTATTCAAGGTCCCATATGGAATGAAATATTTCAAAGGAGGCTATAAGTTGAGTTGTAGGGAAATAAAACTATAAAAAGTAATTATGTCAAAGCAGACAAGAAGTCAAGTCTAGTAAAAGCATCAACAGTAGTATGATTACTATCACTTCTAAGCAAAGTCTAGAAATTCAGGCTTCAGGAATCAGAGACCTTATTTGAGGAAATGACTGATCAAGTGTCACAGGCCTTGGTAGTAAGAAGATGAGATCTAAGTTAGAGGTCTGAACAATATATGTACACAAGGAATCGGAGCAAGACCTGTCATTCGTGACAAGCCTCAAACCATATATGCATCCTGTCTGGAGATGAATTTCTTTCACATGACAACCACCTGAACTAAGAAGTGACATTAAGTGTAGGATGAGAGGTAGACAACTAGTAAGGGCTGACTATAAAAGCTCCAGCTCGGCGAATCAGTGATCAGTTGAGCTGTTTTTAAGAGTAGCAATGAATGTACAAGGATCTAGACGAAGAGCTTTGCGGAATTGGGGAAAATCTCAGGGTATTGAGGGCAGGGGTAAACAAATGAGAAAGAAGACACAGTGATAAGTCTGTTCTCTTGCTGCCTTTAGCACATCCAGGGGCCCGTCACGGATGTGGGAGCCCAGACAAGGAGCAGGTGGCCAGTAGCAAATACCGTCACATGACAGACCGTCTTACTGATGTGTCTAATTCCCTGACGCCAACGCTCACATGGCCTGCGCTCACCTTGGGTTTCATGTAACATATTCAGCACTTTGTGTGACCCGAGGATGGAACACCCAGATGACAATTCACTCTCTTCAGATCAAAGCACAGCAGCAGCACACGACAAACACATTTACATTTAGTCGGGGGAAGGGGAAGATAAATGAATTCCTGCTCAGTACTGTCTCACTGTCAGTTATACATGCCTTTATTTTCAGTATTTTTTTGTCTTCCACAGGTGGGAATTTATTTTCTCTCAACAAAAGCTTTCTAGAATGGGCTATTAATAAACACCACAAACTCCTAGCCTCAATTTTACCTCTGTCTCTAGCTCTGTGTCGACTAGGTTTTAGGAGACATAAAGGAAACAAAAAGGAGATAACAATCCATTATTTGTGTCTCTTGCTTCCCACACCTCAGAGACACTTCTCATTTTCTCTGATTGAAGATAAACCCCATAGTCACACATCAACCAACTGCTGATATTACCATCCTACCAGAAAACACACACACACACACACACACACACACACACACACACTCTGACACCTTCCCACCTCTGTATTAACTTCTCCGAGTCTCAGCAATGTTTTATTTTATTTTCCTGTTAGAGTCACCTATTCAGACTTCAAGGTATGGCCAACATGACCCCTCTGGTATGCTCAGGGAGATTACGCACATGGTCCACCGTGTACTGCGTGTATCTTTAAGAGGTACAGACACTGCCCTCATCACTCTCTCATTGACTTAAGCCTCTTAAGGGTAGCCACTGAACTTAGGAATTTTTGTGTTTCCGTGATGACCATGATTTACATACAATACAGCAGATGCCCCTGAAATAGTTGCAGAATAAATAACGAGATGATTGAGTCCTTTTGTGAAGTCTCCCAGCTTCTCCCTGAGTTAAACCTGAACCAAAGTTTCTCAGAAAAATCTTCAACACCCCAGAAGAGACACAATTGTTTAAGATAAGTATGCTCATGGCAATATATGTTTCCTTTAAATCTGAGTCTATTTAAAGACTCTAACACTCTGCCTTTCTCCTCCTTTGTTAATGTGAAACATTTAAACACATTATAAGAAAACTTAAAATATTGCATTCAACCAAATCCGCAGAAACTCACACTACAACAGAAACCTCCCATTTCTTCGGGCAGGGGGCAGGCTGTGGGTGGTTTATGAGCTCAGGTTGTAGACTAAGTTTCCTGGGTTTGGTTCTCAGCTCCACTACATACTTAGTAAAGGAGACCTTGGGTAAATTATACAGTCCCTCTGTGCGTTAAGTTCCTCATCTGCAAAGTGGCGTTCAGCTCATAGGATGGCTATAGCGTCTAGTGCTTAGGATTGCTATGGGGGTGAACTAAGGCATGGAGAAGATGCAGCACAGAGCCAGGCATGGCCTTAGATCTTATTAATATTCCAAGTGTAGGATAACATGAGAGCAAACATTTACATTTCATGAACTATGTTATAGCATGTGCTAATTTTGCAGACCAATTTTCAAAAATTGATAATGTTCTTTAAGAAAGCTTCTGTCAGGACCAAGGCCTTTTAGCTGCCCTCCTTCCTACCCAATTTCTACTGGGTGCCCTGCCTGGTATGGTCTCTGTCTGGCAGTCAGAGAATCAACTGCTCAACAACAACACATCTCTTGACTAATTTTCTGTATTAATTCCCTGATGTAAGAAACAAACACAGAATTCAAGTAAAACTCATTTCTTAGGGACAGTACGGTAGGAATTGTACCTATGGGAGACTGTCAGAGAGTGCAGTCAACAGAGCTAGCCCCTCTAGGGAATGTAAGTGATTTTCACTAACATAAGAGTTTCCAAATTTTGTTCGCAGTGGTAGTGTAATCTGGGAAAAGGAACAGAGGTCTGGGTGTCAGGATACCCACATTTTTACCTTATGTCTTCTATGGCTTAGCAGGAATTAGTGTGTATTGCAAGTTCCACTGGCAGTCCTGGTTTTCCGTTGCCTCAGTCCTTTAACACTGAGGTTTCCTCATCTGAGAAGAAGAGAATAATACCAAATTTGTATTGAAATGGCAGTGACATGAGAAAATAAAAGTTCCAGAAATGTAGATGTTGCTCAAAATCTTTTACATTTTTCTCTTATTTATCCATCAACCTGGCATACACATCACACTTCATTTCTGAGAGTTTATTTTATAGAAAATACTTTTTCAGGCCTCTTCGTTGGTTGGAAGGATGTAGAGAACCCAGATGTCACAAAGTAAAATCAAGTCAGCCTCCAGCCCTGTCTAGACAGACAGCCCAGGTTTGAAAAGGCAAAACTGACCTAAAATCTAATAATACATGTCTAACTAATGACAGATCTTCTTATGTCCAGTTGAAGTGTAGTGCTCATTTATAACCCTATAGTCAAACCTTTTTCTTTCCATTCTTTTATTAAAATAACTTATTTCTGTAAGAAAGACATAAACAGAACCCTTAAAGGAGCTGCAATAGCTCTAGTTACGTGTTTCTGTTATAATATTAAAGATGGCAATGATAGTAAGTTAATATTGCACAAGCACTGACTCCGTGCCAGAGGCTACTGCAGCCAGCCATGGGCCTCTGGGATGTTTGCCCTTCCTACGTCACACACCCTTCTCCTTCCTTTCTCAGTGAGGGTGGTCTAGGTTGTCCTTGCCACAGAAAGTGTGGACCTTTGATCTAGGCCTGTTTAATTAGCATATTCCCACCCTCCTGGCAGGTTAGGCTGAATGATTTTCCTAGAAACAATGCAACTGAGAAATTTCTCTTTCCCTTCAATTTGACAAGTGGGAGGCTACCAGTCTGACTTGCCTGCATGCCCTTCCTCACATCACAGGGAGAACCTGCCTGGGGAGGAAGCAAAGGAAAACTATAACCAAGAAATAAAATAGATTTCCCATTCCAGCTTGCGAGCTCCTGGAAGCAGCCATATCTGAAGCCACTTAATCAGAGGCCTTTATGTAATATGAGCCAACAAATCCCCCTTTTTACTTATGTCTCTTTAACTCAGTCTCTATCACTTAAAACCTAAATATCAAAATGCTTACCCTCATTTTTTTCAATTAATAATGAGCACAGAAGTGCTTTATTACTCTCTGGATTTTCCATTTCTACCAAATTCTCATGAAGATAACTTCCAGAGCGTCACATCGCGTTTGTAGCTAAGCACGTAATGCAGTCCTGCGTCTGAACACCTGACTACAGATACTTGGGCTGCTGGACCAGGCTCTCGGGATCATTCTCTCCTCCCATCGTATGTCCCCCAGCAACAACTGAAAACCCTAATTAAAATTCTGCAATAAAATACAATTTGAATACGCAATGCCCCCCTTCCCCAGTAAGTCTTATATTTAATCCCAAAGTGTTATTGAATTCTACAAAATGAGATTTGAAGTCATAGGACAATGGTTTGGTTTCCACTCTGGTACTAATAGCTGCAGATTTCAGCAAGTCACTTTACTGCTCTCATTCTCTGTTCTCTTGCTTATAAAATAGGAGTCAGAGTAACAGCCTCTTTACAGGCCAGTTCTAAGAGTCTTGGTGATGAGCAGCTCCAACACACTAGCAGATGCCTGAGAGCCACTCAGGCAGTGTTTAAGAGGCAAAACGCTTGCTATCTCTAGACCTAGCTGCCCATTGTACAGAGGCAGGTTGAGGGCATTTTGCTAGGCTCAGTGAAGTGGCCAAGGAGCTGCCAGAGGTTCCCTAGGTTTTTCTCTTTTGTGGTTTTATTTATTTTTAATTTTGGCATTCACATATTAAATCCACCCATAATCTTTACTATCTTTGTTCTCTCAGCAACATTACTGTTCTATAAACTACCTGGGGGGTTGCTTAAAAATTCTATTTTCTAGTCTTATTCTCAGGTATTCTGATTTGGAAGCTGGATAAAGCCCAGAAATCTGACTTTTTAGCAACCATGCCTACAGTTTCTGATGGTGGGGGGTTGAGGGAGGGGTGTCCACAGAGCTGACTTAGAGAAACATTGAGTTTAGCCTGTTTGTATGAAACCAGTCAAAGAAACATAATCTCATTTCTCTTGGGTTAAAATTACCCCATCTTATAAAGAGTTTAGGTTTTAAAACTAGAATGTTCTGGCTGCATGTGCTGCACAGACCCCTGGGAAAGTGTCTGTGTGAAACTCTCCCTGTCTAGCACACATTATTAGTGGAATGTCCATAAATAAAAATTGCTTATACTTTGGGAAACATATGAAGTGGGCATTATCATTCCCTGCATGTGTCTAATGTTAGAGTCAAGACAAGGTGAAGTGAAAAATATGTATCATTTGACTAATGCTGTAATTTAAAACTACCAATTCCTGCAGAGCGTTTTGTACCCACATAGAGCTGGTGTGCAGGTGATAAATTAACATGCTACAAAGCAACACGTTCCCGAATGAATGGCTGCCCGGGCATTTAAGGGAATAGTCTGAAACATTAACCATAAATCTTCATATTTTCCTCCATATATTTACTGAATTCTGCTTCTATACCAATTTCTAGGACACAAACTTTTTTAACCTATATGTTTAATTATACTTTCATTGTGTTTAGGCATCATTGAAGGGGACCTCTGTCAAATATTCCAACAAGATTTTCCTGGCATTTTGTTCAAATATTTTGGAAGACTCGAGAGAGAAGGCGAGTGGGCTGTTTGGTGTTGCCACGCACATTCACCACCTGAAAGTACCATGATTTCCATCCAACCTGGGAAGTGGAAATGAGCCATGGCAGCAATCTACCCTGGCGTTGGGGCTTTCAGGGCACAGACTCAGGGGTTCTGCAAATGAGACCTGGACCCATAGTCACAAAATAAATTAAAGGCAGAGTTAGAGGAAATCCGGAACTTATGTCCCCCTCAGTCAGCTTTCCCAGTGTTAACAGTACTGCTCAAAGAGGAGAGAGAAGAAAGTTGACACCCGTTTTTTAGAGGTCAAGAACTCACATTTAACAGATAATCTCTCTTGGATTAGTAGGTTAACACTGCTCTGTCTTGTGACAATGCTGATAATTACTTTCCTTGGAAAAATTATCACATAGTGACTGTCATTAGTTATCAATGAAAAAAGTACTGCTTTACATTTGTTAGAATGTAAAGCATTTTTGTCTTTTGCTTTTATGGTAAAATAATCTGATTTAATTCAGATGACTAGAATTCAGAAAGGTTAAGTGGCCCGGCTAGGCTCCCCAGACAGCGGCACCTGTAGTCCTATGACCTATGATATGAAGCTCTTTATACTCTCCCACAGCTGCTTCTGAAAAATAACTGAACTTGTGATTAGCAGCCAGGTTCACAGGCCTAACTACCAGCTAGGACATGAGTCCTTTCCATGCAGGTTCAAGAAACAACGCACCTTGAATCAGTTTTTCTTTTTTTCTTCTCTATATTGTCCAAGAATTTTTGCAGTCACAAATGCGTGGATTTGACTGAAAGATCCCCTACTACATGGATTTGACTGAAAACTCTACTTCCCTGGTACAGTTTTGACAGTCAGAGGCCAGCTGCTCAGAAATAACAGCAAGTAATTGGCTTGTTGTACGATCCTCCATGCCCATTCCTGGCTCAGAGCCAGGCGACGGGACCCCTTTCCTACGAATCAGGTGCATCTCTCGGAAATCACCATCCCTGGCCCGTTTGACCGATAGTCAGACAGTCATAACCTGTGTCTTACCCAACCGCAGACTCTGAAATCCAGGGCTTAGCTTCGTAACAGAGGGTTTTCTTTGAAGATTTATCACGCCTACTCTTCAGGTCCTGCTGGAATAGCTAGCTGACCCTGCTGTTCTAATACTGCACAAGGACCACAGATAGAAGGAAAAATATCCCCTCATTTTCTTCTCTCCAGAACCACTGACCATTAAAAGGTAAACTCAGTTTTGCCCCTACTTTGCAAGAGTGTCGAAGGTTATGGTACCGTCTACAGAATGGATAACTTGAGTCCAAGTTTATACACTGTTGTCTAATGACGAGGAAACCACCTCCCAGGCATATACCGTTGTTATATGAATTAACCCTCAGATTAGGGAGGTAAAAGGGTTTGAGACGCAACTGAAGTAAAATCAGGACTTTCATGGAAAATCAATAGGAGTAGGGAAAAGTGGGAAGAAAAGATGGCACAGGAATAGGGCAAAAGAAATGGACACCGGTATGGACAAGACTCCTTCTGTTCCAACTTCTCCAGAATCTGCCCTACCAAATGAGGATGGCATTATTTTCCAGGTCAGCAGGCAGAATTTAATGAATATCTGCTTCGTTGTTACATGAAGACAAAGATATATTGTTCGCATTGTCTTCTCGTAATGTTGATTCACCCACCCTTTCTGAAATCTAAGTATTGAGAACATGAGTAACAGAGACTCTGAGGAGGCGTTATAAAAGGCATAGATTAATATTTGATGCAATAATCAGTCGATGCTAATTATTTATCATGGTTACCGTCTAAATCAGCACTCAAGTCAATGCACACACCCAGTGCGTCTTCTGGGTATTAGTTGATGGGAAGTAGGACTTACTCAAGCGCATGGTTTCTCGTGAGAAACAAGTTAGTTTCTCTTCAGAAAGATGAGGCTTCTGTTTTTACCTGCCAACATTTCCTGTCATTTTTGTTAAGCGCCGTTTAGTAACGTTTGATCTTGCACGTGATTTCAGACCAGATGGTATTTTCTGATCAGAAATTCAGATGGAACAAACAGATCTGGGTTGACACCCAAGCACCTCCATTTATTAGCTGGGTGATCCTGTGGAAGTCATTTAATTTCTCTGAGCCTCAGTTTTTAAAAATCAATAACATATATGCCCAGCTGGTGTGGCTCAGCAATTGAGGGTCGGCCTGTGAACCAGGAGGTCATGGTTCCATTCCCTGTAACGGCACATGCTTGGGTTGTGGGCTCAATCCCCAGTAGGGGGCGGGCAGGAGGCAGCTGGCAGATGATTCTCTCTTATCATTGATGTTTCTCTCTCTCCCTCTCCCTTCCTCTCTCTGATATCAATAAAAACATATTTTTAAAAAAGTTTCTCTTATAAAGAAAAAGAAAATAAAAATCAGTAACATGCAGATAATCACTACCTCATAGGGTTCCTGAGAGGATGAGCTGAGATAAAGCAGGTACAGCCCACAGTCCTGTGCCTGACACATTGGAAAGTCTCAAAATTTAACCATTATGTGGTGCTTGTTGATCATTACTGTAAGATTGATACTCTGCTTCAACAGAGGTTTTAGTACAAATAGAAACTGAGGCACCAGGAACGGCCTGATAACTAAGAACCATTTTAAAAGTGGTTCTTGGCCTTGTCTGCACATTGGAATCAACGGGGAGCTTTAAAAAGCCCAGGTATATATTATGTGCACTAAGCCAAATATAAGAGATTCTCTGGGGTTGAGGCGTAGGTATCAATATATTTTACAGCTCTCTGGAGAATAATTCCAATTGGCAATCAAGGTTGAGAATGACTGTTTTAAAACGTTATAGATCATGTAGCCTAGCCCGGAGGCAGGCCTGTTGGAGTATTATATTCCTCCACAGCTCTGGCACATCCCTTTGATTGAATTCCTTACCCTACAGCATAGTCAGGGTCAGTGGGAATCTCCTTACTCTAACCACAGGGCACAATGATCTTTAAATATTCTGTGGCTTTTTTTTCTTCTCATTGAAGTCTTAATAGAAGAAAACAGTATTCTATTAGGATAAAAGTGTTTTATGAATTATATCATTGAATCATTAACAAAATTGGGAATCTTAATAAACATAAAATTTGAATTTGGGTGTTTGAATAAAAACTTTGGTCTCTTTTAGGCTCAGTATTCCAATTATTGCTTTTTTAAAAATAGTATAAGACGCTCAGTATATACTATATTGTATATACTCTTTGGAAATGCTAATGGGGTTATTTTTTCTTATAATTTTTTAACAACTTATTTGCAATCACCAGATATTTTTCAATTAACTGAACTAGGTGCCTGAAAGAGTACATTATTTTTGGGTTATTGTTTCAAACATGTCGACTAAAAACATCTAATACATTTCACTTTATAAATATAAGTTACATAAGAAGTACTAAAACTTAAAATAAGTGCTGAAACTCTACAGACTACAACCTGACATGTACTGACAAGGCACTTCTAAAACACAGATAATGGGCCTGAGTTCTGCATAACATTTTAAGTAATGTAATGCCCATGAACTGTGTAATTTTGTGCAAGTGGATATGCAATTTTGAAGTGAGTGGATATGCAAAAGATAAAAAAGATTACAAAGATAAAAAATAAAAAGTTTCTACAACTTTTCCAATCAATGTATACATTTAAAAATAAAAACTAAAAAAAAGGCTTCAGGATAGCAGGAGCAGATTTATTCTGAAGTTTGCACAGCCTTGCACAAGTTGAAGCATTGGTGGGCTCCAGTGTTTTACAAGTCACCACATGATTGCACGTTTAATTACTAAAAATATCCAATTTAACGGAATGTTTAGATAATCCCAGACATATTTCAGCAGAACTTCAATAAGAGACATCCATTGTGAAAGTTACTGCAAATAATCACTAGCTTGTTCCAAACAATATTTGCAGGCTAGTGAGCTCTGCCATGGTTCTCATTTACATTCTTACACATTTGTTATTAAAAACACTTTCAAGAAGGTACTAATTTTATTCCTGACAGATCAGGGCTCATTTGTATAAGGCTGACACCATGCAAGCATGCAAGCTTGCCATCACCAGAAAGAACCTATTTATAGCCAAACAGAAAATCTCTTGGAGGCCAATAGATATGGTAATTGACACTGTTCACATTCTGCCCCATTCCTGGGTTACCTTTCAATCAGAGCCAAGTACGCCTTTACTGAAGCCCCCACTGCTCTGAACTCCCATCTACTTCCCCTCCCACCAAGCCATTCTTCCCAGGGGCCCAGCATAGTTTCATCCCCTCACAGTCTTCTTTTTCTGAGATGGAAAGTTGTTTCCCAGGATCACGCCACACTCAGGTTTACTTAAGGTTATTCCTGGTTTTACTTGAGACGCAGATTCTCTCAAATGGATCACCTTTAATACAAACAGCCTATTTGCTTCTCCCCCCTCCCCCCCCCAGTCATCTCTTGGAGGGAGGGTTTTTAAAACAACCAGAAAAAAAAAATAGAAGTTGCACTTTTATAAAGTGTACAAAGACCATTGCTATTAGATTTGAAATGCAAAACTCATCACACCTTTTTGCTGTCCCTGTGTAAAAAAAAGACTGAGGACAAGTCAAAATAACTTAGTTCTTTGCTCCAGAAAATACACTTGTGGAAGATAAGACTTTCAACTAAATAAAACAGGTTCCTGTTCAAAACTGACCATTTGCTTATCAATATTCACCTCAAGAGCTAAGACGGGCACTATTTCGCAAACTCAGCCTAGTTCTGAGCAGTTCCCCATCTTGCAAGATCTGCCTTAAAAGGTGTCCAGGGCAGACCCTTAAGCCCTATAACGCCCGAAATCCCTCTTGAGACACATCCGACTCTCTGTTGATACGTATTCTCGCTTATAAAGCAGGTCTAACACACTTCGCTTCGCTTCACCGACAGGTTTTTCTGGTGGTCACGTGGGGAACTAGAATTGAAAGCCAGACTCTCCAGGACAAAAATAAGAAAAATAAAGTAAGAAAAATAATGTAATGGCCATAAGCAGATAGTTCATAGAAAAGGAAACCCTCAGGACCTATAAAGTCTTGGAGTATATTCAAAGGAACAAGAGTGTTTCTAAATAATGCAGAATGTAGATGGAAATTCCTAACAAAGAAGGCATTCAAACGTAGACTCTTTTGGGGGCGGGGTATCCACAATCTGAATCAGAGGCAGAGGGCAGAATGTAAGGAAAGGCTTTAAGGGCAGATGGTCAGAATAACCTTAGGAAATAAAACTATGTGGTGTGGTTCGGGGACCAGTCTTACAGGCCAAGTATGAGCCAAGAAAAGGCTGGACTAGATGCTGAAGACCAGGTTGTGAAGGGTCTGGAGTACTCTGCAGGTGTGATGTAAAGGATATGTCGCCCTGTATTGGAACTTTACTCCCACATTTCTGTTTAACTCTGCAGGGACCACTTCTCAAGTGGGTATGGCCTCCTCTAAGGCAGGGAGTTTGCTGTGAACTGTATTGTCTGCAATTGTCAGTGCCCCAGATGTAGAGATCCAAAAGCATACATGTACATAAATACAACAAGCACCTTTATTAATGTCTTATTTAGTGTAAGAAATTCATTGCAGCTCTATCAGTGAGGGAGGCAAGGCAACTATTATTCCTTGACGAATGAACAAACTGTGGAAAGGAGAAGAAAATTACTGGCCACTGGCAAGGCGGCAGTATGTTTGTGTGTGTGTATAAACTGATGTGTGTCCGTGCTTCTATGTACATGTATGTACATTTATGCACATGCGCATACACCCCCACTTTTCTCTTTAGCACTCACAACAACTTTATAAGGCAGGTACTATTATTATCTTTTCAAAAACAAAGAATCTGTTGCTTCCATTGGATATCTCCCCAGCATAAGCTGGTTGAGCTGGGATTGACTCCTAGTCCAGTGTTTAGTTCATTCTACTACATCCCTACCCCTCACCTGCCATCTTCACAGGTCTTTTCTGAGACTGCCTTCCCCTACCTTCCCCACAAAGCAGAAACAGCCCCAACTGGCGAGCTGCTCTTCGCTGACATACCCTGAGCAGACACTGCCATTTTTGCTAACCTGTTTGTGGCTTTAAACAGAAGAGCTCTTCCTCCTGGGTACTGAGTTAAGACCCACAAATACTTGGGCTCAGATATGTGTAACATTAGCTCACAAAACTGAAACTCAGGATGTGTCTATGCCTTTCCTAGTGAGTTTAGACAAGGCTCTGCGACTTTCATTACACCAACAGCTTCTTACAAAACATCTGATACTGGTTTCTCAAGAAGACAACCAACTCTAAAATGTATTTCATTTCTTATAAAACTGGAAATAATTTATCTTCAGTCTCACTGCAACATTTGAAAAGCAGATCTCTTCCAGAAGGATATGGGGCCATTCTTGTTAGAATTTCCAACCACAGCAACATCAAATGTCCTGCTTATGAAAGATGTTTAAGAGCTTAGTCAGTGAAAATCATGGATTTTACCACTTCCTGCTTTGTCTTATTAACTATCAGCTCTTATCTGCATCTTAAAACCTTCCTCATAAATCATAGAGCTCGGTATGTAGCAAGCTCACATGCTTTAGGTGAGCTTGAGATTATGAGCATTTCTCTATTGCAGTGACTTCAGTATCTGACACATAATAAGCAAGTGTTAATCAATTAATTTTTAAAACCTTTATTCAGAAATTATATTTTGAATTGGATTTTAAAAGCACTACTGTTCAAAAGAAATAAGGCAATTTATCAACTCAAGGTCAAAAATTATTTTGAGACACCTACTGAATATCATCATAAGTAAAACTTCAGTTCAATTTTATGTAAAAGCTCTAAATTGGGATGTAGAGGAAGAACAGCAAATCTGATTTTCATCTATTTTTAAAACCACTGTAAGCTTTAGATCCACACAATAGCAATATGCTTTCTATATTCAAGGCCATGTCTAGTCATTCAAAGCAAATTGGAAAATAGGAAAAAGTTGCTGGATGCTTCCGGTTCTTCTTAACCCCCACACCTGAAGTACATAAATAACTGAGATAAAAGATACAAGGCTGGAAGCTGTTAGAGAATCCATTTCTTTATGTATTTCCCTGGGAGGGTGCAGCCTTTGACTTCATCTCTACTGAACAATTGTTGACTAGGGAAAGGATTCCTTGTACTCCAAAATTCCTGCTGGGAAATGAGTTAAGACCCACAGTTCCTTCAGCTCTGCAATTGTGCCCACAGTCTGATAGGCAATGAAAATAAAGGCTACTTATCTTAGTTTAGGCTGATACAACCAAGTACCTTAGACTGGGTGGCTTACACAACAGAAATTTATTGCTTTAAGTTCTAAAGGCTAGAAGTCCAAAATCAGGCCAGTACAGTTGGGTTCTGATGAGGACCCACCCTCTTTCAGGTTGCAGACTGCTGACTTCTTGCTGTGCCCTCACGTGGCAGAAGGGGAGCTAGCTAGTACTCTGCCTCTTCTTAAAAGGACACTAATCCCATTTCTGAAGGCTCCTTCCTCATGACCTGAACACTTCCCAAAGTCCCCACCTCCAAATAGCATCACCTTGAGATTAGGGTTTCAACACAGGAATACGGGGAGAGGACACAAATATTCAGTACATAGCAACTGTCCCAGATGGTCTTTGCTCGCAGACCATCACAGTATTCCTTTTTATTTCTACGAATATTGAAATGCATTGTTTGGCTCAATGCATTCATACCAGAAATATTCGTTGTGTATCTATGTATCAATCACAGTTTTAGGCACTGTTGCCACAGTGACAAACAGGGTAGATTTGATTCTTGCCTTTATGGGGGCAAACAAGACCTTCATCCCATCTAGCACTGGGGTAGGGTTAAACAGACCTAAAGAAAAATAAACTGTTTCCACACTATTTTTTAATGCTGTGAGATATTTGAGAAAGGTAAAAATCTGTCCTAAGAAATTCCAGTGACTGCCTTTCAAAGGACATCTTAAGTTGATAATCAAGCTTGGTGGGCATTTCCTTACAGGAGACATGTCAGTTCAAGAGCATTCAGAACCAAAGAAAGGGGAAAAGACTAACTGTCCATCAGGCTTTCTTAATTGGCTGAATTAAGAAGAGTAGGCTACCAATAACTTTAGTTTGTTTATTTTGAGCCATTTTAACAAAATGACGTGCACACACACATACACACACACAAGGACACACTGAATTACCGGGAAATTTACTACTCTCATGTGAGGATGGTCCCTGGTAGCTATACAGAACCCGGCTAACATCTCAATATGTCACTCTGGCATTTAAGAAGCCACATATTTCTCAGAACCACTCAGGACCATGCCTGTGTTACATCTTATACAGAAAACGTCTTGATTATACACTACCTGGAGTTGGAAAGCAGAGGTGTGAGGTGTGTGTGCGTGTGCGTGTGCGTGTGTGTGTAAGAGGAAAACTGAGCGGAGGTGTGAGAGGCAGAGCAGGATCTGTTTTGTCTAAGCCTGCCATCTTCACATCAATTACAGTGAAAAGAAAACGTTCAATCATGATAGGAGTTGAGAAATACCAAGTCTATAATTTTCCATTTAAAGGGAAACCATAGTAAGCTTCATGTGACTATCTTCTATGGAACATGGGGAGCTGAACTCAGAAGACAGGATATTCACAGCCCTATTTAGCTTCAGGATTTATTTCTGTTTCCATGGCAATTCTGTTACATAAAACTGCATTACTCCTCCTGGCAAGAGGCCTTTCATTCGTCATGTAAACCTGTAACCTAAATCGTGCCTTCCACAGCTGAGTCCAGTCCTAAATGCACAACAAACTGGCTAACATATTTATTTAAAATCGATAGTGTCACTACATTTTAATAACAATGGCATTCTTATTTGGCATTTTATTTGCTACATCAATTCTAAAATCCTCTTTTATTAGCTAGTATGGGCCTTCTGAGTACAACTGCACCAGAGCTACAGAAGTCAATAAAGGTAATAAATTAAATGTACCAGTCAGTCATTTTTCCTTTGCTCAGCTCAACAAATCCCTCCATGACCCTGACAGCACAGAAAAACCTATGCTAATGTTCTCCACTTAATTCATTGTTAAAAATAACAATAGGCCAAAACTGTTAGACTGGAGTGTGTCTCCAAGAGCCACTGAAGGAAGACTAGCTTAAGGTATTAACATTCCCCGGCACTTCTAGCAAACGCTCGCACTCGCCCATTCCACTTTGAACCCGTCAGATTGCCATTTGATCACCACTTTGAGTGACAGAAGTCAGAATCGTGGCTTCAGAGCTAAAGGGACCTAGGGGTCTATATTTTCCAATCTCTTAATTTTAAAAATGAGAGAAGAATCCTTGTGAGGTTAAATGGCTTACGTAAAGTCAAACAGTGAGAGGTAAAGCTTGAGGAGAAGCCAGGATTTTGCTCACAGTGGGGCAGTTCTAGGCGATTCAAAGACTCACTGTTTCACTCCTGAGAACAGAAATGTTTATCACTCCCCCAGAGATGTTTTTCAAGGATCATCAATAAGCTTTGAAACTGTAAACACATTGTTTTGATCAACAAAATTAAGCTGAATATTAGCAGGAGTTTTTGAATATTACTCAAATATGATGAGTTTAATTGTAAAGAGTAGTTGTGTGTATTAAATCCTAAAAAAATATTTAATTTTCAATGTAAAAGGTGACCCTCTGACAATGATTTCTATGACTAAATATTTGAAATGTATTGGTAGTGGTAGTATATAATAGGCATGAATTTATTGGGTTATGCCTGGAAGGCGTAAAGCTAGGGACAAGTCCATCTGCCTATCTGGCTAATCTGACACCCAGAATTAGTCAATAAAAGGGTAAGCCAGCCCCAGTCAAAGTGTGACAGCCATCTTGACCATACCTATTTAGCCTGGATCAACTGTGACTTCATCTGATGAACAATTCCTTCCTCAACCTCCTCCTAAGTCAGCTGGTGACCAAGTTAGTGTCATCTTGAAGCCAGCAGGTACCTTTGTTCAAGGGACAAGCCATCCAAGAAGCAGTCATAATGCCGTGGCGTCCTGGTCGGCCTTCCCACTCACCTGAAGCTAGTTTGCGTGTTCAGAATGGTGGATGGTCCTCATGCACGTCTACAGTAATCAACACAATTTTAAAGGGCATCATCAGGAGGGGAGGGAAGTGGCTAAACAAAAACCCTACAGGATCTCCTGGTACTTTTTTTAAAGCTGTTGCCTACTTGATATATTACATTCTTGCGCTCAAACAAGTATTTAATGGGCATCTACTATGTTGCAGATACTGCTTTGGCTGCCATATATAATACTGAGAGAGAGAGAGTCTATCCTTGATGGGGCTCTCATAGCAGTGTATCTAAAGAGCTTTCTATTATACCATATCCTCAGTATCTGCTGAGAAATACAGTATTATTTCCCCGTACTCAAGAGTTTATACAGCTCAGATACAACTTTTCCACACTGTAAGAGGGTAAAGACAAGATAGTAAGTGTTTTCACCTGAATTTAATCAAGAACTGCTACAGGCATTCCTCGTTTTACTGTGCTTTGCTTGATTGTGCTTCACAGATGTTGCATTTTTAACAAACTGGAGGCAAGCCCTGCCACCAGCATAAAGATTATAACTCACTTTACTGCAATACTTGCTTTATTGCAGTGGTCTAGAACCAAACCCACATGTCTTTGAGGAACGCCTGTATTTGGAAGGCAGCTCTTCATAGCTCTTCAACTGTTTGTATAATGCATAACTATCAGTGGCAATGTCTCTGTAGTTGCCCAATCTGAGCATCAAGCTAATGGAATATGCATAAAATGAGTAGGATTTGAGAAATCCCAATGAATGTTTCAATGTAGTCAAAGTCATGGAAACAAAGTTTTTTCATTATTGTTAGGTTTTCTTGGACTTATATATAGGCAAAAGTAGAGCTTTTCAATTCGTAATTTTTTTCTGATGCTTTAACTATGGTGAGCTATTTCTAACTAGGAATACATTTGGAGACCAACTGGTCTCCTCCTCTGCCAACCTCCTGCAATACACCACTAAAGACCACCAGATGGCCATGTAGTTTTTACTTAAGTACCTGGTAGTTAAGTCACTGACTACAGGATAATTGTTTGAGTTACAATATTATAAGGTTTATGTCCACATTAAACAATTTTCCACCTTATAGTTCCTGCAGATAAGACCATACAGAAGAATTCTGACCTTTTTCCTCATGACATCTCATAGAATTTTTAAAGATAGCTATCGTTATTGTGACTGCTCCGAGTAATCTCTCCTCCAGGCTAAAAATTTCAAGTGGCCCCTGATACTATGCGGAAAAATAAATTATTTACATTACAAAATCTACCAGGTGCCACATGACCTGCTCTCAGTTTTCTCCCTCTTAAATATTAGTTTTGGGTTAAGGTATTAATTCATTTAATTAGAAATGAACATATATCGCCAGAGGGGATTACTCTAATAATATTTGCTCATTACAGGATGACTTAAATAGACATTAATAAAGGCCAGCTCTGCTCTAGATGAGTTCACAGCCTTAGTGGGAAAGTTTTCTCTCTATCCATCCATCTGTTACTTCACACAATATTTACTTGGTGCTGGCTATTGTCATTAGCGCTGAGAGGGCACTAAGGATTTAGGAGTAAACAAGATAGACAAGGTCCTTCCCTAGTAGAACTTACATTTGTATAATATAATGGTCAAATAACTAGAGAGTCCTGATGAGGATCAGCTCATCATATGACAAAGCAAAGGGAACACGAAAGAGGAGGCTCTTTGATGCAAGTTGTGTGAAGACTGCAAGATCCTCAGTACAGATGGGACAGCCTGGGACACAATTCAGTCTAATTTATCCAGTATCTACTGTACGCAGCATTTCTGGTCAGGCAAGGTTGTAGAATAGACCAGGGTATTGGAGTAAGTCCCTGAAAAGACTAAGAAAATAATGTTACCTCCCTTTTTTTATACTGACTTTAGAAAGAAAGAGGAAGGGGAAGAGAGAGAGAGATTAACTTGCTGTTCCACTTGTTTATGCATTCATTGGTTGATTCTTGCATGTGCCCTGACCAGGGATCAAACCCACAACCTTGGTGTATCAGGAGGACTCTCTAACCAACTGAGCTACCTGGTCAGGGCCTATACCTCACTTTTATAGGCAACTTTAGAGTTTGCCAAAAAATCTCCACATAGCAATAACAATAATAATATAATAGACCCTACTTAGTGAGCAGGAAATATGTCTACGGCCTCATTAAATAAGTCATGAAAGCCATCATCTCATTTGATTCTTACAGCAACTGTGTGATGTAGCAAGTAAGAGTATTGTTAGTATCACTCAATAGATGAGGGAAATGGAGCTGTGAAAGAAGTTAAGTAACATTGTCCAGCTCAGTACTAAGTCAGACCTTCTAAGTCATTTGTGTGTGTGTGTGTGTGTTTAGTATCTATGAACATATATTTAAGTCAAATGAAGCTAATTCTTGTCTCAGAAACCAATTCACTCTTAATAATAATAAGCCACTCTACTAAACAGTTAATTGAGAATATAAAAAGAATAAAACTTTGTTGAGTGATATTTGAATTTTCATAGAAATTCTCCTTTCAAAGTGCACATTTGTGTTCATGAAGACAACATTGAAGGTAGACACACTGTATTATGAACTCAGAGTTTAATAAACAAGCATTTCACTGTAAGTTAGGTACATCTAATCATAATTAGGATGGCATCATGTGATCTCAGATGTTTTTAACTTCAGTCTTCCTAGTGGGGCACCAATGCTTTTGAATAACATTTATCTTGGGGAATTATAAGTCTTAAGTGTCAGGTTTTGCTCAGAAAATCAAAATTTGCAAATAACTATGTGATGCCTAAAGCACTTTTTCCTTAGACTTGCTTCCACAAAAGTATTCAGCATCTGCTAATGATAATAGCTCAACACGTGCTGGAAAATCTCTGAATCTGCAGTTACTTTGTCATATAAATATTTTCTTTCTTCCCTTGGTGGGCTCAAGTACAGTTTAAGTATTACAAAAGCAAATAATACTTAGTCTGAAAACATTTCACTTTGTCCATTCTTCCAGAAGTTAATTTGATAAAAGACATATACATCATGAGAAATAGCCTAGAATAAGTCTACATCAACAAAACATTTTTGTTTATTAAAGGAAAGTAATATATCTTCGCTAAAAGGGAGTGAACATGTTACCTCCAACAGTGACCTATGGGTTCTGCTCAATAGCTGAAATTCAGATAGGCCTAAAGAGGGTAAAATAGAGTGATAAAAACACATCTGGGAGAGACATCTCAGCTGCCACTGAACAATTTTCCTCAATTCAATTCCACAAGCATTTGTTGAGCAACTACTATGTGCCAAGCACTGTGCTTAAAGTTGGGAATACAGATTTTTGGCATCAGATTTGTTCCCAAGCACATAAAAAAAATCCTACTGTGACAATACAGCAAACTATTATCATTACTCAGAGGAATTCAGTGTGACTAGTTTGAGACTTCATAAAAGTGGTGACATTTGAACCACGATGTGAAAGACAAAATAAGAAAGAAAATTCTTAATAGAGTAAATAATGGCAACAAAAACTCAGAAATAGAACACACTGAATCATTTCCATGACATGGGCATCTACTGGTGATGTTCCAGACTAGCTGACCGTTGACAGAAATTATGATACTGAAGGAATCTTGGAAAGCTTTCAAGTAATTGATGTTTCTGTCCGTGGGGCGGGATGTAGGGGGGAGATAGAAAAAGAAAACAGCTAATACTTTAATCTCTGGAAATTAGAAATCAGATTGGCCCAGTAAGCATGGGTTAACAGTTGAGCATGGACCTAGGATCCAGGAGATCGAGATTGGATTCCTGGTCAGGGCACATACCCAGGTGGCGGGCTCGGTCCCCAGTAGAGGGTGTGTAGGAGGCAGCCGATCAATGACTCTCTCTCATCATTGATGTTTCTATCTCTCTCTCCCTCTCCCTTCCTCTCTCTGAAATCAATATATTTTTTTTAAAAAAAGAAATCAAATTGAACTATGCCAATCATGTAATAAATAAAATATGAAAATGACTTAGCGATTAATGAAACTGCTATAATGTCCTTCTCGTAATTTAAATTTCATTAGCCTCCTCTGTGTTATCATGATAAGCTGAGATGTGCATGATATAAAAAAGGATCTAGTTTTGGGGGGCGATATCTTACATCTATTACATAATGCCAGGTGAACTCACTTCCGTAATGCTTTCAAAAGACATTTGAGGGTAAAAAAATAGTACACAAACTGACGGGGGTTAGGGGAGTACACTCTCAAATGTCATCTAAATAAATGGTACAACAACCAATCTTGATTTTCACCCTTGGCAATAATAATCAGCTGACTTCACATTAGGATTAAATTTTCTGATTATACCCTCCTTTAAGGATTGCACTATGAACCTATATACAATACTGCTAATGTAAGTCCATGTACTCTCAGCCCAGATAAATAATGAACCCTAAAGGTTTCACTGTATTTCAAATAAATTATTGCACCTCAAAACAGGGACACTTTTTATGTAATATTTAAATTCTCATGTCATCAACCTTGGCTATAATCACAGGTTTTACTAATTGACAAATGAAGAAAATTCATATTAGGAGCAGCACAAATATCTCTTGTCTCCTTCCAGTTTGAAATAACTGTTCTCTTTTATAAGTCCCTGTAACATTCATCTCTGTCTTTCTGGCGGCATTTACATTATTTATACTTTGAATTATGATGGTTACTGCTCAGATATTCTCTCTCTGCCTCAGCTCTGTGCTCCTTAATGTTCTTTAGAACATGGCTTTATACCCTCCTTCGAGCCAAACTCAAACTATTACCAATAATTGGGTGGTCCGTAGAGACTGAACAAAGGAAAGTTATTTTCTTAGGTGTTTTACTCTAAAGGTGCTGTAATTATAATTTATCAAAGAAAGAATGCTCACAAGACTTCAGCCAAGACTTTGAGTTGAACGATGAACAAAATTCTCCAGCTAATGGAAAAATAATAATAAAAAATTTTAACATATAAAGAAATCATACATCTTAGTTATAACAACAAAAACACAAGCCATCTGATTAAAACAATAGACAGAGGAGCTGAATAGACATTTTTCTAAAGAAGACATCCAAATGCCAACCTGAAAAGATACTTGACATCACTAATCAGCAGAGAAATACAAATCAAAACCACAATGAGATATCACCTCAGATATGGCTATCATCAAGAGGACCAGGGATAGCCAATATTGGAGAGGAGGTAGAGAAAAGGGAACTCTTGTGCACTGTTGCTGGGAATGTAAACTGGTACAGCCACTATGGAAACAGTATAGAGGTTCCTATAAAAATTAAAAATACCTATACCATGTGATCCAGCAATCCAATCCATTTCTGGGTGCATAGACAAAGAAAATGAGAACAGGATATGGAAGAGCTATGTGCTCTCATGTGTACTGCAGCATTATTTATAGCAGTCAAGAAACGGAAACAACCTAAGAATGCGTCAACATAAAAAAGATGTGGTGTACATATACGGTAGGATATTATTCAACCATGAGGGAAAAAGGAAATCCTGCCATTTGCTACAACATGGATGGACCTTGAGGGCATTATGCTTAGTAAGATAAGCCAGACAGAGAAAGACAAATACTGTATTATATCACTTACATATGGAATCTAAAAAAAGCCAAACAGGTAGAAAGAGAACAGGGCTGGGGGTGGGGGAATTGGGGAGAGGCTGTCAAGGGTACAAACGGGCAACTAGAAGATGAGAATCTTGAAAAATCTAATGCACAGCACAGTGATTACAGTCAACAATGCTGTATTATATACGTCAAAACTACTAAGACTCTAGATCTTTAATATTCTCACCAGAAAGAAAAAAAAAAGACTTATATGACATGATAGAGGTGTTAAAGCTATGGTGGTAATCATTTTGCTTGTAACAAATAAATGTATAAAATGAGCACATTGTGCACTTTAAACTTACACAATTTAAGTCAATTAAATCTCAGTAAAATACATACATACATACATATATACATACATATTTATGTATCTGGGACTATACTGTGGAAGAATTCCAATGACAGATTATAAGTCTGCTTATTTTTAGTGTTAGAAAATCAAATTTCTTTAAAGGATATTATGTTTTGCTATTTAATAACAATGCCTTGTTTTTAATAAAGTAGAATTTCTAAGATAATGAGATATACCTATCCCATATGCCTGTTCATACTAAGTTAATAACTATATCAATGTGAATTGAATATTTATTTCACCATCCCATTGAGTGACAAAATCTTGCTTATACCTTTCTATAGATAATGTTTCCAGAATAAAATTGGTCTATGTTCCTGAGCCTGATCTGAATTCATAAACATATAATGTAATAAGTCTAAAAGAAATAATTATGCTTTTCATACTCACACTCACTACTGAAGATGTTCGCTAGCATATATTGTTAGCTATTTATAAGTTTGTAATACATTAGTCATTATTGCAACAACAAAAACAAAACAATCTGTCCTGTGGGATTTTATGTTCAGAGAAGTAATTTTTAAAATAGATTTTAGGGCCAAGAACTTTAATTTATCAGTGCTCCCAATCTGTCTTTAACTCAAGGCGCTGCACAAATCACACCTAGTGAACTCCCTAAATAAAATCTAAATTGAGTTCAATTTCTAAAATAATAAATAAATGCATTTGGTAGTTTTTCATAAGACATAGAAATAGATTAATGTATGTTAAAAACATATCCCTAAAACAATATTATCATAGTTCACAAACATTTAAGAATGAAAGTCTTAGAGATCCAAAGATTTGCCTTCTCATTTGAACATCTCCCATCTCTTTGATCACCAATCACAGAGATATGAAAGTTCATAGCAGCTTTGTGTCATGCTATATCCCCAATTCTGAAGCTGCCTTATGACTGAGATAGAGAGTGGCATATTTTTTATTTCATAAAATAGAACATATATTTGTTAAAGAAAAAGCTAAGACTCAACTGGCCTTGGATAATTTAGGCCTTGGAAAATTTACCCGGGAGAGACCCTAGGAAAACAGGAGTGGATTGATACCCACTGCTAAAGATGTTGAGATCACATGTTGTCATTATCAGAATGTGCTCAAGGCAGCCATCTAAGGCATGGAGTCTCTCTGCTGCATGCTTTGGGTCTGGGATTCTGTTAGGAAATTTGAGAAATCACCCTTTCTTATGCACAGCAAGGACTAAGTGAGATGGAATTCAGCTCGACTGGAGGACCCAAAAGCTGGAAACCCAAGAGACCCCTAACTTACAGTGATTTGCCCAGTAGACTCTCACTGACACAATCTTCCTTTTATAAACAAAACTCTTGACAATAATGACCCAAACTTATCAAATCTGATGGATGCTTCCCAACATAATTCTGTTTAGAACACTCCTTCCAAGAAAAGTTCCCCAAAATGGTTCTGTGATTAACAAAAAGCAATATGCTAGTTAAGAGCATTATTTCTGGAGTCAACCCCTTTGAGTGTGAGGCCCAACTTGTATTAAACTTTTAACCATGTGTCCTCAGGCATATGCCTAATGGCCTGGTGCCTAAATTTCCCACTGTGAAATGCGGATAACTTATCTACCTCACAGCATTGTTGCAAGGGTTAAATAAGACAAAACATGTATAGGTCTTAGAACAGCAGCAGGCATGAACTAAACACTCAACAAAGGTTAGCTACACATAGACATAAAAATAAACTTGAGAAACTCTTCATACAGTGATCCCTCTGTGAAGATTACCATGACTGTGAGCATATTAAAGGATCTGAAATGTGCTTAATTAAAGAAATATGTCTAACCCAGTTATTTCTCAAACCTAAATAGCACATCATTTAATGACTCATTAAACTAGTTTTCCTTTTCTTTTTTTAAATTAATTTGTTTATATTTCAACCACAGTTTGGATTCAATGCCACTCCGCACCAGTTTCAGATGTATAGCAAGTTCCTTATCCTTCAGGCACAGACCTTGCAAATTTTCCTTTTGTACAACATCTGTGGCTTACATTACAAATCTGTCTCTAATCATTACTTCATTTCTCAAGAGCAAAACATTATTATTCAGCTCTCCCTTGTCATGTCACTTTCATGTCTGCCTCAGATAAGCCTGGATAAGATCTCCCTTCAGGAATTTTTGTAGTGTTCAGTTTCCCACATAAAGTGCATCCTCGGTAGGAAAAAAGCTCATAGCTGTTAAACGTAGATTTAAACTGTCTAAATGGCTGTACTACTTGAAAGTGTTTCTTAAATCCTTAAGGCAATGTAAACCAGTGGCGATGGAAAGCACTAGTCATTCAGAAATTGAACTCTTTTGTATCAGTATTCTGAATAAAAATTCACTTATCAAACCTAGGAGACACTTTAAAATCATCTAATGCAATAGTGTCACCAATAAAAATAAAGTTTAAAAAAAGTCTAGCTTTTACAAAAGAGGAGAATGAGCCTCTCAGGGATTAAGGTCACACAAGAACACAGATTCAGAATCCAAATCTATATTAGCCGCTCCAACACTGCTGATATTCAGGATCACAGGTGAGGTTTTAAGATGAAAAGAAAGGAGATCTGGGGTCAGCAAACCTGATTTGAATCCTAGTTTTTCTACTCACTGCCTTATCACTTGAGCCAAGACTCTGCTTTCTCATCCGCTGTAAGTGTTATATAACCAAGACACATAGAATAGAAATTTTAGATTAGATTGTCCTAACTTTGCCTGAACATGCTCATGCAGAGTCATTGGTCCAAAGATCGTATTTTGCTTTTGGAATATTTTTGAGAGTAGAAAACAAAGATTCAATTGCCTTCATTTTTTTTATCTGCCAGATTTTTGTTACTTTGAATATGTCTCTTCTACCTCTGTACAAAATAATCAGATTTTTACATTTCCCAAGTTGTTTGGAGGATACCTCAGTTGAAGCCCTCCAATAACCAAGATGAGTATCCATTTTCCAAAGAAGGAAATGAAGCCACAAGTAAACTTCTGTTGGTTCGCTAGGTGGAGTGTCTTTACAGGAGAGGTTGCAGTTTTCACCCACGGAGGTTGCTTTCACACAGACATGGTTCCTTTGGCTTTCTCAAAAGTTAAAAATTTTTAAATGATTTAATTTTTTTGACGTTTCAATCACATAGTTTTAATTAATAACATTAAATTTTAAAGATTTATTTTCTATATTCTAATACTGTTCAATTTAATGGCTTTTAATATACTCAGAGATTTGAGCAATCTTTACCACAATCAAATTTAGAATATTTTCATTACCTCAAAAAGAAACCTCATGCGCCCTTTAGCCTCATCCCCCAATCTAGCCATTCTCCTGGCCCTATGCTAACACTAATATACCTTCTGTCTCTATAGACTTGCCTATTCTGCGTATTTTGTGTAAATAAAATCATACAATACATAGTCCTCTGTGACAGGTTTCTTTGATTAACATAATGTTTTCAAGGCTCACTCACGTTTTAGCATGCATCAGTAGACCAGTAGACACTCTTTTTTTATACATTTATAGTTTTTTCATATATTCCATTTCCCCTCAATTTTTCCTGAGAGTATATGTATATGGATACTTATATATATATGATATATGTGTATATATATGACATATATACAACTATCACACACACACACACACACACACACACATATAACGTAGGTATCTAGCTGTACCAGAACCATTTTATGAAAAGATTATACTTTTTTGGCAATAAAATTGTCATATGTACGGGCTTATTTCTGTACTCACTATTCTATTCAGATGATCTATATGTCTATCCTATGCCAGTACTACACTGTCTTTATTACTGTATCTTTGTAGTAAATTTTAAAAATCAGGAAGAGGGAATCATCCAAATTTGTTCTCATCTTTTACATCGTTTAGGCTATTCTGGGCCCCTTGCATTTTCACATGATTTTATAATTAGTCCATTAATTTCCCTATAAAGTAGTTGAAATTCTGACAGAAAATGTATCGAATCTGTGGATAAATTTGGGGAATATTGTCATTTTAACAATATCAAGTCTTTCAAACCATCAATGTAGGATGTCTTTCTATTTCTTTAGGTCTTCTTTAACTTATTTAATGATGTATTTTCAAGTGCACTCACCTTGCACTTCCTCTGTTAAATTTATTCTTGACTGTTTTATTCTTTTATTTGATGTAAATGTAATTATTTTTCTTAAGTTTATTTTTGTATTGCTCATTGTTAGTGTATAAAAAATATAATTGATGTTAGTATACTCATCTCATATCTTGTAACCTTGCTGAAGGTATTTGTTAGCTCTAGTAGTTTTTAGTTAATTACTTATGATTTTCTATATGAGGCTAATTAGGGGTATGTGTTTACTTTTTCCTTTTTTACTAAATTTATCGGGGTGACACTGGTTAACAAAATTATACAAGTTTCGGGTGCGCAATTCCCAACACATCATCTGTACACTGTATTGTATGTTCACCACCTCGAGTCAAGTCTCCATCTACCACCACTTATCCCCCCTATACTCTCCTGTGGAAAGCAGTATGGAGTTACGTCAAAAAATTAAAAATGGAACTGCCTTATGACCCAGCAATTCCACTTCTTGGAATTTATCTGGAGAAACCCAAAACACTAATTTGAAAGAATATATGCACCCCTGTGTTCTTTGCAGCATTAGTTACAATAGTCAAGATTTGGAAGCAGCCCAAGTGCCCATCAGTAGATGAGTGGATAAAAATCTGTAATACATTTACATCATGGGATACTATTGGGACATAAAAAAGAAGGAAATCTTACCCTTTGCAACAGCATGGATGGACCTGGAAAGCATTATGCTAAGTGAAATAAGCCATCAGAGAAAGACAAGTACCATATGATTTCACTCATATGCGGAATCTAATAAACAAAATGAACTAACAAGCAAAACAGAAACAAACTCAGAGATCAGGCTGACAACTGGCTGGGTGGGAGGGTAGGGGGCTGGGAGGTAGGATGGAGGGATTGACCAAAAAAGAAAAGAAAAAGAGGAAAAACTCTGAAAAAACACCCTACTGAAAGGGAGAACATATTTGCCAATGATACATATGATAAGGGGTTAATATCCAAAATTTATGAAGAACTTACAAAACTCAACACTAAAAACAAACAATCGGATTAGAAAATGGGCAAAGGACCTGAATGGACATATGAAAGGATGCTCACTGTCACTAATCATCAGAGATGCAAAGTAAACCACAATGAGATATCATCACCTCATACCCGTCACAGGGCGATCATCAATAATCAATGAACAACAAGTGTTGGGGAGGAGGTGGAGGAAAGGGAACACTGCTGGGGCATGGTTGATGGGAAGGGGTGTGTGTTTAATTTCCACATATTTGTGAATTTCCTAAACTTCTTCCTGTTGGTTTCAAACTTCAATGCACTGTGGTCAGAGAACTTACTTCGTCCTGCCACCTGCGGCTGCTTCCAGAGTGCTGGTTTTCATGATTGTGGGTTGCTGTGCTCCAAGGCTTCTGCAGAACTAAGAAGGGGGAATGGCAGTAGGGAAAGTTAAAATGCCACGAAGTCTTCTTTTCTTACTGCAGTTTTTCAAAAAAGCTATTTTTTCTTGAATTAACACTCCTTGGATTACTGAAAGCCTTTGTTTAGTTTCTGGGTTCTGAAAAAGTTTATTCTGACTTAAAAAAAAAAAAAAAAAATCAGTGTTCTCATTGCTTTTATGAAGGAGAGAATTTTCAGAAGTCACTTCTCTGCCATTTTTGTTGCTATTACCCCAACTATTTTTTTTAAGTGTCTGATCCAGTGTCAAGGATAAAAAACTTGGTTTTACAGGATAGTCACATTTTCTGTCTCTTAGGATGTTTCACTGTCTCTCTGTAAGGGTTAACAGAATATATACAAGTCCTGATTTCCAAGGCTCGTCAAAGGAAACAGGCTTGTTTAGGTTGGAAAGACAGAAAAGACTCTTACCCAGGAGAATTTATGTTTGTTTATCATGCATTTTATAGTCAGATGAAGGCAAGAGGAAAGGAAGCCCAAAGCTATATTTTACATATTCAAACCAACTTTTAAAATGTAGAAGAAAAAGAACAATACAATGAATGTGACAAGCAATCTAGGACCACAAATCTGGGTGATGTCATTTGGAGAATGAAGGCAGACATACACTGTGTTCTGGGGAATATTTAGACACTGTGTAGTTGAGTTTTTCGTATGCGTGTGGTCATGCATGTACCTGTTTTCCTAACATGCAGAATTAAGAATCATTGTCTAAGATTTGGCACAACCAGTGGTACCAAGCTAGACACTCTTCTGCCTTTACTTGTTTAATCTTTGCTAGGACCAATTAACAGTGATGTTATTATGGACGACTTAACTGGTGCTCCATATATTTAAGTAATTTGATCAAAGATATACATTAAGTAATTGATGGAACTAATATCTGAATTCAAGTCTTCCTCACAGAAGCCTTAGTGCTCAACAAGATGTTCAAAGTGCCAACCAATCAGAATTCTTCCTTTTGGATATACTGGACTTCATTTATTTAAAAACTGTAAAGAACCTACTGTTTGCAAGTTAGTAATCTTAAGACAATGAACAAGATGGTTAGAGACAGATGTTAAACAAGTAATTATGCAAATAAAGTTAATAATTTGTAGGAAATTATTATTTCCTATGTAGGAAAATAAGATATAAATGAAAGGCCATAACACAGGGAGGGACCTAATTAATTTAGATCGTGGAGGTAGTAAGCAATGGGTTGATTATGTGACATTTATGCTGACGTTTGAAGGACAGCATGGAGAGAGGATATAAGGCTAGAAAAAGTTTCTGATAGGCAAGAAACAGAAAGCCAGTCCCAGCCAGGTGGTTCAGTTTGTTGGAATATTGTCCCATACACCAAAAAGTTGCAGGTCTGATTCCTGATCAGGGCACATACCTAGGTTGTTGGTTAGGTTCCCAGTAGTGGCACATATGGGGGCAACTGATCAATGTTTCTCTCTCACATCAGTGTTTCTCTCTCTCTCTCTCTGCCCCTTCCTCTCTCTCTAAAATAAAAATATATCCTCAGATGAGGATATTTTAAAGAAGAGAAAGAAACAGAAAGCCAGAATACATGAAGCACCATGAGTGAGAGGGAAAAGCAGATCATATGGAATCTGAAGAAACAGAAAGCAGAGATTGTGCTGAGATTTACAGGCTACAATAGCAATGTTTACGCTCCTAAGTCAGAAAAAACCCTAAAGGACTTTAAGCAAGAAAGTGAAATTATGTTATGCATTTAAAAATATTACTTTGAACGAGATCTTTCTGGAATTGTTTTGCAATTTCTTGTGGGCTTGCAATTATTTCAAGTTAAAGGGTTTTCTTTTCTTTCTTTTTTTAAAAAGGCACAATGGAATGGAAAATATTCTTTTTACTGAACCATAAAAATTGAATTGAAGTTGGGGGAGGTGGTCCAGGCTGGGGATAATGGTGGCTTGGTGAAGGTGTTGGAGCTAGAGGTGAAAAGAAGGGGATGTGTTGGAGATAATGCTGAAGTAGAATCTTTGTGAGTAGGGTGAGTAAGAAGGATCTAGCAAAAGGGACCCCCATGATTCCCGCATGAGTATTTGAATAGTATCATTTCCTGATAGGAAGCAATTAGAAGAGAAGTGCTATTACTGGAGGACAGCCAGAAATTAGATTTTTGATGTACAATGTTTAAAAAGCTGCTAAAACATTCAAATGTTGATGTCAAATAGACAATTGGATTGTATGGGTTTCAAACTCAGAAGACATAAAAGTGAAGTCTTCAAGGTGTAAGTATTATTTAAAGTTATGAGGGTACATGAACTCACTAAGGGTAAAAAGGATGGGAAAAGAGTCACAAAGATAAGTTGTCAGGGACAATAATATGTAAAGATCAGACAGACCGGGAAAGCCATCCAAACAAGCTCGAAAAGTTAGGCTAGTAAAGGGTTTATATTCTAGGACAAAAGATTTATTAGCTAAGACCAAACACCAGCGATCTCTTAAGGTTAGTTACTGTGCTTTCACAGTGAGCAAGGTGGAGGAGCCTTCCCTCAGCTCCTGACTTTGGCATAAGTTCTTCAGAAGTCCTGAAGCACTGAGGAGACAATGTCCCCTTAGCTGTCAGAATCCCTCTGCTTCAACACATCCAGATACTGGAGACTGGTAATTTACTGCTTCCTGAGGCATCTTTGGGCACATGCAACTTAGGAAACTCCTTATGTTCAACCAAAATCTGTCATCCTGTGGCTTCCATCCAGCATCCTAGTTTTACTTCTTAGGGTCACATAAAACAGGACTCTCTTTACAATATGACAATCCTTCAAGTGTCCTCTGAGACTTCTCTTCTCCAGGAAAACGTCATTGGTACCTTGTATCATATGACACACTTATGAACCAAGTCAAGTATACTGCGCTCCAACGTATAAAAAAAATATCAGTTATAAGAGAGATCTAACCCTGTTAATAGGCGGAGTCATAGCCATTACATCATTTCATCTTCGTCAAGCAGCCCTTCTGAATTCCACTGAATTTGGGGGGGTGAGTTATCTTTGGCTCTTCTTAGCATTCTTGGTCCCTGCTTTCACTACATTCACTTCAGGTTTGGCATAGAGGCAAATGTTCAAGTTGGCGTCACAATGTCAATGCTTTTATTTCAACATCCCCTTAAGAAGTGGCTAAAAAATGGTATGAAATAGTCCCCCTCTATCATATTCAAGTCAACAAATATTTTGACTCATATGCTGTCTTTTCAGGTCCTGCGAATGGTGCTGGAAAAATTCTTTTATTCTTCCATACACATTGTTTCATTTTTATTCTCAAATTAGGCACTAGTGCCCCCATTTTACAACTGAGAGAATCGGAGCTCAAGGATACAGAGTTCAGAATCCAATCCGCCTTGACAAAGCAAAAGATGCTAACCCGCAGCTCTATCCGCAGTTCAGGGTGCAGTGTTGGCTGCTGGTTAGAAATCATGGCTTAGAGACATGACTGTTCTCTTTTTGAATTAAAGGCCTATCACTTGGAGACTGCGCAACCTTTGTCAGGTCACTTAACCTCTGTGCCTCAGTTGCCTCATATGCTAAAGAGAAATACTAACACCTATGTCTTCATTTATTGTGAGGATATAGCGAGACTATAGTGCACTTTCAGACATTAACTTTTGGCATATGTAAGTGCACAATATGGGAAGTAAAAGGGATAAAAGTAAAAATTAAAAAGTTTTCCCCCTTCTATTGGGGTTGTATATGTGAATACATTACAAAAGAATTTATCTGCTATTTTTTATTTAAGGAACAATTATCTTGGACAAAATCCTGTTTCCTTGCTAATCTTAGGTCAGATTCTCTACCTTATCACGTTTCTTGTATTAAAATATTTACAGGTCCCACTGTGTTGAAAGACTTCATACAAATTCATCCAAACTGTTAAGTTTTCCTCCAAGTACTGCATAACTCAATGAACACAATTTTCTCTGAGACATAAGGCAGGTCAGTTGTGTCGAAGTTATGTTAGGCTCATTCCCCGATTCTTGCAATAAAATCCTGAGATGCCAAATGGAAAGTGAAAATGCAGCCTAGCCATTTTTTGGCATTCCCTTATGTTCTCTGTTTTAACCCAATCAAATGAACAAACCTGTGGTTACTCAACGCTACATGCACTTATCCAAATTAAGTGGGCATGGGGGCATTTAAACTGAGCACTTGCAGTCTTTTAAATAAAACAAGCTAGATTGTCCAAGTTTCAACAAATGCTTTTGATGTTATTTTAAAATATCCTCTCTAAATCTGTGAGCCTGTGGTCCTATAAATGTCACAGGGCATTTCTGGAAGGCACAGCCAGAAACTGCTACTGCAAACCATATCCATTCTCTTCCCCTATATTCTTCAAATTTTATATCTATTCATATCTACAGGAAATTTTCTTTGGTATCTAGGGAAGGAGAGGGAAATTTTAGTCAAGCTTAGGGCAGGGAAAAGAAGAGGGCAATTAATTTTAATACCCACGAGGGCAGGGTCTTGCCTCTTTTGTTCACGTCTACCTCCAGCACCTTGGACAGCTCCCACTTGCCAAGCAGCAGGTGCCCAAGCTCTGTGTTGGACAGTTAAGCCATAAAATAGGGTAATTTGACAGACAGGGGAGCTGACGGACCTGCTTAAAAGGAACTATGGTCCACAAGCAGAGCTAGCTACTATGAAGCCCAGGTAGCAAAGAGTGCCACATAGTTGCCAAAGAGGCCACTCTCTCCACCTCTAAATAAAACCCATTACTTTTTTGAAATCCATATACCTGGGAATTTGTGGACACTGGAGATGGTATTCTTAGTAGAGATGTTGGCATTCTCATAGTGGCCATTGCAAGTGAGTTCTCTCTAAAAGACTTGGTGACATGGAACACTGAGTGAGGCATAAGTCAAAACACAGGACAGACTGGTGTCTGGGAATACACAAGCATTCTTGGAGGTTATCACTTAAAAAATTACATGATATTCTTAGGGAGCTATTTTGGCAATCAAACTCGTGGTAGAGTGATAGATGGTTCATGCCATAAACATTGGTGAATATTAAAAAATGACCAAGTTTGTAATCACATCTACTGGTTCCTGGAATTTTAATATCTTACAATGTTCATTCTTGGATTTCCAACAATCTGGGAAAGTAAACTTGTGCTTTCCAAAATAGTTATACCCACTTATATTTCTGTAATTGCCTATACAGTTTCTATTTTCCTTGGGTAGACTGTGGGATCTTTTAGACACTGATCCTGTTCTCCAGCTTTGGTGTTGAATACAATGTTGAATGGCTGGTAATTTCTCAATGAACACTTGTTGATTGAAATTCAAAAAAGGGTAGAATATTCAGGCATATTTTGAAGATGCTTTAAGCCTGAATAGGTTGTTACTCCTCCTGAAATGGGGTTCCAATATCAGCCAAGACATAGTTCAATCACGCCTTTGTCATAACACCATAACTGATATTGTCCTAACTAAAAGTTAAAGATCACCCAGATCTGTGCTTACACATCCACTTACTACTTACTCCGTGTTTGTAGGGACTGTAATGGTCTTTAATTTGATTAACATGGTCAGAACCAATGAATCATACTACCTGGGTTTCAATCCCAGATTTTCTAGGAATTAATTGTGTGTCATTGAGCATATTTCTTACATATTCAATTTTTGCTTCTCAATAGGGTTAGGGGTATTGAGAAAAATTCATTTAAAAACTTAACATACTGATGAGCACACAGTAGGTGATCAATAAAAACTATTTCTCCCAGAATAGAGACTTGATTTTAAGAAAGATCTGGCTAAGGCCTCAGATAAAATCTTCCAAATGTGCCTAAACTGGCAGGTAGGAGAAGGCTGGTGAGAAAACACTGGCAAACTAAAAAGGAAGGCATTTTTCCAGGTCATTGAAATTAGAAGTAATGTCAAACTCATAAAAAGTGTCTGATCATAGTGAGAGAAAACAGACTCAAAAAAGTTTTCCATGTGTGGAATTAGACAGAACTATCCGTAGGATTTAACCAGATGCTTATAAAGAAATGATACTGAAGGAATTCCTAGGCCTGAATATTTTGAAATTGTAGGCAACTTGTTTTATTTAAACAAATGAAGTTTGTGACACAGAACTTAGATGGCAACTCCTAGTGTCACCTCAGGATTACATTCAAGCTTAAATCGGAGCATATCCATCAGTTTCTAAATCCACACTCAACAAACTGGGAGAATGTGTTAGTACAGACACCTATTTTGTTGCTGTTATTATTGTTTTTTGTCTGAAATGTTGTTCATAAGGGCTCTGTAGGTTCTAAATAATTCATTAAATGACTGGATTCATAAAATGAATAAGCATTAAAGGAATAAATACAAAACTAATATCTACTAACCTCAACAAATATCATTTTAATGAACTGGCATTTTCAAATAAAGAAATAATTATCATAGGAAGGATGGAAGGATATACTGCCTTGCTAACAGGTAAGGGACATATTAGCGATTGCTGACTTTTGCAATGACAACGCTACAGACAGAAGTGTTATCAGAAGCACGGTTTTAATTTCTGATCATTTTAGAATGTTCTTGGTCCCCCTCTATCTGGCTGATTAGTAATGAGGCACACTGCTTATAATTATGTCTTAGGAGAGTGGATTCATCTTAAGAAAAAGTTACATAAGAATAAAATTAATTAGTGACTAAATTTACAAACACATTCACAGTGGGATTCATTTAAATAGTGAAATGTTTGTACATTTAAAGTATGATTTGATTTAACAAAATTGATCTACACACAACTTTTTCAGAAATATATTACCAAAGTACTCAATATGTATAAAAGAAAAAACATCACATAGGGCCTCAGATACCCTAAAATCTATTAGGAATCAATTAGGAGTGTCTGTCATACCTGCAGGAGCAGGAAATAGTGATGTGCATGCTGTTTATTTGATGATCTCTTAAGAGGCCTTGAAGGAATGGTGTATGGTAAATCTATACTTATTATGACTGATTTTCGATATCTAGGTCCAATAAAGTATTTTTAGAAGAGCATCCAAACAAAATAATAAAGTCAAAAATTATCATGTGACTGAGTGCTAAGGATGATGCTTCAGTTTCCATCTTTGATGTGGCTGGCTGTCTATTTCAGTATAGTTAAGCAGATCAACCACATACCCCAGTTTGCCCAGAACTTATTGTCCTAACACTTTTCAGAATTATTAATTTTATAACGAAGTAGTATTATTTTGAGTTGCAATAAAATAAGCCTAGATGGTTTTGATGGGCCTCCACTTCGTACTTCCAGCTTCTGCCAGGACTTACCTAGGAGTGTGGGAATAGAGTACTAAGCAGAGCTCTCACCTTAACAAGTGGCTAAATGTGAAAGATCAATAGCATAAACCATCTTATCTTTCATGAATCTTTTCTGATGCAACGTAATTAATCCTTCCAAGTGCAGCACGCAGGGCACTTGATAGTGAGATAATCAGACCAAGTGACTAATGTTTCCTGGTTTGGGTGGTGCTGGAATAAGATTTGGCACTGCTGCTCTGCTGACCACTTAATCAGGAGTCACATATGCTATGATCCATGCCATAGCACAGGAGACACAGAAACCAAAAGTCAGTTGGCAGGGACAGTGGGAAGCATAGGAAATTACAGATACATGATATATGTACAGGCAATAGCAAATCAGAAGTCCTGCTTTTACAGGCATTTGAAGAGTGGTCTGATGATTGTCACTGTCCCATGAACCTCAAAAACACAACCGTTAATTCCAGTGTACAATTTTAAGTCTCCTGTCTGTTGTTGTTTTCTCCTAATAAATCTCCTAATAAAAATATAGTGCCTGTGTTGGTGAAATGTTCATGACGACGAAAGGCATTAGACCATGGATACAAGGACCTCTATGCCAAAGACCCATAGTACAACTACTATAAATGATACTATTTTACTTAAATGAATTCATAGCTAATACTTTGAATACACAAGGGTACAGAGTCCAGAAATCCAAAAACACTAAAATAATTGAAAATCAATCCATATTAAAATCATAACAAAGCACAAAGCTAGACCTAATCAGTTGTTTCAGGAGTTTAAGTTTTCTTAGGGATAAAACTGGAAAGTTCTGCATCCTCACTAAATCTTTCAAACCACTAAGTCTGAAGCATAGCATGTGCACAACCATATAGTAAGCTGAAGGCATATTGTGCCCCATTCTATGAGAACTGAAGAAAAAGTACAGCATTTCCAGAGATGGGAGACTAAAGGTGTCTCATGCAAGAAACTGAGAGTAAACAACCTGGAAAAAAGATGAAAGGATCAACATAATTAGAAAAGAAAATGGACTCCAATCTAAAATTCAATAAGACACCACAAAGTGCAAAACAAAGAGTTCTGTTCTTTCCCTTATTTATTTATTCAGCAAATATGTATTGAACATGTGCCACGTGCCAGGCACTGTTTACAGCAGTGAACAAGACAAATGGGCTCCAAACTTTCATGGAGCTTAAATTTTCGTAAGAAAACAAAATTAATCGATAAGATAGATCATTTAGTGCTATAAAGGATGTAAACAGCTAATCTAACACAAAGGGTTTGGAGGAGGCTGCTTTATATAAATGTTGCCAAGAAAGGTCCTGCTGAGGAGGGACCTGACGTGCAAGAATTGGACACGAGTGTTGTACTAGGGGAGCCCAGCTAGTACAACAGTGCTGAGAAGGGTTGGCAATTTGGATAATTTAGAAAAGATTTCTATTTGCTTAGGTAAGGTTTGGGTTCTTGGATATTAGAATAAATGAATGAAAAGAGAAGAAATTTTTTCTTTTCCTTCTATAATGAAGTTTATGAGAGCCCAGAGATATCCAACACAGATAGAGCCTGTGCCTTCTGGCTTTCCTGGAAAGCACAGTGAACTGATACGCAAGAGTCTAGAGTTGCATGAAGTTCGAAGTCTCGACCAGTATGTTTTCCCTGTGTGCTCCTTCTTTCTAAGCTGTCTCTTCTGGGAACTTCCGAATAACCCTTAGGAGGTGGAGTTAACTATGGCAATTCTATGGGGGAAGTGGCTAAACAATTGATGCTGGAGTTTAAGAACATCATCTCCTTGCCTTTGGCTGGTGGCCTCAACTCAGACTCACACTGGGGGGCCTCCACTCCGCACCTCTACCAGCACAGTGCTCACTCCTTCACATGGTACCGTGGCTGCAGCACTGGCTTCAATCCATCACCACATGAGCATCCTTTTCAAACTCATGAAGGGCTGCTCTGTAGGGGAGTAAAATCAACTGGTTCTGTATTACTAATGGGAACCCAACTTGGGCTACAGAGTAGAATTTTAAATAGAGAGACTTTAGCTCAACTTTCTGAAAGGAAGCATTCAACACTGAAAACAAGTCATCCTGTATGAGAGTAAGTTTTCCATTCCCAGAAGCATTAAAGCAACAGCTTTTGGACTTGTAGGTAACTGCATAAGAGTTTCTGTGAGAAAGGTTGTTTGAAATGTCTTCTACGGCCCTGTCCACTTCTAAGAAGCTGAGACAAGAGTCTATTATTAAGGAATTTATTGCAAAAGCTACTGGTTGCCAAAGAAAGAAAATATAGTTTCTCTGAGATGCCTGGGGAGCCACTGCACCATAAACCCAGTCTGTATTTACCAACGATTGAAAAAATTATATTGTTTGGTTTGGTGGTTTTTAAGATGCCTGCATCCCTGGATTCAAGTTTTGGTTACATCTTTTGGGTCCGATTAAATCTCCCCTGAAGTGTGAGCATTATATTCAGGACAATGAATTCCGGTGGTTCTCAATCTTTTGGATGCAATATGTCCTTTTGATAATAAATTTCCTGTAATGTTCTTTCACCATCCTAAATTAGATTCATGTATAATACACTCTACCTGTACACATAATCTCAAAACAAATAATCTCATATCTGTACTCAAGGGAAACAACACCAATTAATAATAAAATAATACACATTTCAATATAATCAATGGGCACAACTACACTAAAGACACACAGAAGTAGCCAGATGTATGTCCTACATGTAGAATCACCATACATGCAGACTGATTCCAGAGTATTTTTTTAAAAATATTTTTATTGGTTTTTAGAGAGAAAGGAAGGGAGAGGGAGAGAGTCAGAGAGAAACATTGATGTGAGAGCAGAACATTGATCAGCTGCCTCCTGCATGCCAGCAATCCAGGCATGTGCCCTGACCAGGAACAGAACTGCCAACCTTTCAGTGCATCGGATGATGCCCAACCAACTGAGCCACGCCAGTCAGGGCTGATTCCAGAGTATTGTATTAGCGATTCAAACTCCACAAACAGCACTGCCATCGGTAACATGATTTTCTGTACTAATGAACAGCTCTTAGTAAAGTTCCCAAGCAAAACAGAATACAATCTCACATCAGCTGACAGAGTAATTCATTCTTTGAAAAGTCAGTATATTATGAAACCAGACCAAACTGCTTTCTCTTTATACACATGATTACCTAAGGTTCTGAGTACAGATGATTATAAACAGAGTAGTTCAGGTGGTTTTAAAAAGGCATTCGAGATAGAAGACAATGGTTGCTTTTGTGGTTGTTCCTGGTTGTTCCATCCATTCTAGAACATCTGGCATCCCTGGCTTCCATCCATTAAATGTTTCTCCACCCTGGTTATTGTGACAACCAGAAAAAGAGCACCCACAATTTTCCAAAGTAGCACCTAGAGGTAAGCACTAGGTTCTTTGAGACCAGTGACATCAGACCAGAACAGGCAGAGTATCTTCCTTCCCTTCCCTTAGCTGCAGGAGGCTATCAGTGATATCTTAAAAGGACTGAATTTCTGAATCAGTAAAAGTCCACCGTCACACAGGTACCATGGGAGCATCCAGTTCCCAAAGTGACTCAGGCAGGCCCTTCCTTCAGTGAACTGACTCAGGAGTGATAACTTTGATCTCAGATGGCTGGAGATAAGCCTCTCAAATAAAGGGCTCCTATTTGAAGTCAGCGAATTAGGGCTGTCCCTTCATTAAACCCCAGTATCAGGTCATCTGGTAGGTCACTTTTTTGTCTGGGCCAGTTAGGTGTTTTGAGTGGTTGATTTGGAGCCAAAAACAGGCCATGGCCAGCTTCCACTGGGCTAAACTTCCTTCACGTTGCACGTAACCATGGAAAATTGTTTATTCCCGATAAGAAAGTAAAGGTTATATGGCTTACTAATTTCAAAATTACCAAATGACGTTTTCCTCAGTGGAACTTTGAACAGGAGAGACATTAAAGTTAGTGCCTGGAAGAATTGTGGAGGAGATAAGGGTATAGGAAAAATATGATAAAAGAGTCATTTTGTCAACATCTAATTCTCAAAAGAGCTCCAGAATTGACGACCTATCTACTTCTTATTGCATCTCCCAACAATGATATATTGTTTCAAGCTGATAACTCCTGAAACTCTTGGAGAAACTAAATTTTGCCCGTTAAGCAAAACAAATTCTCCAGATTCGCACAGAAGGCATAAAACTTCAGTGAATGCATGTCAGCTGCTCTCACTTTTCAGCATCTCTACCCAGATTCTTCCCACTCCACCATAGAGAAAGAGGAAACATGGTCAGAAGGTGCTTTTGACAAAATGTTTCTCCCAAAACAGCATCAGAGTGTGTGTGCGTGTGTGTGTGTCTTTCTTCTCTCTCCTCTCTCTCTACTCTCTTGTTCCTCTCTCTTCACTCTCTCCTCTCTCTTCTCTGGAAAACAAAACATCCATTGTTATAGTAGCTGATTAAGAGAAACCTTATAAACTTGTAAACAGATAAGGTCTTTACTGCAAAACAGCTGCTCACATCACTATGATTATTTGTAGTTTACAAAGCACTTTCACAAACATAATTTTATTTCATCATCACTACACACCTGTGGTGTATAGGTGTTATTGTCTCCAAATTATGGATTTAAAAAAAACTGAGACTCAAAGACATTCATAAATTTCCTTAAATCATCATCAAGTAACAAGAGGACCAAAAGATCAAGTCTCCAGACTCTAGGTTTAGTGCTCTTTCTCATATTACTTACTGAGATTTTTTAAATCATCAAACTGCCAAGCTGAGCAGAAAGGCACAGATAGATGTAATATGTAAAGGTGCCCAACCAACTTTTAGATGATTGTATTATAAATATATTCGGAAGGTAACTAATTTCTCTATCTCAGTAAGCAAAATAAGAAAGCTCTAAGAATAAAAGTGGAATTTGCTTAGGCATAAGTTGGATTGGTTTGGGAAAAGACTGAAGACTTTAAACTCTGCTCATAAGGAAAGGCAGCAATAAGGTATCAGATGTCCTATGATTCTGCACAGGATTCAATGGTAATTGTTAGACTATGGTAATTGCAAGAATAGGTATAAAACAAATAATGACTAAACGTTCAACATACTTTTCACATATAAATTCCTTTTAAGTATAATTTTATAATAAGTCATAACTTGTATAGAAAAATACAACTTAATTCATTTGGTTTTCTGCTCTACACAGAGAAGAGTTGTTTTAAAAGTGCAGAACTTTCCTTAATCACATATTGAATGTAAACCTGCCCTAAAAATGGATCAGTGTGCTATGTATGACAGGGAAAGCTTGACCTGTTGGCTACACTGCATCCTAGAATTTTAGTAATGTGAAGTTACCCTTAAGGAAAGCTTATTTTAAACCAGGATGCCCAGGCTCTAAGACATTCCTCAGTCAAGATTGGAAGGCCCTCGAATGGGTGTCACTCCCCTGGCATACACTTCTCAAACTGGGCATGGCATCTCAGAGTTGATGGGTTTAATGCCTTCACATGCACTCAGCCAACACGTGTGCAAGAACACTGCATTAAGCAACCCTCACTATGTACTCATGCTCTGCTGTTTTTATCCACTGTCTCCTAACATATTCCTTTGATGTGATAATCAGTTAAGGTAATGCTAGCTGCTCTCACAAATAAAGTTCATAATTTCAGAGTTTCATATAATAGAGATTTGTTTCTCACAGAAAAAATCAGGTAGATGTTCCTAGTTTGTTGGCAGTTTTCCTCCATTTGGTGACTCAGAGACCAAGTCTCCTTCCATGTAGAGAGTCCAAAATCACCTGCAGCCAGGGTCAGCAATCTCTGACCTGTGGGCTAACCCTGGCTGCCAGCTGTTGTTTTTTGGGTTTTTTTTGCTTTTTCAAATAATCCATGAGCTAAGAATGTTTTACATTTTTAAGTAGTAGAAACAAAAATGGAATATAATATTTTGTGAAACAAAAATTGAATAAAATGTATATGATTGTCCCTATATAAAGCCTTATTGTAAATCAGCTATGCTCATCTGTCCATGGCTGCCTTTGTACAACAAAGGCAGAGGTAAGGAGTTGCCACAGAAATTGTATGACTTACAAAGCCAAAAAATGTTTCCTCTCTGGCTGCTGTGGACTGAATGTGCACCCCCAAATGTAATGTTCATATGTTGAACTCCTAACACCCAACTCGATGGTATCTGTGGGTGGGGCATTTGAGAGTAATTATATTTAAATGGGGTCATGAGGGAAGGATCACCATCACGTGATTAGTGTCTTTATAAGGAAAGGGAAAGAACCAGAGCTCTCCCACACACTGTGAAAACACAAGAAGGGCACCCATTTGCAAGCCAGGAAGAGGGCCCTCACCAAGAACCTAACCATGCTGACACCCTGATCTCAGACTTCCAGCTTGTGGGGAATACATGTCTATTGAAGCCACTCAGCCTATTATATTTATTTATGATAGCCCAAGCTGACTAAAACACTGGCCCTTAACAGAGAAAGTTTGCTGACCTCAGCTCCAGAGCTTCCTCATAGACTGTTCTACCCACAGAGGCGACTGGGGAACATTTTCTAACCCAAAGCTTAGAGAAGTTAGCAGTTTGCCTAAGGGTTTATGATTCCATATTGTGTACCCAGGATTCAAATCCCTCTGACCAAAATCTGAACCTTTTTCTTTACTACTAGGCCCTTGAGTCTCTCCACCAAATTCCTTAATTTGTACAGTGCGTGCATCTTTAGGAAACCAATGCTGTTAGGCAAATATGGCTCTTCACATTATTTTAATTTAGCATGCATTGAGCTCTAGTCATGCTCTAATAATAACTTTGAGAAAATAATGAGAAGTGTTTAGTGTGAAATATAAAAACCCAGGGTGGTCCTGCATGTAATGACTATGTACCAACCAGTTAATAAATCTTCAGAGCAACAGCACGGCTTCCAATGATGTTTGATATTTCAAAATGATTAATTTTTAATGGTCCTTTATATCCCTTGTGTATAACGTCTCAGATCCCATGGGATGAGCAAACCAATCTCCATGTTACTATGAAACAGAAATAAAATATTATAGGACTTTCTAATGACTCTGAGGAGCTGAATGGCTGCCAAAGGACTACAAATTTAATTAAAATGAGCATAGGATTACTACACTCTATTATGGCACGATTATGCTCGTCCTTCCTCCGTTTGTTTCCTCCATAGACTTTGTAATTAAGGTCAAAATGATAAAAATAGATTTTCTTTTCCAGCTTTGCTTTTGTTTAGCTATTTTCTAGGTATATATATTTAACAGAACCTAAGTTTTGCTGCCTTAGAATTCCTTGGAGATCACCACCTAATATACAAGGGGATAAAAGAATTAGAAAGAAATGGTCATGAAATACTTGCAATAACAGTTGCTATAGGAATTCTCTACCTTATGTTAGACCTGTAGAATAAGCTTAGACAAATCACTCAATGTGATAAAGTAGAGATAGTGAGAAAGACAACATCCTGATTTTGATGTACAGGAGACTGGGCAAGTCAGAGAAAGACAAATACCATATGATCTCACTTACATGTGGAATCTAATGAACAAAATAAACTGACAAACAAAATAGAAACAGAGGCGTAGAAACATGGAACAGGCTGACAGCTGTCAGAGGGGAGAGGGGTTGAGGGACTGGATGAAAGAAGGTGAAGGGATTAACCAAAAAACATATATATATAACACATAGACAAAAACACCAGAGTGGTAGTAGCCAGAGGGAAAAGGAGGTGGGGACAGAAGGAGACTTCGCTTGGGGCAATGGGTACACCATGCAGTGGGCAAAAAGATTTTATACTGAGTTGTACACTTGGCACCTGTATGGTTTTGCAAACCAATATCACCCCAATAAATTCAATTTTAAAAGATGCAAAAATACATGAGTTAAAATAATGAATAAAATCATTTTTAAAATGTCAAGAGAAAAAAAAAGGGCAAATATAGGATCTTTGCTTTAAAATATTGTATTTAAACTATACTCCAGCTGTCTTTCCAGCATTTGTAACTGTCTCTACACACACATACACACACACACACACATCATATCCTAAATAATTAAAAGAAGACTTTAATTTAGGTGGGAGAACTTATTCTAAGGTGCAAGGTGATAAGGCTTCCACAATATACTCTCAGGTACAAGTGAAAAAGTCTCTCCATTCTTCTGTTATAGAAAAGGAAGAATGGCTCTTTTGAGGTTAACAGTGTCCACTGGGACTGGAAGATCACTGAAGTTCATGAGTAAAAATAATGTACCCTGCATACTTTAGAACTTAGTGTGTTATCTCATTTACAACTGGTAGGAAATTATCACTATTTTATAGATGGGATAGCTGAGGCTCAGAGAGGCCAAATTACTTTTGAAAGAACACAAGCATGATTTGTAGTATACAATACAGGATTTGAACATATATCTTTCTGGCACACTAGGTGGCCTCTGGTGTGATCGCCACTCATTCCCCATTCATATTTACTCTGCCCTACTTCTCAGTTCTTCCTTGTTGACATAATAGAGCATAGTCTGGTTTTGCAGGTCAGTAGTGATGGTTATACATCGTTCAAACATACCACATTAGAGAGCTAACACTCAAACACCATGTCAGTTGAAGTCTTTGTAGTACCAGGTATCAGAATAATGGGGTCAAAGTAAGTCAAAGAATGAAGGCAATTTATTGGCACACAGAATTATTACAATGATTGACTTTCAATAAGCCTTGAGTCCCCAGCTCAATGATGTCTCCAAGATCTGGTTTTCTCTTTCTTCTTTACCTATAATGTCCATTTCATCCCAAAGTTGACCCTTCAATATCCCAAACAAGAAAACATAAACATCTAGAAATACATGGTTCCTCTTTCACATTGAATAGTAAAGGAAGCTGCTTCATCCCAACCATCTTTAAAGATTTCCTGAGATGCATTTTAATTGGACAATCATATCATATGTCCAATTCTAAATCAATTCTTTGTCTCCAAGGCATGGAATGAGCCAATTGTTTTAGCCCAGTCATATACTCCAGCCTTGACATGTGGGATAAGTAAGTTTCCTGGAAATTACAAGAACCCACAAATAAAAATCAGGGGTTAATAATAAGAAAAAAGGAGACTTCATGCTGCAGAAGTGTATCAGTCAGAATAGGGCAGATTCTGCTGTGGTAACAAATGATCCTCGAATCTTAGTAGCCTGAAACAACAAATGTTCATTTCTTGCTAATCTTCCATCATTGGCAGCTGGGAGTTCTACTTTAAGTCATCATTGCTGTCACTCCAGAACCCTGGTTGACCAAACAGCCACTTAGGTAGAATTGCCAAATAAATTAGAAGAGGGAGAAATGGAGGAAGCTTGTACTCACTTTCACAGAGTCTTCATATCACTTTCGAGAGAAGATCAAAAGCAAGGCATATGGTTACATGTAACTTCTAAGGAGAAGGAAAACTGTAACACCACTGTGTTCATGGAAGGAGAGCGCTACACTTTTTAATGAAGGTGAGGAACCTTCATAAATATTTCAAAAAATAACCAACAAACAGCCATAACATCTACCCTGAGTTAGAGAAAGAGAGATGTGCTGAGTTCCAACACCAGCAAATGACTTAAGAAAGAAAGTGTTATAAACCTGAGGAATTACAGGCCTGTCTGGATGGAGAGGAGATGAACTGCTCTCAGGTGCTCCCTGAATTCTTGCCGCCTTCATTAGTATTTCCATCGCTTAATAACAGTTGCATCACAAAGTTCATAACAGGAGGATCAATAAGAATGAAGGAAATACATGGAGCTAGGATTAGATCATAAAAACACTTTACCTTTACTTGTATGGTTAAGCAATAAATTCAAGTACCTGACTGGCATTCTTTTAGAACCCACAAGCATTTCACTTACTCAAGAGCTAACAGGAGAGATAAGATCAAAAGAAAGAAGGGATGAATTTTAAATTAAACTTGAAACTACCAGAGACACTAAGATTTAAGAAGCTCATTTGGATATCAGAGTGCATTGTCATAGATCTTTTCTTCTTTTCTGATAAACAAAAAAAAACCTTTCATGAAACCCTGGCTAAAATTTTTTATGCTCTGTAATTCTGATTTAAAAATTAATCTTAAGAAGACATTTGAGAGAACAGATAAAAGTAAATGAGAAACAGAATGACCCAATAGAAATGAGGATTTCTAAGAGGAGATTTTTGCTCAAGAAAGAAGTCTGGTGGATAGCTTCTGATGAGATCAATGAGAGAGGAAAAATTTAAGATGCAATCCATTCTTCCATTAGAAAATAAGCAATAATGCCTGCACAAAAAAACTTTATGTTCAATGTCAGTGTTTCTTCTAGTAAGAAGAAATCAGAATATTTTTAATGATTCTGGAAAAACCCATCACTTGAGTGATATCATACAATTTTATGAAGTGCGAAATGAAATGGTCAGAGGATCTTCCCATGTGTACATGCCACATTCCAGATCTTAAGGAGGTTGATCATCTGCTCTAAGATTTTTCTTTAATGATATGCATCCAATTAACTGTAATAGTTTCTCCTAGTTTAGGAAAAATACTCTCTCAATCTTAAGTGCTTAAAAGTGTTTATTTCTTACTTCATTTAGCAAATACGTGTTACATCCTAACTGATATCACTGTAATTAGGTAGTTATTAATAATAGGAAAGGAGCAAAAGGGAGGCCAGACATTATAGGCATGGTCATTGGGCCAGTTTCATCAGGAAGCTGCAGTTTTACACTCCCCAGGGAACCAATGGCCCATTCCTTGCAGATCACTGGGGGAAGGGACTCGACAAAGGAGAAGATGAACGATGGATATATGAGCAGTGAGTCAGGGTAAGTATGGAAAGTACTTGCCTGTCAGTCAAACCTAGGAACAGAAATCATTGGCTAGTGGGGGCAGGGCCACCGCAAGCCCATGAAAATTTGGAAATACATAATCCCCCAAACAAAAGAATTCTCTCTCTTGGTTCTTAGTGCTCTTGTGGCTTTTGTGCACTCGTCCATGTTCTCTCCATAGTCTCATGGCCCAGGGCCATGTGAACCCCACATGCAAGGGACTGATGGACTGCAACTGGGAACACAAATTAAGCTAGTCTGATGCTCTATTGGACTGTGCAGGCATGGAATGGAAACTCTGGGCATCAACTTTAATTCTAGCAGTATTGAAGTCACAGCTATACTTCTTCCACAGTGCGACGAAGGAAAATGAGGCCCTGGAAACTCAGGGGTATAATTCCAGAGAAATAAATCTTTCTACAATATCTCATCCTCCCAAGTGAATCTCAGAAAATTATTTTTCTCAGGATATTGCAAGAAGCCCACTCCCACCAGCAACCTGTGGGGGCCAGAAGAACTCCCCATCAATAACATAACCATGCAAAGTCTAGAAGCTGGGGACAAAGTGGAGAACAGAACAGAGAGTTCACTTTCCTAAAACTCCTTCTTAGATAAGCAAGAGTTTTAGGAGTTAGACATGGGCTTGTGTCCCATGAGCTATGGCCTGACGTAAAAGTGAGCTGTTAGGCTCATGGCTGTTAAGACTCATGGATATCCCAAAGTCAGCATTCAATGCAAAGGGAATGTTGTGACCATAGAAAACCTTGATACTGAGCAAAGAAAAAAAAATTCCCAAGGTCCTAGGTGGCATGATGTGCAGACAGAAGGAAGGAGGCAAAAGAATAGTAATAGCTAATGATTACATCAGGCTGTTTAGAAACCTTGCTCACTTCTAACTTTAACATAGCAACTCATTTACCCCTCACAAGGAAGCACTTTAAAACACACACACTCACACAAAACCACAGAGATTTATTTTCTCAGAGCTCTGAGAGGCGGAGAAGTCAAGTTTAAGATCAAGATGGGAGGTGATTTGGTTCTCAGTGAAGGAGGGCCCTCTTCCTGGCTTTCACATGACTACCTTCGCACTGTGTCCTCACATGGCAGAGAAAGAGAGCTCTGGTTTCTCTTCTTTTTTATTTTTTTAATTGTTGACAGTATTACAAATGTCCCCCATTCCCCCTCCTCTACCTTTGCACTCCTCCACCCAACCCCTGCCCCAACCTAAGCCTTCATCACACTATTGTCTATGTCCATGGGTTATGCATATAAGTTATAAATTCTTTGGTTAATCCCTTCCCATTCCCCTCACCCAGCCTCCCTTTATCATTCCTACTTTACAAATGAGAAAACAGGAACAGAGATACAAAAACTAAACTATGTACCCAAGATCACACCCATCAGCCTATCTCCCAAGTTTGTGCTCTCAACCACAGGATGCCACTAACAAAAGTGAAATGGATCAAACAGGTTCACTTCTCATTTCTGGTGGCTGGGCAATATTACACTTGGAGAGACTGCCTAAAGCACTAGAACGTAAACCAGGTTTTCATTTATGGAGCATTGTTCACATAGGAAGTAAATCAATTATTTCTAGAAAGACATTTGATTAGAAGCACTGGAGATTAACAAAAGCCACATCCACACTAGGCTAGTTCTAGCAACATTAAGGAGGCAAGTTTTCCCATAGTAGAGGCCAAGTATCATATTATCTTGGTAAAGCTTGGAGTTGAAAAGGAATAATGATTGTAGAGTACATGAGTACACATACGAATAGACTATAAATGATTACCGTTTAACTTTCTTTTCAAACTTCTATTTTCGTGATTATTGATGTTCTTTGTAGAACATTAAGAGAATTAGGAATCTTTTAATGAAGCAAAATAAATAACAATTATACAATTCCTGAAAGAATGTCTTAGGAATGGGTATCAGGATATACCATAGCACTTGCTGCCCCCTGCCCTGCATGGGACTGAGAAACAGAGCATTCACGCAATGGCGAGTCATTGGTAGGATCCACCAGATGATTCCAATGCCTCAAACTGAAAACGTATCCCTGTGCACCCTCAGTTATTTTTATAACTTCCACTCTATTTTAGTGTTCGAGCCATGAAACCAAAACAAAATAAAAACAAAATAAAACAAACGAAAAACCTACACAAACATCAAGAGAAAATTCTGGGTTTGTGGCATAGTCAAGGGTGTGTATTTATTTAAATGTTCCCACTAACTAAGAGCACGAGGCTCCCACAGTATCAGGCTGTTTTGCACGATACTCAGTTAAATCTGAATTTACAAAAACAATGAATTTTTTAGGATAATTGCGTCCCAAGCATTGTGTATTTGTTTGCCATATCCAGCAAGCCTGTCCCAAGGTCTGAGAAGCAGGGCTGCAGGGGGAGGGTGCTGCAGTACCAGACACGCGTAGTTGCCTTGCCCCGCTGAACCCCGTTTCCTCCTTTGCAAATGGAGAAGAGCTGGACCAGTGAATTTTCAGGACCTCTTCTTCCGTACATTTCTGGTGTCTAGTAATCTCCAACAGTCTGGACTACATGAGAAAAGAAAAGTAAGCTGTCATTGTTTGTAAATGTCCTGTGAGGCAGAGAAATAAATTACAAAGTTATTATCATTGTCTGCAAGAAGAAAAGAGGTACAACAGCAAATTGGACAGACAATGAGGCAGGTCTGCTGTCTCCGAGAGTCTCCAGCAGATGCGGGCACAGGCCCTGGGGGTGTACTCCTCTCAGAAAGTCTCCTGCTGGTCTCCGTGGAGGTCACCATTTGTTCCACCCATAGGGTTCCAAAATTGAGAACCAGCCTCTCCCCTGGGGAAAAAATGATTTTAATGCATTTATAAGAAGCTGAAATACCCAGAGATGTAAGAAAAATGCTTTTAAAGATACGTTTGCATTTATTTAGGGATGGAATGCTGAATGTGTTTTAGCACAGGAAGTTTTGCAGGTTTTTTGCTTTTTTTACTTTTTTTTTTTCTTTAAATTTAATTTTGTAGGGTAGGACACAGCTCCACCATTGCCATTTATCTAACTTTGCAGGACTAATTTACACCCCTCACACCACTTCCCCTAAGAGTTCTGTATGAAAGATTACCCCAGTGCCTTTATTGCTCTATTGTTCCTAATTGCTCAGCATTTCTCCATTCTGGCTTGAGGTAAATCAGAAATGCAATAAATCACATGGGATGAATGTATATACAGAATACCAACAATCCTTCCTTTCCTGGGCATTAAAATATGACTTCAATTTCTATATACTCTGAGTACCAGTTCTTTTTTAGAGAGGTATAATAAAAAAAAGCAACTTTCCATTGCAGCAAGAAAATACGAGGAAATCTATTCATAATGAAACCATGAACACAAGGATACAGGGTTAATTTGGAAACAGTATGTATCATAGGAGAGACCCTGTGAATTTTTGGTTAGGGAAGCACATCACAAGCAAGAACAGATGTTCACTGGGGTTCAGTGGAGTCTTCCTCCATGAACTGTATTTTCTAATGAAAGGGAGCTCAGTTGAATCATGAAGGTGATTCTCCGCAACAAAAGCCCTACAACTGCTACACCTGATCATATCGGCATAAAAAGTTAGATTAGGCTTGCTCATTTAGAGGACTTTAATTCCACCTAATCTTTGTAGGCTGCCCTGGGTATCTTGGGGAATCCTTCAACCCTGTTCCTATTTCCTGTGTCACATCCACAGGACAGTGAGCAGGATGGACTCAGAAATATAACTTTCAATCAGGGTTTCTCAACCTTAACACTATAGTGGAACCTTGGTTCTAGAACTTAAATCGTTCCTGAAGGCTGTTCGAGAAGCAATTAGTTGGAAAATCAAATCACTTTCCCATTAGAAATAATGTAAACTGAATTAATCTGTTCCAGACAACAAATGATTCCCCTTTTAACCTTTCTTATACACAGTACATATCTAATGTACTGTTTAATCTGTAAGAAAACTCTTCTTTTCTTAAACTTATGGAACCATGCCCTACTAGCCTTAAATGAGTCACTCAGCACTCGTTCCAGCATGCAGCATCTTAGCTTTTTCAATATCACTGCCTCCGAAGTGCTATCATTAGCTAACTGCTTTTCCTTAATCCAAATCAACAACAGCTTTTCCACCTCTTCAACTGCCTGTGATTGTTATTTTGTGAGCACTTTCACAACCTTAGCAACATCAACACTCTAGATGGTCTTTTCATGTGTTAAAATTGTGCTAATTTTCCATTTTGCCAGCAACAAAGCATTCTCTCTTTTGTTTGTTGCCTGAGAGATGGTTTTTGTCCTGCTGAGGTATCAGGTCAAAAACCGAAGTTTCATAGGACAACTGAGATTTTTTTTCCATGAACAATTTGGTCAAGAACCGAATTGTTCGACATGGGAGACATTTGAGAACCGAGTTCTGATTGTAATAACATTTGGGTAGAATAACTCTTAGTTTGGGGGGAGGCTGTCCTGTACACTATGGCGTGCTAAGCAACACTCCTGCCTTCTACTCAGAAGATGACAGTAGAAACACTGCCCCACCCCCACCCCCACCCCCAGCACTGTGACACTAAACATGTCCCTGGGGGGAAAGGAAGGCAAAATAGAGCAAAGCCATGAAAGGAGGGACAGACTCTCAGGGGAGATTTAGATTCTGGTAAAATAAAGCCTACAAATAAATATACAAAAGGTGCCCAGATTTCTGTTTTGTTGTGCCATCCTCATGGTGATAAAGACAACTTCATATAAGTTGTACTGTTTAATCAGGCACCATAAACATTTAAGGCAAATAAAACGTGTTGGCTATACATGTTGTTTTTCTGGCTCCACCTTATTTAAACGTTGCCTTCCTGACTATCCACTCTCAATGACCTATACCTCTCAAAAACTCACAGTTTTCTACATGCAACAGATTGTTCTAATTGCTCTATATATTCCTGCAAGACCTAGCCCCTGCCTACCCCTCCCGGCCTCATCTCCTCTTTCTACCCCACATTCTCTAAATGCAGCCGTGTCATCACCTTGGTCAGTTTCTCAGCCTGGAATACACGTCTCCCCATGAGACTAAGCTCACTAAGAACAGACACAGTGTGTTTCTCCTCTTAGTTTCAACACTAAGCACAGTCCCTGGCATAGTAATGCTCACTATTCTTTTTAAAGAATGAAATAATTAATAATAACCCTAAAGAACTGTTAGGTGGCATCTCTACTTTCTCCCAGGATACAAATCACCTCTGCTTCTTCAATCAGTTCCTGTTTGTAGCCAAAAGTTCAATATAGAGTTTATTTAAAGAGTAAGGGTTCTCCATTTCCCCCTGAAAATCTAGAACTCTAGTTATTAGAAAATGAAAATGGGCTTCTTGTGTATTTACTACCATGATAAATTTTAGGTTTTTAATAGAGGATCTGTTTTATAATGAGTCAGAGAAGCTATGCCTAAGAACTAAGGTGCTTTCAAACTTTTCTGAGTTCTTTATATATTTTGGATATTGACCCCTTGTTGGAACTGTTGTTTGCAACTGTCTTCTCCCATTCAGTTGATTGCCTTTTTGTTTTGTTGGTATTTTCTTTTGCTATGCAGAGGCTTTTTAGTTTGATATCAGTTCCATTAATTTATTTTTGCTTTTACTTCCCTTGCCTTTGGGGTCAAATTCATAAAACCCTCTGTAAGACTAAGGTCCATAAGTGTAGTACCTGTTTTCCTCTATGTAATTTATTGTTTCAGGTCTTCTATTTAGGTCTTTCAAACATTTTAAGTTAATTTTTATATATGGGGACAACAGTAGTCTAATTTCATTCTTTTGCATGTGGCCTTCCAACTTTCCCAGCACCATTTATTGAAGGGGCTTTCTTTTCTCCACTGTATGTGTTTGGCTCCTTTGTGAAAAATTATTTGCCCATATACATGTGGGTTTATTTATGGGCTCTCAATTCTGTTCCATTGGTCTGTTTGTTTTTCTGCCAATACCATGCTGTTTGGATAATTGTTGCTTTGTAGTATAATTTGAAGTCAGGAAGTGTGATATCGCCAGCTTTGTGTTTCTTTTTTTTTTTTAATCCTCAACAGAGGATAATTTTTCCATTGTTTTTCAGAGAGAGTGGAAGGGGGGGAGAGAGGAAGAGAAACATCAATGTGAAAGAGTCACATCAATTTGTTCCCTCCGGCACGCACCTCAACCAGGGTGGAGATAGAGCCTGCAACATAGGTAAGCACCCTTGACTGAAACTGAACCCAAGACCCTTCAGTCCGTGGGCCGACACTCTAACCACTAAGCCAAACTGGCTAGGACTTGTGTTTCTTTCTTAGGACTGCTTTGACTGCTCAGGTCTTTTGTGGTTCCATACAAATTTGATAATTTTTTTGTCCTATTTTTTTTTTAATGCCATTGGGATTTGATGGGGATTGCATTAAATATGTATATTTCTTTGGGTAATATGGCCATTTTTAACTATGTTTATACAACTGAACACACACACACACAAATAAAAACAAGCAATCCAATTAAAAAATGAGCATAGGACTTGAATAGACACTTCTTCCAAGAAGACATACAAATGGCCAACAGGTATGTGAAAAGATACTCAACTTCACTAGCTATTAGGGAAACGCAAATCAAAACTACAATGAGATACCACCTCACTCATGTAAGAACGGCTGTTATCAACAAGACAGGTAATAACAAGTGTTGGAGAGGTTGTGGAAAAAAAGAACCCTCATTTACTGCTCATGGGAATGTAAACTGGTACAACCACTATGGGGAACATTATGGAAGTCCTCAAAAAATTAAGAATACAGTTACCATTTGACCCAGCAACTTCACTTCTGGGCATCTACCCCCAAAATGTAAAAACATTTATTTACAAAGATATATGCACCCCTATGTTCACTGCAGCATTATTCATGGCGGCCAAGACATGGAAATAACCAAGGTGTCCCTCAATAGATGATTGAATAAAGAAGGTGTAGTATATACAAATAATGGAATACTACTCAGCCATAAGAAAAGATGAAATAACTGTCATTTGTGACAACACAGATGGATCTTTAGAACATCATGCTAAGAGAAATAAGTCAGAGAGAAAAAGTCAAGAATTATATCGTTTCACTCATATGTGTGATATAAAAACAAAAGCAACAAGTGAACAAACAGAAACTCATAGACATAGACAACAGTTTGGTGGTTACGAGAGGGAAGGGTCATGGGGGGGTAGTTAAGGGTAAAGGGGGTCAAAATACAGTGACAGAAGATGATTTGACTTTGGGTGGTAAACACACAATGCAATATACAGATGATGTAGTAAAGAATAGTACAGAATTGTGTGTTTGAAACCTATAGAATATTAACGAATGTCACCCCAATGAATTTAAATAAATAAATAAATACTGTTCTGGAATTAGGTAGTTTGCACATTGTGGCACATAGATAGCAGAGTGATACAAAATAAAACAATGTTTACCTTTAAAAAAGAGTATGTCAATCAGATAAAAATAAAGTTCCTTTGGAAATAACAGAAAATATTATGAAAAACTAAATAAGACACTTCACTAATTCACTAGGATAGAATTCCATGTTTTGTTTTGTTTTGTTTTTTGCCAAGAAGGGCTCAACTCTCAGCCACATGCCTCTATTTCAAAATTTGAAAGTTATACAATGATCTTAGGAGCCAGCAAGGTCATTGTTCTTCTTTACTCAGAGAGAAAACTAGCAATATACAAATTCTGGCTTTAGGGGTGAATTAAAATTATTTTCTTTTCCTGGCCGGCATGGCTCAGCAGTTGAGCATCGACCTATGATCCAGGACATAGCAGTTCAATTCCTAGTCAGGATACATCCCCGGGTTGCGGGCTAGATCCTTGGCAGGGGGCATGCAGGAGGCAGCCAATCAATGACTCTCTCTTATCATTGCTGCTTCTTTCTCTCTTTCCCTCGCCCTTCCTCTCTCTGAAATCAATAAAAATATATTTAAAAAATAAAATTATTTTCTTCTTTTCAAGCCACATTAACAATATTTTAGTATAAGAATGAATGGACAGTGTGGATTTCCTATGAATTCCTTATAGTTGTCATAAGCCAAGAAAATTATTTAAATAAAGTCCAGTGGCAAAGAAAGCATGAACTGTGAAAAGCAGCAAAGCCAAATTAAGCCATGCTTCATCAGTCACCAAAATTAATCCTGAATTTCATCAACTCATGCAGACTGTGTCCAAAGAAATGTGCTGGGAGTTATATAGACTAAAATAAAGGACTGAAATAGAGCACCAAATTTGCATTTCATTTCCTAACTACGTGTACTTTCCATTGGCAATCAATGAGCGTATGAAAACGGATCTCTAGCCAACACAATGTTTGACCAAGAACTACTACAGAATATAGTGGTGAGGTAGGTATCCTCTAAGGCAGGAGTTTGCAAACATTTTCCTGGAGTAGCTAAGTAGAAAATAGTTTAGGCTTTGCAGGTGTATAGTGTCTGTTGCAACTACTCAACTCTGCCTTTGTCCTATGAAAGCAGCTACAAATAACACTAAGGAATGGGCGTGGCTATGTTCTAATAAAACTTTATTTACAAAAACAGGGAGTGGGCCAGATCTGATGGGAGGTCCACAGGTTTCTGTCTGCTGCTTCTTTAACGTATCAGGCAACCCAGAACTGAAGCACAGATAAAAAACAACTTGGAGTTTGTTATGCTTTCCTAATTTCTCAGTAGATACATGTTTGCATTTATTACCTCCAAGTCATTAATTTAAAATGGAACCTCCAGTGACTCTGAACAGGCAATTAGTTAAACAAGGTAAACGTGTTATAGCGCCTGTCAGTTAGCTATCAGATCTGCATCAATCCACATGTGGTAAGGCAGTGGAAGAGCAGAAATGTAATTTTCCAGAACACACAACCCTGCTGCTCTGCATGCCTCTAACGAGGAAAAGCTAATTAATTTATTATCTTAACATAAACCTTCCTAAATTAAATATTTCCAGGGTTATAAACTGTTTGCCTCCAAGGTTCATTAAAAGCTTAAAAGCAGCCATTTCACTTTGCAGGCAATATTCTCATTCTCCTCAGGGTTCAAACAAAGCCCTGACATCTTTCAGAGCCTTCCTCCTCTCACAGAGAGAATCAACCAAGAATGCATGAGTGGGTGGAACAACAAATCAAGCACCCCCCCTTCCTTTCTCTCTCTCTAAAAATAAATAAATAAAAATAAGTCCTTACTCATATGTTTTTCAATATCAGTACATCCTGTTGCTAGAAGGGTCTAGAAACTGTGAAAAAAGCTGGAATAGCCTTCCCGGTTCTCCCTTTAAATCCAACTCTAATTTCACTGGTGTTAACTGATTTTTATTTGTACCTACTATACATTTTCACTTCCCCTCTTTCATAAATAAATAAATAAAAATCATATAGATATATGTTTGTACGTATACATATACATATAAACAAACACATTTATTTACTTATTTAATTTATTCATTCCTCTTATGAAAGGGGGTTGCTGCAGCTATTTGGTTATTAACCATTTCTTAGTTATTTACTCCTGCAAGATAAATAATTCAACTTTCTAAATTCTATGTTTTAGGATCTACCAAAATTTGTCATAACAGCCCCATTTGGGTGAGACTTTTCTCTCAACTTATTTAAGTCCATGGAATTAAATTTCAGGACATACAGACAGGGAAATGAACCAAATAACCAAGTTTGGCTGCTACATTTTCTGATCTGCTCCTGAACCCTTTAAGCCCAGTGTCACCGTATTTCTTTTTCTCTTGGTTCTATGGTCAACACAAGCCACACTTTTTTTAAGCCACCAAGCACAGCTAAGTCCCAAGTGTGTTCCACGATCAGTGGAGTTCATTCCTTTCCTATGTTTCTACAGGAGGGTGATATCAAGCCAGTCTTTAATTCCCATTACCCGCTTCTGATAAGATGGCCTCATATTGAATGAAATGCTTTAATCTCCCCCAGGTTGAAAATGCCTCTCACTCATTTGCCCTTCTTTCTCTCTCTCATGCTGATACATATTTTTAAATCTCCCTTTATTCTTTATGGTATCCAGCGCCAAGCCATGACCAATTCCTCTCCATGCTTTCTATTCCTACTGGAAGTTTGAAACCTTCAATCACCTAAAACCAATGAGTTCCCTTAGAGGGTTCATGGCAGAGGAGAGAACAGTGGTAGCTGCCTGCAGTAGAGTGGCCTGCTAGCCTGCTGTAGCCAGTGGGCTCCCAGTCAGAGGAGGGACGTGTTCCCACCCACTTGACACTTCCTCGGGGACGAAACTGTGGCAAATGGGAATCCAGCACCATTTCCCTTATCCTATTTTAAAGCGAGGCTCCTGGCCAAGTCATAGAGCCCTGGGATCTCCCATATAAGCCTACATTAAGTTCTGCATGCCTTGTCCACCATCCTCAGGTTTATTATGTGCCCTCATAAGAAGGTCTTAATAATTGCTTGTGGAAGGAAGAAAGAAGGAAAGAAGTAATAACTTATATGATTTATGACTGTGATAATAGTTACCTTAGTACAAGTGACTAGTCATATGTCTTCTTATGAGATGCTTTAAAGTTTAAAATGCATGAGTAACCATCTGGAATGTTTTTTAATTAAACTGCAAAGGAGGTCTGTGATAATCCACTTGTCACAAGAACCTGAGTGAGAGTATTAAATGTATTGGGGGATATAAGTGAATAACATTTATTTTAAGATTTTTCTCAATATATCAAGTTATTTCCAAGTCTTTGAATTAAGTTTTCCAAGTACCCAAAGGCCATATCTGCGTTTTTGTTTGTTCCTTTTTTATTTTCAGGAAAGTCTAAGAACCCAGGAAAGGGTGGAAACCAAGGAAAAGTTTGAGAACATCTGTAATTCGTTCATAGGTTTAAAGAGACTTGAGGTCAAGGGTCTGTGTCTTTTCTGAATGGGAGAAAGCTGATCTCTGTTGATGCAGTCTCGAGTCTCAAAGAGTATCTCTCAGTGTGCCATCCAGATAAGCAGGATACAGAGAAAGCTATAGAAATCCCTGAAGTGTGGAGTGTTAAAAACTAACAGGAATAAAAAATTTTAAAGATAATAAAAGGGAAGAAAAACGAAGAGGAGCTGGTTTTCAGGTTTCTCAGATTCAAAGGCCTCATTAGAATTCATAAGACAGTGTCCGTTCCCAGTTCCTAGCCGCCAAAGCTCAAGCTCCCAAAGGCCCAGGGGGCCGCAGCGTTTGAAGCTGCTGCCTGTTCCTCTTAACAAGCTCAGTCTGCATTTTAACCGCAAGAAAGAAAGGAGAAAGAGGATTATTCTTTAAGTGCTTAGAAAGGTGAAGACACGTTTGCTTTATCATTATGAATCCATCCTACCAGCTGCAGGTAGTAAAATATAGCACTTGGTCAGACAGCCCCTAGAGAAAATCCATGGAAGGTCAGGGAGACAATCTGGAAAGAAACTGAAAGCTGTAAAACGCATAGAAGGACCGGCTGCCAGGGGCTGGAGGGAGGGGGAAAAGTGGAGGGTGTAAAGTTTCAGTTGTGCAAGGTAAATAAGTGCTGAAGATCTACTATACCGCCCAGTGTCTATTGAGCTAGCAATACTGTATTGGATACTTAAAATCTCCCCAAAGGGTAGATCTTACATTAAGTGTTACTGTCATGCACATGGACAAGTCATAACCAAGAAAACAGGAGAAAGCTTTGGGAGGTGATAGATAGATACATTCGTGGCCTTGATGGTGGTGATGGTTTACTTAGCCTCAGACTCATGGAGTTGCTCATATTAAATATGTATTTTACATTTCAATAATACCTCAATAAAGTGGCTCAAAAACATTTTTTTTGGCTGATCATGGAGATGACACTCAAACTTTGGTTGTACTCCCAGGCTCAAGTATGAGGACAGTTCACCTCTACAAGCGGAGAGAGAAAACATGATAACACTAAATTCTGCCTGAGTAATGAGAGATCAGAAGATCTAGTACAAAACAGATTTTTAGAAATTATCCTTAGTGATCAAAATAATCAAGCGATCTCTTCATCCAGGTCGATCCCACATTTAAGGGTATGAGGCTGGTGTTCAGGAATTTGAGAAAATACATTATTTCCACCAAATCTGGGGAAAGTGAAAATGCAGTCAAGTAATATTCTGCACCATGGGAGGAATATATCCAATCTTTATAGGGTAGTTCAAATCCAGAATAGGCGCGAGAAGGGGGCTAGCGTGCAGAAAGAGTTTAGAAATGTAGGGATGGTGGTAAATAATTATTATACATGATTCCTGTTCAGAGTTTGCACTAAATACGGCAGAGGAAAACAAAACACGTCTGTGGTGAAACATCATAACCCCAAGAAAGGGAATAGCTTTGATTGGCAAACGTATTGGGCACTACATTGGCACTTGATAAATATTATCGCCTCTGAACCATCCTGTGGGTGGCTAAAATATCCCATTTTACTAATAAATAAAATGCCACCAAGAGATGTTTATATTTTGTAAGATGTACTGTCAGTTGAGTATTACAGAACTTTTAAAAGACAGGAAATTGAATCCTGAAAAACTCCGTGTGTGTGTGTGTGTGCGCGGGTGCGCATGTGTCTGTCTGTGTATATATATATATATACACATACACACACACACACATATATATATCATATGAATTATTTAAATGTGCTTCTGTCTACTTAGACACATAAGCCTTATGTGAGGTTTAGAACATCTCTTTGCTTTTTTTTTTTAGTTAATCCTCACCAGAGGATATTTTTTCCACTGATTTTTTTCAAGGGAGTGGAAGGGAGGGAGAGAGAGAGAAACATCAATGTGAGAGAGACACATAGATTGGCTGCATCGGGCATGCGCTCTGTCAGGGGCCAGGGATCGAACCTGCAACGCAGGTATGTTCCCTTGACTGGCGAACACTTTGATGCGCAGGTTGACACTCTAACCACTGAGTAGCACCAGTCAGGGCTCTTTGCTATTTTTTAGCTCCCCTTGAGGCAGCTACAGCATGCTGCTTGTGACGCAAGCCAGATTTAGTAGTTTCAAATTCCAGCTATCGCTCACTAGCTATATGTCCTTGAGCAAGTTATTTAACCTCTTTAAGTCTCAGTTTCCTCAACTATAATTGAGAGCTACTCCATAAGGTTTGTGAAGATTAACCGTTTAAGCTTAAGCACAGTGACTAGTATATGTGAGAGCACTCAATAAAAATAATTTTTTTCTGTAAAGGTAAAGTTTTACCTGCTAAATCTCCTCCATGCCAAATAAGTGTAAAAGGCAAGTAAAGGTTAACCTCTGTCCAACTGACCTGCTATGTATGAAGTGCTGCTGGGCCTTCACTCTGGGTTCAGAAATTGACAGTCACACACATGTGAAGAAAGAAAGCAAGCCTCTCTGTTGAGTGAACACAGCAGTTCCTCCAGCAATGTGTTCTCTCATCCCATTAGCTTGAGGTCAGCTTCTCCCACTGTACCTCCTGTATGTCTCCCCTCCCCAGACATTTATTTCCCTGACTTCACAGAGATGAGTAGAACAAACAAAGGAGAAACAGAGGTATAACTGCCCCCACTGAGCCTACAGAACCCCAATGGGAGATAAGCAGCTCAACGTTATTTTACTCACAGGAAACCCATCGGCCTGGATGAAAGGAGAGAACAGGAAGAGAAAAGGCCTTGAGTGTATGAACATGAAATGTACCCGGGCCTGGAGTCAACAATCCTCATGGTTCATACAGAGATATTAGCTGTCTTCATCTGTCCTATCTCAGGAGTTACATGCCGTTGCAAAGAACCCCATTAAAATGTCACGTTCTTCTACTGAAGGCACAGCTAACATCTATGGACCAATGTTTGTGCACATGACACACATTGCCACGTTTAATCTTCACAACAGCCCTTGGAAGTGTTATGGCCTCAGTTTTCAGATGAGGAGACTGAGGCTCATAACTTCTTGAAATGAGCAAATCTCCAGACCATTGTTCTTGCTGCATGAAATTTTTATTCATGGTACTATTTGTGGTAAAGGGATGTTCATCTGTATTTAATCTCAATCAACCTACATTTTATTCAACAACAAATGCTTTCTCGAGTGCCTCTTAGGTAACTGTTTAATCCTACGTGACTTTTTAAATGAACCTGTCATTAAATGGATAAAAATTTACTATGGACATTGCATTCATTTAAAGCAGTTTACAGTTCACAAATCTGTTTTCACGTGCATTAATTCATTTGATTCACATCCCTAGGATAAACTGGTTTCCTATCACTCTCCAGCATAGAGATATACATAGCTTCTTAACAGCACAGCCAGTACCCACCAAACCTGTGCTCTTCCAACTCCAAGCCCAGTGCTTTTCCCCTTGAATCACAGCTACCTACAATACCCATGACACTGCACTTGTAATCCATCTAGTACAAATCATCTCCTCCATAAGATACTGCCTATCAGCAGGTTAGCATAAGCATAGCTGTTGGGTTGCTGGTTCAATGTAACTAAATATTCATCAAAAGTGTGCACATTAGCAGCCACACACAATAATTAAACCAAAATTAATTTCCTCAGTTAATACATGCCACAGAATTAAATTAAACCTCAACAGAAAACAGGGAAGACTGTAACTATTAATCCTTCAGTAAGCAACAATAATTATTTTTGCCAGGATTTCTTTCATTTACTTATATAATGTTACACTGCAAATTTTCACATATCAGTGATGATTCTCTCTGCTTTGCCAGGTCGAGAATTAAGAAGTATTAGTTCAGATAGTCTGTCAGCAGAAATTTCCACGGATCCAGTTCAGGAACAAAGCATTAACATTTGGGACAGCCAAGTTCATTAACGTTAGTGCTACAATTCACTATAAACCCAATGATTGCAAACGTGTGTGCAGAGTTAACATATACCCCATGAATGACCAAAGACTAACTGCATAACATATGGAATGCACCTACAAGTCACACATTGAAATACTTCAAAAATAACATGTTTATCATTTTGTAACATTTTATAATTATTATGGGAATCAATCATGGTTTTCTCTGGAAAATTATGTGTGCAAAACTCATATATTTTTTCCAATAAATTCTTATTGGAGATGTCTTATGTGACCAGAACTATGCTAAGTGCTGGGAAGACAGTGCAAAAATAGTCACAGCTCCTTTCCTCATAGATTTTGCTTTCAGAGGAAGACAAATATAGCTAAACCTAGAAACTAAATAGCTCATGCCAAAAGTGTACAATGCCCACGCAGGAAACAAGTTTTGGGGAAACTAATAGGAATTTGTTATTCATTTGATTTTGAAACTTTGGACAAGTTATTTAACCTCCCTAAACTTCAGTTTCCTCACCTATAAAAACTGGTGTGAGGGTGAGATAAAAAAAACACCAATAATGATATTTGCTATACTCAGTGCATGCTCTCTGTATATTTAGCACTGTACTAAATAGTTAAAGTGTATTTTTTCATTTTTTTACCATATAGTTATCCCATAAGGTAAAATTAACACGAGTATTCTCATTTCACAGGGTTAGAGAGTTTAACTGTGGTCACACAGCTAGCATGGAATAATAGTAATGGCAGGTTTTGAATTTGGTTAAGAGGATTTCAGCGATACTTTTATTAACTATTAAGTTATTTTGCCAAGTACAAATTCAGAGACAGATATTAGCATACTTCTTCCTCTATGGATTCAACAACCAGGACATTCATTGAAAAAATTAACCTATCTTTCTCCTTCCCACCCACTAATTGACATTTTATGTTTAACTGGTAGTTCAGCAATGACCACACATGCACACACAAAAAAGCATAATGAAACTCTTAATGACAAAATGTTAAAATGTTGTCTTTAGTGGGTAGAGTTTTCAGTCAAGCATATGTTATTTCTGATGAGAAACATATGAGAACTACAGCTCAGAGCTGTTTATTGGCAACTGATTAATATTTCCTTGGCATGAGTTTAATGGGGACTTGAAAGTTCTTATAAATAGAAATATAATCTCAAAGACTATCACTCTCTCACTGTTCAATTACCAAGTTTTCTTAGGGCAATAGGGGAAAAAAATCTGTAATTTGGGTGAGAAATAATAGCTACTAAGTAAATAAAGAGATGGAGTCCTGCTAGTAATGTTTTTCAAGAAATGCTTTAATACCCTACTAAACAGCCCAAGAAAAAAAATAGACACAGATAGAGAACACTATAAACAAATCCTGGAGACCTTTTATTGAGTATTTTACTGGTTGTGCCATATTGTTAAGATCAAGATCCCATAAAGTGCTTTTGTTTTGTGTTTTCATTTTTAAAAATATTTTTATTTTTAAATTACAGTTGATATACAATATTACATTAATTTCAGGTGTACAACACAGTGATTAGACATTTATATAACTTATGAAGTGATCACCCTGATAGGTCTAGTACTCACTTGACATCATACATAGTTATTATAATGTTATTGACTATATTCCCTATGCTGTAACTTACATCCCTGTGATTACTTTTACAACTGCGATTTGCATTTCTTAATCCCTTCACATTTTTCACCCATCCCCAACCCCCTCCTATCTGGCAACCATCAACTTATTCTCTGTACCTATAGGTTTCTTTCTGTTTTGTTAGTTCATTTATTTTGTTTTCAGATTCCACATATAAGTGAAACACTATGGTATTTGATTTCTCTGACTTACTGCACTTGGCATAATACCCGCTCGGTCAGTGATTTTCAACCTTTTTCATCTCATGGCACACATAAAGTAATTACTAAAATTCTGTGGCACACGAAAAAGTATATTATATTCTTTGCTGATCTGATAAAAAAGTAGGTATAATTTTTATTCATTCACACAGGACAGCTGTTGTTGTGTTGGCTGTTGTCATTTTTGTTGTTGTTGTTATTAATCCTCACTGAGGATATTTTTTCCACTGGTTTTTAGAGAGTGGAAGGGAGGGAAAGAGAGAAACATCAATGTGAGAGAGACACATCTTTTGGTTGCCTCCCACACGCGTCCCAACCTACCAGAGCCAGGGATCGAACCTGCAACCCAGGTACATACCCTTGACTTCGAATTAAGCCCATGACCCTTCAGTGTGGGGGCAGATACCCTAACCACTGAGAACACCAGCCAGGGCCAGGAACTGAGTCTTTAACTGCAGAGCCTCAGCACCTAACTGGGTACCTGGCAGGTAGGAGGTGCTCCATAATATCTGTGGAATGAGTGGATGAATTCTTCCTAGGACATGAAGTGTACTGAGCTCCAGAAAAGAGAGTAAGGTCAGGCATCTGGATAAGGGGAGGAGTTTTACATAAACCCTGGCACTATCATATTTAGAAGCAGGGGGAGAAAGGACTGGGACACTCATAATCAGCTTGAAATCCACTGGAGGACAGCAGCTATTACTTTGCTTTAAAAGAGCCTTGAATGGAGCTCTACAGAGCCTGGTACTTTTTGCTATTTAAAGGGCCCAAGGTGGTGCTAGAGCTGTAATGTCAGTAATGAAAACAAATTTGTGAGCTGCTTGGACCTATTAAAAATAAGTTATTTCAGGTACATTCAGAATAAGCACACATGGAGCGGTAGAGCCATTCCTTTTTTATTCTTTCTGGGGATGAGTAAGACAAATAACGATGTCTGAATTCTCCAGATAAGGCCCCAAACGCCTTCCAGCCACTAGTTTACAATCTGTTGTACTAAAAACAGAACCAATATTTTGCATACATAATCGTGCCATATTTAGTCTGATACAAATGTTACAAAAGCCCCAATATCCTTAGCAAAGTACCTGGTGAGAAGTACACATTCAGTCAATGAAGACTCTATTAACTCACATCTGTTGGCCATCAAAAAATAAAAAATAAAACAAGAGAGAAAGAGAAGGGGGAGAGAGAAAGGGAAATAAATAGATTTTTAACATAGAGAGTGGAGAATGGAGGGAGGAAAGAGGACATGCAAGATAGAGAAGACAGAAGAGAAAGAGAAAGGTAGAGGCAGAGAGGGAGGGAGGGGAGAGAGGGAAAGAAAAGGAGGGAAAAGGAGAGGCAGAGAGACTAAAAAGAGGATGTAAAGTGGGCATCAGAAAGTCAGTAGATTCTAACAAACCATTTTGGAGGTTTTGTAAAAGGGAAATAAAAATAAAATCAAACCAACAAAGTGAATTCTAAATGTATTCAATAATAAAAGATGGTGTTATTAAATTAAAGCTAATGATGCTAACACAGATCGAAGAGAGAAAGGCAAATGATGACGGGACTTAATTGTTTACTGTCCTGCACTATGGGAATTTTTGCTTCAATGTTCAGATATCTGAAATGGCCTGTGCTGGGAACAGCAGGACTTGAAGGAGGGAGTGGACTGTGGAGGAACGCACCAGGCTGGAAAGTCATCGCCTGGGAAGGCAGTGCATCCAACTCTCTATTCTTCAGATTTGGGAATATATGAAATCAGAAACAAGGTTATTCATACCAAAAGGCAAGCAAGAGTGTCTCTATGTCTATTTTTCACCACAGGGCTGATTCCTACAGTCCAGACTATGAGAAATGTCATCTAACCTAACTCACAATTCTCTACGTTCTTGTTATTTATCCATTGTAGACAGCCTGCTGCTAACTTCTGAAAGAAACTTTCTCACTCATGTGCATGATTTTACACTATAGTTGGGTATGTAAGATAAATGCCACCAAAGTGATAAATAAATGGGCTATACGATATGTGGTAGACTACATTACTAGTTGTCAGAAATTCCCTCTTTAGAGTGTTCCTCCCTGAGGATAAATTATACATATCTACTCTGTTGAACTCAAGATGTTGAAGTTTGTTTATTCAAAAAAGGCAGAAATGAATTTTATCTTTTCCAAGCAGAAGCTCTAGAGCCAGGATGTGAGTGTCATGCTTCTTTTCCTACTGATACAACAATCAAAATGTTCCCAGTAGAAGCTGCTCCATCAACCTTAGTCCTGGAGTGAACACAACATGAAACAGAGCCACAGCTGACCCACAAAGAACATGTATGACCTTTACATTTTATAAGCCACTGACACTGTTTGGTATCAAGAATAACTTACCCTGTTCTGAATAAGACAGTACCCAAATAAGTGAAACAAAAAAATGAGCCAAATACATAAATGCATTAATTTGTTCAACGAATAGCTATTGAACACATCCTATGTTCAGTCCTGTGCTCAGGGACTGGGGATAAAATTATGGACAAGACTTTATCTTCAAGGGAAAACAGACTGGAGTTCTAGAAACTCACAAATAGAAAGCAGCATGGGCTTGAGAATCCTGGAGGAAGACCATATAGAGAGTTGCATCCTGAGCAGGACATTACCAGATAGGCATTTTGTGGAGAGAACATTCCTGGCAGAGTAGGTAGAATCCCTCAAACAGACGCATGACTGAAAGGGAGACTTTGCGACGGGAATAGTGGGAGGGAAGTGAAGAAACAATCAGGATTGGGTCAAAGGAAAGAAAATATTAACAAATTGAGGCATGTAGAGGCAATGGGAAATTAATAGATTTTTAAGGATAATGAAGTGAGAATTTTTAGGTTCTTATGAAGAGATAAAAGGAGAAATAAATGGACTGGGGACTGAAGGGAAGTCCACTTTTTTGTAATTTAATATGATTTTATCAGTATATTTGGTATCATTAATTTAAAGCCATAATGTCATTTTGTCAAAATTATGTATTGAAGTCAATAATTTTTAATCTCGTATTTCATAACCATTAACAATTTGTGTTTTATGAAGGAGTGTCAGAGAACTCTTCCTACCATGATTACATGATGTATGTTTAGTGATAGAAAGAAAAAAATGTTTGGGGATTCCTGAACTCCAGAATTATAGAGTATTTCTTGAATTCTAAGGCCATTCCATTGATACACCTTTTATCTTTAGAACAGCACTAGCTGATGGGCATGTATTCTTGGCATTTCCTATTGACCAAAAAGGAAATGAAATCTTAGAGAGATCAGGTAACTTTTTAAGTCCCATACATTGGAAAGAGGTAGAGATAGGATTCCAACCTAGGTCATCTGACTCTAAGTACTATACTCTATGGTCTATCACACCACCCTGTATTTCTTCTACAAGGATTAGCTAAGCTTGAAAGTCCATTTCATTTAAACACATAAGCCATTATCCCTCAAATTAGTTTTGTCAGCATAGGCTAAATAAGTGCCCAGAATATTGTTTAACCAGCAATTATGGCCTCTAATGCCCCAGGTACATTCTATGAACATTTAGAGCTTTCTAAATCACTACTTTGGCCAAAAACTGTACCATGCAGTTACTCAGAGGCACTAAAGTATGTTGGCAAAGTATTTTCATGTCCAGAAACCAGAAAAACACAGCAGTAAAAACTAAAGAGTCAAACTCTAAGTAAGTCTGTAAGGGAAGAAAATAAAAAACAACACATGAACAGAAAAGGGGACTTTGTAGTTCTTGTAAACCTATGGTTCCCAACTTATTTAGGACCAAAGAGGGACCATAAATCAGTTGCATAGCATGAATCTTCTAGAAGCTGCAACCACAATTTAAATAAAACTTTGCAAATGCTAAGCGACTTATGCAACTTTTTTTCCTGAGCTTATCTATACCAGCAAGATTCAGAAGGTTACTCCCAAATTTATGGTCAAGAGAGTCCCAGTTCTCATTTCCTGGAAATATGGGAGAAAGAGAATCCTGTGTTTGGAAATACCACCCCCATAGAAGTCTTGCAGACAACTAAGACCCAGCACTGATGAAGATGTGGCCCTTTAATAAAGAGCTGAATCCAGGCCAGGGGGTGAAAGGTTATTTGGAAATGCTTCACCAACACCACCATTAGGATGACATGCACTGTGCCTCCTTTGCCCCTTTATATATAAAAAGTTCTATGTTAAACTTTACGCAAAACATTTTTTAAAAAGTATAGTCAGTGATTGCATCCCCATTCAAATTTTACTACAATGGGAAACATGAAATGTGGAGCATAAATTGTGTCTGGATTTTTATGAATTTAAGGTCATTTTTTTCTAAATAAAAACGTGAATACTTAAGGAATGTTTTCATTGAATCCCACAGGATATAATAAGCATTTAGGTATAATAAACTTCCTGCTAATTGTAGTCATTCTCTAAGAAAAACAAATAAACCAACAACAAAAAATCTTATTTCATTTGACAAATTCAGCCTTGAAAAAGTCATAGTTAAAAGGTCTCCACTCTTTATCAATTTTCTATTTTAAAATTTAAAAGGGATATTGGTGCCTTTATCAATGCCTACATGGGAGAAAGGTAAGTTCTTTTAAAAACTGCAATGGACACTCCATGAAGATATAGACTGAATATTGAAATTGCATATTTTTTCTTCAGTTAGAAGGTATCGCTATAATTGTTTGTAGGCTTGATAAAAAAGGATTTGTAGTGAGTAGAAAACCAGTTTCTGTGACAAATGTGAAAAGACTGATGATGCAATGGTGGAAAAAGTGGATATGAGAGGACATGAATGGACAGAACCTTACGTGTTTACACCTGACACTGAAGAACACAGCAACTCTTTACATCACAATTCCCTAGTGTGTCCATAAGTTACAATCAGTTGGGAAACGTGCTCCAACAATTTTTATGACAAATTTCTGAAGTTTGTGAGTGCTTTACTATCATTTAATAAATTAGACTAAATTCAGGGTTATTTCTGTGGTAACATTGCCTTCACTTGTAATCAAATAAGCTTTTAGAGTGGGAGATAAAAGGGTATATCTCAACATATAAAAATATTTAAACTAATATATTATATATTAAAGGTATGGGTTCAGCAAGATCAATTCAGGCACTCCAAAACTGCCAGGGAAGACAACTACATTCACTCACTCACCTGGTGTCAAGAAAGAATGCTGAAGGATAGTCAAAGAAAAGGAGTGCGTGTGTGTGGGATTCCAAGCAGAAAATATGGACAATGTTTTCTTCCGTTGGGATAAGTGGCTGCCCTTCCTTATTTAAATTCACAAGGTTAGACACACTGTCGTTCAAAGATTGGATGGACCCCCTCCCATGGCTCACTCATCTGCCTGAACAAAGCATGTTAATAGGCCAACTCTGCAGCCACAAATCTTGCTCATGTGATTAGAAGTTCAGAGATTCAGGAATTCACTTCACGCTGCATATAGATATAACAGATGCTTTTCAATTTCATTTTCGAGTATGTGCTACCAGTTCTTGCTCCTATTTTTATGCATGCAATAGTACTCCCGGGGGAAATAGAATTTGGAGGTTCTTAATTATTCATAAGACAATTCGGAAAAGCACTTCAGTATTACAGCCTAGCAAAATCATAATATGCAAAAACCCCGTGACTTCCTTCCATCACTATCACTACTAACTATTTATACACTACTTCCAGGCAGATCTTCCTAAAGCCCATGTTCAGTGGCATCAATATCTACCTTGGACATCAACAGCTCTTCAGTATCTAAAAATTAAATAGTGCTATAAAATATTAGGATGCAGTGTGGTGTAATGTTTAAGAGAGTGGCTTCTGAAGTCAGACTGTTTGCTTTTAAATCTAAGTCCTGCTCTGTATTGCCTATGTACACTAAAGCAGTTTATTTTATTTCTCTGTTTTCAGTTTGTCTATAGACTATAGATAATTATAACAATGTTATATATAACATATAAGCAAGATGCAATTATATATGTATATATTGTATACATTAATGTATTATATAAGCAAGATATATAGTTAATATATATTAACAAATAACTATGTTTAAATAAATCTATAAATACATAATGTATATTTCACTTAAATATAATGTCTGCTATAATATATTTATGTATGTATTTATATGTATATATGTGTGTGTGTATGTGTGTGTGTGTGTGTGTATCTTAGAATATTACATTGCTTGGAACATTGTAAGCACAGAGGAATATTAGCTGCCTTACTTTTATAACCTTTGCATTTGGCATTTAGTGTGACCCAAGTATCCCTTCCTGGTTTTATCTGTCATCCCTCTCTTACATATAGCCCAAATTCCAGCCAGACTGCATAATTACTACTCATCATTTATCCAAGCTGTCCAGCTGCCATACATTTGTTCCTGCTGCCTGGGCTATTAAAACCACTCTACCCACAACTCCAGGTTAAGGTATATCCAAAAACGCATCCATCCTTTTTTGGCAAACTTAAACATTACTCATCCAGGAAGGTTTTTCTGGTCCTCAATCTCCCACCTTAGAGCATCTACTGAAGAATGGCAAGTGTGTTAACTTGGATTCATTGGCACTGGCTTCATAGAGATTCTGTTGAGAGGAAACCAGAGATCAGATCTGACTGAGAGATAAGGAGCCTCATGAGCAATTAGTTATGTCTGCCCTGGGTGTAGACAAGAATACAGCATCTATTTGCCATCTCTACCCATTTTCCTCTGTATAATCACCAAGACATCTGAATTATTCAACTGCTGTTTTATGTTCAACTCTGATCTGTTTCATACCTCTTTGAACATATTTCATACTCCATTTTCATATTCCATATTTGATTTTACTCAAATCTGTATCCCTGCAGTGTCTAGCACAGAGTCTGGCATACCATATGCGCCCAAATTTTGTTGAATTAGTTTGAGTTGCCCAATTTCACATTCTCTTTATTTAAATACATTCACTTCTTATTTTACCCTGAGACTGATTCATGTCTGAGCCAGTAGTTTTACTCAGGAGGCCTTGGCTGGGTCCATTTTACCCCCATCTGTAATACTGCTCTGCTTGGACGTGGGCTTCGAGGGATGACGTTTTAATTAAGACTCCTAAAACTTATAATTACTACTCTTGCCTTTTTGTCCTACATCTGCATCTTTGCCATCCTTCTGGTTCCCTTGTAAATTAACTATAGTTTCTTATTTTCTGTATTCTTGATGCTCTTCCATCTGTGGTTTCACCAGCTGGGGAGAGACTGTGCCTCCCAGGGCTAGCCAATTCTTAGAAATAGCAAATAACTGTTTCATTGATCCATGTGTTTGCTTTTCTGTCAGCACCATGCTATGTATTTTGGTTACTATAGCTTTGCAGTATAGTTCAAAATCATGAAGTGTGATCCCTCCAACTTTGTTGTTTTTTATCAGGATTGATTTGGCTATGCAGGGTCTTTTGTGGTTCCAAATTTAGAATTTTTTGTTTCTATTTCTGCAGCTTTACTGCATTTGTTTATTATTTTTAACAGGTGTTTTTTTTAGTGGCATCTTTAGCGTTTTCTATAGCCAATAAATGAAAACAACCAAAGAGTATGAATGAATGGATAAAGGCGATCAGGTTGTCATATAAACACAGTGGAATATTATGCAGCCATAAAAAGGTAAAATCCTGCCATTTGTCAAATATGGATGGACCTTGCAAAGTGTATTATGCTAAGTAAAATAAGTCAGATGGAAAAAGAAAAATACTATATTATTTTATTCATATGTGGAATGAAAAAAGAAAAGAGAAAACAAAATAAATGAACAAACAAAATAAAACAAAACAAAAACAAACTTATAGAGGCAGACAACATATTGGTGGTTACCAGAGGGGAAGGAGGGTTTAGAGAAAGCTAAATGGGTAAAGGGACTCAGCTGCATGGTGGCAAATGGAAACTAAACTTTTGCTAGTGAGCATGATGTAGTACTTAATACTGATTTACAATCTTATAAACCAATGCTACCTCAATAAATTATTTTTAAAAAGAAAGAAATAGCAAACAACATACCTTGGGAGCGTGCCTTTCATATGCAAACTAACGAATCCAGAGTCCATACTACAAACCACCTTCTTTATCTGGCTCCTGCACTCCAGGAGGCAATATTCCTCTGCCCTAATCATCCAGGGCCAAGTACCAGAAAACTAGAGATACACCCTGTATGCCACAGCCTGCTGCAGTTTTTCAAACTAGCCAATCCTAAGCTTGCTTACTTTACCTTGTCTTGCCTTTTCAATGGAAACCACAATAAAAGTTCCAGCTTGCGCTTCCCCCTTGCTCTTTGTCTCCTGAGTGGCCTTGGTGCTTCCCCATGTGCCCTGCATGGTGTGCACGATTTTCCTCTTGGGAACTGTAAATAGCAAATGAGCTTTGATCTTCACAATGGCAATTGTCTCTTGATCTGTTAGCCTCACCATACCTGAATAATAATGAAACCTATATTTTAAATCAACTTGTCATTCTGTATCCATTGATTTCCATTTCCTCACCTAGTTTTCAATCTTGCTTTTCAGAACTGAGAAGAGAATCATTATGTGCCCTGAATGACCAATTTTTAAACCCTTCCTCCATTAGCTTGGAGATAACCATATGCATCTTCCTCTCTAAATTACCTTAAAGAAGTCTCTCAGTAGGAGCCCTGCTCTGGTTTATTACCTCCTAGGATAATGCCATTAGAGATAATCACATTTTGTAGATATCGTCTCCAAAGAACAATTGCCTTAAGAGTTCCTATTGAAGTATTTTTTCATTTATAACAAGATCTTATGATAGTTAAAAATAAATACAGCTGTGAACTGTCATGCAGATCAACACACCAGCAGATTTGGAAAACCTCCCTGCAAAAATGAAATTTCATGATTCTCTTTTTTCTTCTTCTTATTTTTATACTTTTCAAGAGGAAAAAAATAAGAGTATGTGATGCTACTAATTAATGGACCTGTACACATTTTAAATAAATATTATTTCTAATCATAGTAATATACAGAGATTTTAAGTCAATAAGAAACAATAACAAAAGTTATACTGAAAATAAGTGTTTCCATTCAACTACTCTCTATCACACTCCTCATCCACCCAGTTAACCATGTTTAATTCTGTTATTTCCTGCCACAAATCATCATAATATGTTCATATTGCTATTTCTGAATTTATTTATTGTAAGCCTTATATATTGACTTTATATTATAGTACATAAAGATTTACCTTCCTTTGATCACTTTCCACCATCTCCATAAACATCTCTTTATTATAGACCCATTCTTCTAATATATTTATATCATAATTATCAGTTAAATAAGTCATCAGAATTTGGTTATCTACATTAATACCTTCATATTTTCAATGTATCTATGCTAGTTTTTTCCACAACATACAGAAGCTTCTCCATATGGTTTTCCATGATATCAAATACATAATTTCCATTTCTTCATTTGGGAAACTCTCTTCGGAGCCTTCCGCCCTCCTGTTCCAAATGGTCTGGTGTTCCTTTAGGCCTGCTACAAAGCTTCTACTCTGGGGCCTCCCATCACTGTTAACTGGAACATCCCCCCTTGAAAAAGCTCTGTTTCCTGAATTCTGTTTTCTTCTTTCTTGGTGTGTTTTCCTATTTTGATAGAGAACGTCTACAGCTTCCTGAAAAAGATGCAAGAAGTAAAAATGCCTAAGATTTTCCTTGTCTTCAAATGTCCTTATTAAATACATTCTCTTAAGTCCAAGTTTAATATTCTCCCTCAGTATAGCGTGTTTCTCTTTATTTTTCATCTTTCAGGGTTTGCTGAATGTAACTGACACCTGATCTTTCCTCTCTGCTGAAGTAGGCTCTTCTCTCTCTGTCTTCTCAGGTCTGAGAGATTAGGTACCTCTCCATCATGTTCTCCATCTCTTTTACTTTAACACTGTTAGGTGGGTGTTGGAGCTCCTAGGTTCACTCTCACCTTTTCTCTGCAGCCGTCCTATCGTATGTTTTCTGACATTATCTTCTAACCCTTTTACTGTCTTAAATTTCAGTTGCTAAAATGATCATTACCAAGAGTTCTTTTTTTTTTTTTTTTTCTCAAAAGGTCATCTTATCTTATGGATAGATGATCTTTTCTTATTTCTCCAAGAACATCCATTTAAAATGCAGTTTATTTTGTTACCTGTACTCATCTTGCTTTTTCTCTTCCCATTTATTTTTGTGTGCATCGATCTCACTCTTTCATACTGAAGGCTTACCACAAACACTTGGTGATCTTTTGCGGTCTACCTAATTTTAATAGGAAGGCATTAAAGCTACTGAGACCCCTGTCGCACATGGGCCAACCTATGGACTATGTATACCAACAGCTATAGTGAGCTGGCAATGTGAATGCTTCAGTTGGAGGGGGCGGAGGTATCTCTAGGGAGTATGGTCTGGTCATACCATTTAGGGAAAGAGGCCTAGAGAATCTCAGAACTCTGAAGATGTGTCTAATTACTCTTTTATCAGACTGGTGCCTCAGTCATTCTGTCTACTGTATCTGGTCTCCCAGAGCTTCTCTGAGAGAAAAAAGGGCAGTCAGTTAGCATCCAGCTGTGAGGCTGGAGTCTTGGTATTTAATTTTTCTTTATACTGATTTTCATTATACAGATTTGTGCTTCTGATTGCTGAGCATTTCTGAGTTTCTGAAAAATGAACTGGCCACTTTTCATCAGGATCCTCCTCTACAAACACTTAGTCTTCTGCTTTCTCTCCTGTGTTCATTCTCATCAGGGTCCATACCTTTATCCTTGCTCTACCATCCAATATATGTTGACAGCTCTCATCTGCCACTGTCTCCTCTCCGTTTCTCACCCTGGTAGGTCTATATTTATTTAATGCTTTTAGTTTCTTTTTATTGGGGGATCAGCAGTAACCAGAAGAGGTAAATGCATATGTTCTTGTGCCATACTTAATCCAAAGACAGCCTTGTACATTTTAATGACTACATTGTTAAAGAAATAAACTATGACTCTGTTAACACATGGGGAATTAATGAGGCTTTATCAATTCCAACATTTAAATCAGGGAGCCCCAAAATCAAGATATATACCATTATATAATATCATTTAGAAAATCTGTTAAAACAGAGGCCAGATTCCTGGAGTTTGGGATTCAGAACATCTGGGTGATGTCCAAGGATTGGGATACTTAACAAATTCCTGAGTTATTTTTATGGTAAGCCACTGATTTAAATAGGTTATCTTGTCATTTAAAACAAGAGAAAGTTCTCCACTGAATTTAGTCATGTATTTTACAAAGTAAGAATGCATCTCACTAAACTTAAAAATGTTTTTTCACTGAGCTTTAGACAAAAAAGAGAATCAACATTTATCAAGCACCTAGGCCTTCTGCTAAGTAGCTTCTTTAGAACTCCAGAGTGGTACAAATAGGTTCCCTATTATATAGGTCACTAAGTAATTATCAGAGATATTAAGTAATTTACCTAAAATAATATGACTCATTAGTGGTAAAGTTTGATTTACAATCCAAAGTCAGGGTCATTCCTTAAGATACCTCTGTTCAATCAATAAGATGCTTCTTCATGCTAACCACTGGTAAAGATCAGAAGAGAAATTCCCTTACAAGAGATTGGGAACTGAATTGAGAAACAAAACAAATATCCATAAAATAATAAAAAAGTCTCTGTATGATCTAACATTCTCCAACTTGGACCCCAAGAATGTTAATATATATACTCATTGGAGAAAAAGAGGGACGTCTCCATGATCAATAAACTGGGTAACTGAATTAAAACAACTGTAAAGAGGTGTATATTCATTTATTACAAGACATCTCAGAATCTTTCACATAAATGTGCATCACGAATTTCCAAGTGGAAGATGGAGCACTCCCTAGACATAAAATCCCCTGGAAAAAAATGAAAAATGCTAATAGAGAATGGCAATATGTTGATCGTTGAAAGAGAAAGTTAATCTGGACAAATGAGTAGGTACTCAATCTAGCCTTTGAAGAAACTGGATGGCCTACACACTGCCTGATGCTACAGCGGTGAGCATGAAGAGGCTAGGACAAGGCTGCCATGCTTCAGATGGAAGGCTTAGTGAGAGCAAATGCTAGAGCCAATTAGAAACAGATCCAAAAGTCCTGCTTGGGTTTGGGTATAAGTGCTGCATTTGGTATGAAAATGAAAATAAAATGACTATGAAACACTGAGGCCATTGCTAACTGTGATATCCTGAAGTTTAAAGGAAACAAAACACTAAGGCTTGGAAGATAAATGATTCCCTTCACTTATCAGGCAGCTTCTACATGTCGCTTATCATGTGATCCTCTATATATTTTCAAAATGCATGTCCTGAGTGTATGTATTAATATTACAGCTATATAATAAATAATACAGTAAAGAGATATTATTGTTATTCTTGGCAATGACACTGTCTTCTTAAAACAAAAGACATAGTCATTCATTGTGGTGTAATTTCTTATTCAATCGTTACCAAAACCTCTGGAGACATATAAGGCAGTCATTATTACGATCTTTGACATGTCATAATTGAGAAAAGAGATGCATGTCAAAACGCTTTTGGTTCCAAGTAACAGCATCCAAGTAAAAACTAACTTGAGAGAATTTAGTAGCTGAATTGACTCAGAAAGCTATGAGGTCAGCTTAAAGTATCGGAAGACATAATACATTTGTTTAGTGCCAATTTTCTCTCCAGGAGGGCAGAGACCTTGTCTGTCTTGTTTGTGTCATGTCCCTAGAACTTTGGACACAGTCTGATACTTTTAAGATGCTAATTAAATATTCACTGAAGAAATGAATAGCATAAACTATTCTAAGTAAGACAGCAATGGCCATCGGCACAGGCACCCACGCTGGCCATAAACAACATGTTCTTAAGTGCAAAGTATTTTGAAAATTAACCACAATAACTTTTTTAGATAAAAAATATGATAGTGGAAAGGAATATGAGTTTTATAGAAATACTAAATCTCAACTTAGCTTGAAAAAATGTACAAAGACCTTTTTAAGAAGATGGCACTGAGAGCAAAGGAGGAAGCCCCTGCCCTTCCCAAGGCCCAAGCCAAAGCAAAGGCTTGGAAGGCAAAAAAAGCAGTGCTGAAAGGCATCCACAGCCAATCAAAAAAGGAGATCCACACATCACCCACCTTCCAACGGCGAGGACACTGTGGCTCTGAAGGCAGCCTAGATATCCTCGGAAGAGCACACCCAGCTTGACCACTATGCCATCATCAAGTTCCCCTGTCTACCAAGTGAGCCATGAAGATAGAAGACAACACCACACTTGTGTTCATTGTGGATGTCCAGGCCAATAAGCACCAGATCAAGCAGGCTGCAAAGAAGCTCTATGACACTGACGTGGCCAAAGTCAGCACCCTGATCAGGCCTGATGGAGAGAAGAAAGCATATGTTTGACTGGCTGCTGACTATGATGCTTTGGATGTTGCCAACAAAATTGGGATCATATAAACTGAGTCCAGCTGGCTAATTCTAAATACAAAAATTTTACACTGAAAAAAAAAGTGCAAAGAACTTGGTAAAACTAACTGGGAAAATTATTAAAAATCACAAAATGGAATAAATACCCATTTTATAAATTTGGCAATGATTGCTTACAGATTGTGAAATATCTTTAGTCCAAGAATTTCCTTTTAACAGATTTGACTTCACTAGCAAGAAGATATTTTGGATTAAACTGTGCTCTTTCTTTGCATTAAGGAACAATTTAAAGTGAGCATTAATGAAAGAAATTATATTTTAGAGGGAAAGAAGAGCAAGTAGGAGGAAAATAAAGACAGAAGGTTAAATTACTTTTAGGTCCTGATAGCTAGAGTTCGGTTTCAGAGGATGGAGTTGCTGGGCAAAATAAGTAGCAAGTTAAAGTAGAGTCAAAATTCTCTGGAGGTCTTTAAATACATGGGTGACAAGACTCTTCTTAGTTTCATAGTCACTAAAAGATTTCCAAGCAGGAAATTGCTGTTTAGAAAGAACAATGTGGCAGCATTGCTTACAAAAGATTACTGTGAACAGAATAGCAACTACTGAACTAGGAGCTAGACCGTAGGGAAAATCACTGAAGTTTGAGCTAGGGATACGGCAGTGGGGAAAAGACAGGAAAGGATGGTCAAAGATGAAGAGGGCACGGCAGCGCGTGTGAGGTCAGACAAGGATCTCAATCTTGGCTTCACCACAGCTCATACCCTGGCCATCATGGACAGGGCACTCAGTAGTTACCCCTGCCCCGCAATTTTACATCTCACTTCTAATGGTTCCAAATCTTCAATCCTGACCACAGAGGAAGCGCATGATCCCGGCCTGACGGGATGGTATCTCCTTGGCATCAGTGGTCATGTGACCCAACCAGGGGCTTATATATTGCACTGGAAGAAATTCTCTCCATGTTTAAAAGGCCCCTCTGCAGCAGAAAAGAATCAGAGGCAGGAGAAAGTTCCAAATGAATTGAGTCCCCAGTTCCAGTCCTTAAGGCACCCATGCATACAGGTCTTCCCTGATCTTGGAGCTGACTCAGTATGATTCTTAGCTATATAAACCAATAAATTCCCTTATGAAAACTTAACTTTAATTTTTTTCACTTGAAACCAAAAGAGTTCCAATAATGCATAAGCTCAGTTTTCTCAATTGTGACATGGCAGCATTGGCAATGAGCTCCCCACACATCCTCCAGAGTTGTGGCAAGGCTCAAAACAGAAATCACACTCTAAACTATTAAGCACTGTAAAAATTAAAGCTCTCCACTCTGAGTAGATATTTTTTATCACAATTGAATCAATATATTGTAAATGCACAGTCATTTTCCTTTTTTACAGACACGTATGTATCTGATCTAAAACCAAAAGAATGATGACTTATAATACCAGCTTTTATGTGCATGTTTTATAGAGCCAGTCAGTCAGCTAAGAAATTAAGTAGTTGGGATAATTACTAGAGAACTCATTCTTAAAGAGACTATCCAAACCATCTTCAGATGCAAGATTTTAAAAAGGCAAGGGTTTAACTTTTTCTGTTAATATACACCTTGAACAAAACAGATGGAATGAAGCTCTATGGTTTCAACAGTTTAAAGATTAATACAATTAGTATATGCAGACTAAGTTAAAAATTTTAAGTAAGTTGTGACAATGGTTTGCTATAATTTTTGCAACCTGTTCTTGATATTGTTCAATTAGTAAAAACAGTTAGAATCATTACTCAGCTATTTTAGATTCTACTTTTTCTTTCCATTTAATTCCACCTTAAGCCCCTTTAACTAACTAAGCACAAGAGATCAAGCTATGGAAGATTGACTCCAAGATGCAAATTAATTAATATCTAACACTGTATGAAAGATTACTTTTTGAAATACAGGGAACTCATCTTTTACATTAACATTACCTAAATTTAGAGAAGACAACTTTTTCCATTTGGTGTGTCTACAAAAAAGATAGTAAGAAAAATAAATAAGTTTTACTCTTAGCTATGAGGTTTACTTTGAGATATAAAATGAAGTTTTTGGTCAAACAGGTACCATTAAATAATAAAAGTACAGCCCAAATCCATTAAAAGTATATTTTTCAATTAAGCATTAAACCTTGTCTCTCTTCTGTTAATTTCATATGCTTGCACAGGCAAAGAAATTATTAAATATTATTTGAATTGCTAATACAGGCCAACTAATTGTGCTAAAAAAGAACTAATCCAGCCCGATGGCAATTATCCATGTGAAAAATTAGTTTTCTTAGGAGGTGGCATTGTGCAATTTGGCTTCTAATTGGTGTATGGCACCAATTAATGTCTAACAATACATCTAGCAAATGAAAGAAAATTTATTGAAAATGAGTAAAATGTCATGCTTTAGTAGTACAGACTAATGTCAGTGTTTGTCTCCCACTCCTTTATTATTTTATATTATTTTTTTTTTGTCTTGCTGGTTAGGACTCATTTGCATTTTCTTCTAGCCCTGTATTAGCCAGTAGCCTTTCTGGGTTCCCAACTTTCTTCAGTTAACAATTGATAGGCACTTACCCACTTTTTGGTGTGTGCCATGCTCTCTGGTAGGCCCTGGGGAAGCCCCAGAAGCAATCAAGATATATTCTTGTTGTTATGTGTTAAGGTTGTGTCTCTTTTTCAATAAGCTTTCCCTGATATTCTAAAATTGGTCCAGCCTCAGTATTTCTATAGCAACTTGTAGTTATTTCTATTTTGTAATTATAATAATGATGATGACTAATATTCATAGTGGGCTTGTTATGTGTCAAGTATATTTTTTAACAACTTTACATGCATTAACACATTTAATCCTTAGAAACATGTGAGATAATTACTATTATTATTACATCCTTATTTTATAGAAGAGAAAACTGTGCCGTAATGCAGTTAAATAACTTTCCCAAGGTCACACAGTTAAGCGAGAGAGTCATGTGTTTTTTTGTTTTTGTTTTTTTGGTGTGTTTTTTTTAAATATATCTTTATTGATTTCAGAGAGAGGAAAGGAGAGGAAGAGAGAGAGATAGAAACATCAATGATGAGAGAGTCATTGATCAGCTGCAGCCCGCAACCCGGGCATGTGCCTTGACCGGATATCGAACCCTGATCGCCTGGATCCTAGGTCGATGCATAACCGCTGAGCCACTCCCGGCCAGGCGAGAGAGTCGTGTTTTAAGCACAGACTATCTACAGTGTCTGTACTCTTGGCCACTCATCTATAATGTCTTCATTTTAGCCAAACTCCACTTAACTGACTTAGTGAATGAACTAAAAAAGAAATTTGAAAAGAATAAGTGTCAGACTCATGAGAATATAAATTAACACGAATGCTCAAAACATGCTTTAAAAATAAATAAGAGTGAGACAACTAGAAATGATGTGGAATCCCAAACAGTAGACTCACACTAAAAAAATAACAAATGTTTGCACATGTGTTTATTTTAACCTAAAGTAAAATGTTATATATATATGCACATATGTATATATGTGTGTGTGTATGCATATATATGTGGTATGTGTATATATATATAATTTCTATTACTCCACTCTCTAATAAAAAATTACTTAAGTGACTAAGTATCCATCCTAATCATATTAGCTAACAATGTTTCCACCTTTCCCAAGTTCATCTGCCTACTTGTGTCTACCCCCCATGACTCTCTAAGCTGTTCATTTAGCACCATGATTAGCAAGGTTTTTACATACATGCGATGCTCACAAAATACTCTTTAGATGGATGGGTGGATGGATGGACAAGGTGGGAATGATATCATGGAGAACAAGAAGTCTGGTGACATTAGAGCCTAGTGGGGAAGATCATTGAGAATGGTAAGAAAAGCTTAGTCTCTTGTGTTGGAAAGTTTGAGGATTTTCTGAAAGTGACTGGGAGCCACTCAATTTGAGGAGAGGATTAACATGATCATACATGGGTATAAATAGAAACTTAACGGTGACAGACCAGGTGAGAAAGACATAAGACACAGCAGTATTGAGCGTATGATGGCTATAGCATTGTGCCTGGCAAGTGTCTGAGAACAGGAAGCCGAACTGACCAAGCGCCCCAGCTTCCTCTGAAATCCTTCCTAGCATTTGCCTTGAGTGCCTGCTTCCCATGGGCTACTCACAGGGAATGACCAAGCACAGCAAGGATACCATGCTAGTCCTGGAAACATGAACAACTCTGATGGGTGACTTGGGCTCAAAGACTCCCTGGTGGCCTCACAGAATACCCTTAGATTCAGGGCAGACTTGGACACTTCTGGACAACCTCCAGTCTCTCTGTCACTAGGGCCCAAATCTGCATCGCAGTCTGCTGATTCCCCCAGCCTCCCCTGGCTCCTTTTTCATTTGCTTTTGTGAACAGGTCTCCCAAAATATGTCTTGCACATTTTATCTTGTCTTGGCATCTGCTTGGAGGAAAAGCCAGTGGTGTGTTGGAGTCAATTCATACAAGCTCTTCAGATCAACAATTAAACTTTCAGGAATTTTGCAAGCTAATTTTTAAACATTCCACTATCAAAAATTAAATTATATAAATTTACAATTAAATAAACTATTAAAAATAAAAGCAACAAATACTCAAAACTTAAAATTTTCTAATTTTTTATTATATTTTCTTATTACTTATGCTCTTAAAGTTACTTATTTCTAATGATGCAGATCCTATACAATGATGTTCCCCTCCACACCTCTCTGTGGGCTGCAACATCACATTGGCAATTTGAAATTGGCCACAGTAGGGGTATTTATGCCATAGAAACCAACAAATGCTATAGAAATCAACAAATCAATATCTGTTTCTATCACCTCTTTCTTTCAGAAAGCTGGTTGTGAATCATTTGCTACAAACCATTTATCTGCATTCATATTGACACAGTTTTGACAAGAACTTATAGAAAATATATTCAGAAGTGACAGTTGTAATATCAGGCTAGGTTGTAAATTCTCTGAGGGTAAGAACACTGTTTACATTTTCTTTACAAGTGTGGTTAGAGCAATAGGATACTTGGGAGTTAACTTTAATAAAATATTTCTTAAAGGAAGGAAAAAATTTGGAATGCTAAGAATAGAGTAAAACTTAAAAATCAATGTTATTCAATTTCAACATTGTGCAAATTAAAACTGAACCTGAGCTTTGCTCATGCTCACACAAGTAACAGTGGAAATAGAACTTATTTAAGAAAAGCAACGCAGCACAAGAATACTCTATAATCTACAGCAAAAGACAGAGTGATGTATATTTACAATTTCAAAGCCACTATATTTTCCTAGTCTCCCTTATTTGCTCTTTAGTCTAAACTGATGTTGAAATAGAGCTTTTCATTGGGAAAAAAAATCAATATCGTTTTTGGACACATAATTTATTTCAGTTCTATCTTCATGCATCTTAACTTAGACATTTTATGTCAAGTTAAGCAATAAACCAAAACTGTGTTATTTGGGCTGTCTGTCCAATGCCTCGTAACAAAACTAATCTAAATGCTCATAAATAAAAACACTTGCTCTGGGATTCAGAAGAAATCTTCCAAATTTGGAGATGTGGGACAAACGTTTTTCATTTTATTTTAGCAGGAAGCTGAGTCAATAGCACAGTGATTCCAAGCCTTTGGTTTGTAACACCTCTGTAATGTTTCATATTTTCAAAATAAAATTTATTTCAGCTCATCTCCACTTTTAAAATATAGCACTTTTAGGGCAAATGTGATTGGTAAAATCAATCTTATTATGGTTTGAATAAAATGAGTCTGAACTAGAATGTGAATCACTTCTGTGCTGAATAACCTCCCTGAGTCCTAGAATTTAGGCTAACAAGAACATTGTCTCATCCCCTTGCTTCTGCCTGGACGTCATATTTTTCCCTGGCTGACTGCAAAAGCGAGGGGTTCTGAGGGCAGTGGCATTCCAAGTATGGTCCTCAGACCAGTAGCATCACTTGAGAACTTGTTAAAAATGGAAATACTTGGCCCTGACGCCAGACCTACTAAATCAGAAGTTCTGGGAAATCGTGCTCACCAGTGTGTTGCTGTCAAGCTCGTCTACGTGATACTGATTTGCACGAAAGGGTGAGGAACATTGTTCCTGGTGTTTAGGTATGTGACAGGACCCATGAAATGAACTAGGAAATTGGGTCCTTCCAAGAATGTCCTATCACAAAGGGATAAGACATAAAGTCAAATATACAGGAAAATAGTAAAACATGCTGGCACCAGTTTCCAAATATCCCTGTGTTCTAAATTGGACACTGCAGACATCTGAATAATGGTATATGGACTTTTAAAAAAAATTATCTTTATTGTTGAAAATATTACAGATGACCCCTTTTTTCCCCATTGACCCCTTCTACCTCATACCCACCCCCTGCCCCAGGCCTTCTCCACACTATTGCTGTGTCCAGGGGTTGTACATATATGCATATAAATTCTTTGGTTAGTCTCTCCCCACTCATCCACTCACCCACTCACCAACCCCCACCTTCCCTCTGAGATTCGTCAGTCTGCTCCATGCTTCAGTGTCACTGAATCTATTTCAGTCATCAGTTTATTATTTTCTTTAGAATCCACATATAAGCGAGATCGTGTGATATTTGTCTTTCTCTGCCTGGCTTATTTTGCTTAGCATAATTCAAAAATCATATAAATAAAGAGTTACTCCCTTTTTACGTATTCTCTGTAACACACACACACCACGTGTACACCACAAGAGCATTCTCTGCATTCAAAAATGGCCCGAGGGCAGTTTTTTCTACAGAAATGTGTGACCAGCCATAGGTAAAATCCTACAATCCTTAGGCACTGGGGAGTTGCTGCAGGCTATGAGTAGCTCCCATTCTTTTGCTTTCTACCGGTTGACCTCCCTTTTTAAACACTGGAAAAATCCAATCCCTAATATCTTTCCACTTCCTTCCCCAATTGGATTCTCACTGTACATTGGTGGTTCCCAACTCTGTTCATCATTGAGCACCCCATTTAACTGCAGGATTTTGTCTAGCAATAACTATTGAGCAATACTAATTTTGTTTTCTTAGATCTATTAAAGACATAATAAAAAGGTCCATCAAACTTTTGATTTACACAAGTTACCAACTGTTCCCCCAACATATTGTTTTATAATTACAATTTTTGTGGCCATTTCATGTGTATACTTACGGTTTCTTGCAGAAACATTTTACATATTAGAAATACCTCTTTGTTGTCCAATATGATCTACACAATCTCAAAGGAAATCGATTCTCTGAATTCTGCACAGGTATACTCTCTGGGTGCAACTATTCAAAGAGCTCTACTGCTTTAAGAGATGCAAAATCCCTTATAGGGCTACCAAAGATTCTTCCTCTCTATGCACCCCCCTCATCCGCCCCTAGTCCTGTCCTTTCTCTATAAATTCCAACTACCCTGGTCTTCTTCCTGTTTTTCAAACAGGAGTTCTGCTTCCCATCCTAGGGTCCTTGCAAACGACCTTCCCTCTACCCCAAATCTTCTCCTGGCCCCTGTAACTTGATTACTCCTACTCATTGTTCGACTCTCAGTTCAAATATCTCTTCCTAGAGATAACTCCCTAGGGTCTCCTCCTCTATCACCCACTCCCACCAAGCCAGCTCCAGAGCTAAACAAGGTCGCCAAAGTATTGTCTCTTAATGCTCTGTGCTTTTCCTCCGCTGCAGACTGTATCAGTGAATTTATGTAATTATTTGATGACTCACTCTCTTCAGAATGTCAGTTTCATGGAGGCAGAAGCCATTTTTCTCTGTGGTATCCTCAGTACCTACCTTGATACCCAACACATAATATGGGTCAATTAATATTAGTTGAATGAATAAATGCACAAATATAGCAAATGCATTGGGTTTATTATTATTATTATTAAGACTGAGGTAAGCAGTAATTCCTAAATGGGTTCTTACTGCTAGAAATAGACAATCTCAGACCTTCAAGTTGATAGGACCTCAGAGTTTCATCTAAATATCTAAAAACACCATTGTTGCTGGATTTTGAGACTTCACATGGAGATTTTTCAATTACATGAGAAAATGCTCATGAAAAAAAATTCAAATGAAAATGCATGAAATACATTTTTATATCCAGTGTGAACTCAACTGTATAAAAATATAAATGCATGAAAGAATAGAATTTCTCTGTTCCCTTTATCACCTTTTCTCATGATTGTCAAGAATTGGGAGGGAGACTTTAGAACAATAATGCATTCAAATTATTATTAAAGGAAATCAACACAGGGAGTAGAGGAAATCAAAAGAAAATCGTTATAAAGGAAATCAATACTAAGAGCAACAACAATAGCAACATTTTTACAATGTGCCAAGCATTATTCTATGTGCTCTACATGTAATTACTCATAATAAACTTATGAAATAACTCCTATTTTTATCTGATTTGTTTACCTTAGAGATGCTCCACTCTGAAAAGGGTAGGTAGCTGCTGTTCTCCTAGTTTAGAGGGGATATTTTAGGAAGAGTTTACATGGACACAAGACACATAGAAAGGATGGGAAAGATCTGGAGCCTTGAGTATATTCTGGAAGGAAAGAAGAAAGATGGAGGGATAGAAAAAGAAATCCAATCGGGAAAGGATCTCTGAGTACCTAAGAGATTTAATATCAATTAAAATATTTCCATAAGGGAAGAGTAAAAAGATATTTTTGTACCACACCTTGGGTTGTAAGACAGTTCCTTGTCAGCTCCTAGGGAGATCAGGGTCTTTCTGGTAATAGATTGTGTCAGCATTAACTCCCAGATGTGATGGAACATAATAGCTAGGAGACACACACAGAGATGATTCAGGACTAGAAGGAACTAGGCCAACATGTTCATATTGCTTACCTCTAGTAGTGAGTTTAGGAATGACTATTATTTTCCTCTTTGTATTATTATAATTTTTTGCTTATAATCCTCACCTGAGGACATGCTTAGGATATGAAGGGAGGGAGAGGGAGAAAGAAACTTTGATACGAGAGAGAAACATCGATATGCTGCCCTCTGCATTAGCACCACCTGGGGACCAAACCCGTAACCCAGGCATGTGCCCTGATCAGGAATCGAACCAGCAATCCTTCAGTGCACAGGAGCCACTCCGGCTGGGCTGTATTATTATTAATGATAATTTTTGAAAGTTAAAACACAAATTGCCAGAACATATATTGTGGCCAATTGTTCTATATACCATCATTGAGTTTATCAATATAAATCACTTGCTGTTGTAGTTGTTTGCCACGCTTTTATCTTCATTCCTTAGTTCCAAAGACGCCTGAGGATCTGAATACTCTATAGACACAGCCGGCACATTAGCAGAATGCAAAGGGATTTGTGTTGACTCATTAAATTCACGCTAGGTTGAAAGTGCAGTTTAGCTTATGCTTGAACAGGGGCAAAGTGAGAGAGCTGAGATATTCAAATTCATTTTAATAATGCTGCACTTGAGGGAAAGACAAGGTTTTAGAGCTGATTTTCTGGTTTCTTTCTTTACATGCATTCCACAAATTTACCGAATGCCAGCATTACTAAGGGCTGGAAGGTAAAACAGACCGTAGACTTCAGTGGACCTTGAAAAGGTATGATCTGTGTATTGGACACTTCTCATTCAGGTTACCTTAAATTGTTTATTTTTCCTAATACGATTCAATGGTCTTTTGGAAAAATACCTCCCCTCTCCCTGTTTACTCTTACTCATTGCAGATGCTGTGAGGAGAACTGAGCCTTCTTTAGAGATGAGCACATCCTAGCTAATGAGAGAACACCCCCAACATATTCACAAATGAGAAATGGCAATTGTTTCAGGAGGAGCACGCGACCCAGACCAGCAAGAGGGATTTCCAAATGTATTAGGTAAGATAATGCTGACTGCTATTACCAATTGATCCAAAAATATGGAGTGATTCAAAATGAAGTTTATGTCTTGCACAGGATACACCAGAGTGGTATTCTGATCCGTAGGTGGTTTTTCACAAAGGAGTGACTCGGGACTCAGGCTCTGCCCATGTTCCAGCAAAGTCTCATGTGAGCCTCAAGGTAAAGAACACGGAGAATCACGTGTGAAGAGATTTCACGGGACCGCCTGGGAGAAATACCCATCACCTCTGCTCACCTTCCACTGACTAGAAAGCTAGCTACGGCCGACTCAGGGAGGGGATCATAAATATACTGTGGGCCCAGGAAGGAGAGAAACTGGATTTCAGGAACATCTAGCCAGTCCTGACACAGAGGCTTTCTAGGTTTATTAGGGAAAGGATGCAACTTTTTTGGAGGAGCTGCCAATTTTGGAGCCTGTACATCCTGAGCCACTGTTACCACAGTGGCCACCTGTGCAGAACAGAGTTAACAGGCAGGCCTGACGCTCCTTGTCCTCAGAGCGGCCTGCTTGCAAGGCTGGCCCTTGGCCTTTGCAGTACATCCAGAAACTTAGATTTCAGAAGGTTCCCACTACTTTGAGAGCTAAGATTAACGCCTGGTGCCTCAGATATTTATAAGAAACAATGTGGTTTATGCTCAATGCCTGCTTTCCTCTGGGAGTCTGGGACTTTAGTACATGCTAGGCAGAGGATGCCTACCTGACCAGTCCCTCCCAGAACCTTAGGCACTGAGTCTATAGTGAGCTTCCCTGGCAGACAACACTTCGCATGTGCTGAGGGGAGTAAGTGTTACTCCCTTGGGAGAGGACTCTGGGTATGCTTTTCTCAGGACTTTGCTCCATGCAGCTTTTCCCTTTGCTGATTTCACTTTGTATTTTTTCACTGTAAATCATAGCCATGAGGACAGCTATATGCTGATACCTATGAGTCCTCATAGCAAATCACTGAACCTGGGAGTGCTCTTGGGGGACCCTCAATATACTACCACATGGCTCAGAGAGTCGTTCTGAGACCAAAGCTAATGCAGAGGAAAACAATCCAGAGATGCAGAGACACATTCCTGATTGCATTCCTGGTCACCCAGCTCAAGCTGTCACTGAAGCCAGACTTACTCGCTGAACTTTTCAGTTATCAAGCCAACAAATTCAATTTCATGCACAAGTCAGATTGAGTGGGTTTTCTTTTACCTTTAACCATAAATAGGATTGGCTTATACAGTGTGTTTTCCAAACATCTCTTAGCTTTTCAAAATGTGATGAGTTGCTTCCCTTAGTAGGTACCAGATTAAAGACACTAGAACTCTGTGGAGCAGAAGCCTAGGAAAAGCCTCAGAAAGCAAGTTTGGCCTGAGGAAGGTGGAAAGGGGTCAGCAGTAGCAGTCATTGAAAAATGAAGTCACTAGAAAATAGGGAGAATAAGAAATAAGAGAACCCCAAGTCAAATCTTGGTAAAAACAAGTACGCAGGAGATGGCCCAAGGGTGTTTGGTAGCAGAATGGCATTTCCTGTAATTTGTACATAGCCTCTCTGAGTGGGGAAGCTAAATTCAGTAGGATAGGACAAGATAGGACAGGACAGGACAGGACAGGATAAGCTAAATAAAGGTAGGACTTTGGGGTTATTTTATGAATAACCCAAGTGCCTAAAACAGTGCCTGGCACACAGTGAGCACCATTAAATATTTTTTATGAATAAAAGGACGCAGAATTTTTCTATTCCTATAGAAGACGTAAGTCACTAGCTTCTTTGAAATCAGGAAAATATAGCTATCATTTTGCATTCATTCTTTAATTTCTTCGGTGATAAAGTCAGACAATGTCTAAATTACAGACATGATATTAAATGTTTAAAAACTACATTTCTAGGAAAATATTTTTATGTAGGAAAAACAAGGTAAGGAACAGAACTCAACGTGGGAATAGAAATAAAGAAACCATACGCATTAGACCTGCTTAGCTCACTGAAATCAAATCATGACAAATATTTTTATCAGTAAAGGAAACCACTAAAATCATCTCATCTGGGGGTTCCCAAATCCTTCAGAAAATCAGAACACTTTGGGAACACTTAAAAATATAGATTCCTGGGCCCTGCTTAGAACAAACAAATCAGTGTCTTGGGGTGCAGGTCTGGGAGAGAGGTCTGAGGGAAAAGGATCTGCATCTTTAACTCCCCAAGTGATTCTGATGGTGAGCTTGTTTGGGGACCTCTGCATTTCATCTCCCTCTTAAATTCACAGGTAAGAAAACCAGCACCCAGTGGCAAAGCTTGCTTCTATAAGAGAAGATGACATGTTACTGTCGCCAGAATCAGAACTCAGGTGTTCTCCCCATGATATACACTATCAAACTCTGGGTCAGTACCCCAAACACACAGCCCCTGCTTTTTGTGGGATAGAAAACTCACTAGGAGTTGCAAGGTATGATGCCTTCATCCTCTGGAGTTCAAACAGAGGGGCTACAAATACAGGTGTGAGAGGCACAAGATCTCGCGGATCCCCTTCCTGAATGAAGATTCTGAATTTCTAATATGAGTATTCAAATTGGGGCCATATCCTCTGAGTGGAAAGCTGAGGAGATAAGAGTGACGTGGGAATCTCAGGCCACCATATCCAGCCCCCAGACATACGCATACACTCTGAGCCAGGCTTAGGGAAGCAGGTGAAACTGAAACACGATGACATCTTGATGTCCCTGTTCTGACTTTTGTACTCGCAATGTAAAAACCCACTCCTAGTTCATAAACTGGTGGACTCACTCCATCTCCTTGTTGCCTCAGCCACAGTGTTTCACAGCACATAGAACTAGAATACACACACAGTAAGTGACCTGTGGTTGTTGGAAAGTTAAATTTCAGGACATGGAAGTCTATGATTCAGACACTCTGAAGCTGTCCAATCCACAGGAGTTAAGAATCAAGTTTGTCTTCCCACCTGTACTCCCATGATTTTTTTCTACCTCCATGATTATAAAAGCAACAAAAAAGATTTCCTTATTCAGAAAGCCAATTAGAGGTCACACTGATTAGTGGCCTTCTGAGATTCTAAATGGGAAATTGCAGTCTCCGGACCTTACTGAAACAAATATAAAACAGACAGACTGGTGTGGGCTTCTCTATCTGAAGAGTGGGTGTTTTTCTTGAATATTATTAATTATGTCAAGTAGAGAATAGTTTTCTGAAAATTAAGTTGCATCTGAGTTTTCTGAGAAATGCTATTTACTCTGAGAGGAAAGAATTTGACATTGAACCACTAAATTAAGTGCTTACAAATAGCTCAACAGCAAAAACAAAAGGCGGCAGGATTGTGACTTTGTAATTGTCTCATTCTTACGAAATTAGCATTTAACATGGAAAAAGAATGAGGTTTGCCATAGCTAATTCTACTGCAGATATTTAATTCACCATGTCATATCAATTATCTCATCGGAGGCTGTTCAGGTATTTCTTGTCACATTTTAACTGCTGGAATGTTCAGCTCTATCTTTTGTTCCTTGATTTATAGCCTAATTTACTTGCCATAAAAACGCATGTGCTCATGCATTTATCCACTTTGCTAAGAGCCTAGGAAACATTTGTCTGAGCACATTCCATCTCTTCTTTGTAATTCAAAAAAAACCTCTGAATAAACTAAGGGACACTTTACTCTCCAGTTTTGTATTTATGAACCACATCTGAGACACTGCCCTAATCCATCCAAAGCTGTTCGTATCTGATGCATTTTTCTATACCTTTCAGATTCCAATATGATTTCTACTTCATCGCTTATCATTTGCAACATACAATCAGCATATTATCCCATGAGCCTTGTTCTAACATTTTCTAATTGTTTCACATCTGCTACTTTTTTGTCCCCAGTAAAACTTTAAACTTGAGGTCAAGAACCATTTCTCTGGTTCCTTTTCCAGACTTAGCCAAGGACCTGGTACCTCATACATAGTAAATACACATCTACTGATTGAGTTCAATGGTTTGCATATTGACCTAATTTTTTACTCATTGAAACAATTATTTATTGGGATCTACTAAGACCCAGACTTTATTCCAGATCACAGGTTTTCAAACTTCATGTGAATCACCTGAGAATTTAAAAAAATAATAATAATAAAGATATTGATATAAAGGTCTAGTTTATAGCCTGAGATGTTACATTTCCAACAAGGTCCGGCGATGCTGATACTGCTGGTCAGTGAACCACAATTTGGGTAATGGGAGCCCAGACCAAAGATTGGAAAACACTTCCTGTAACGAGCCACATCACAAACATCTAAGGCTTGTTGGGCTACGTTCTCTCTGCCTCAACTAGTCAACTCTGCCTTTGTAATATAAAAGAAGCCATTGAAAATAAGAAAATCAATGGGCATAGCTGTATTCCAACAAGACTTTACTTAAAAAAATATTTGTCTAGCCAGACTACTGGTAGACTGTAGTTTGCCTACCCCTGGCCTAGACAATGAGACCACATGAAGTTCAAGTAGGGAATATCTACAGGCATTTAAATTCTAAAGTTTTAGTAAAACAAAATATAGAGTTTTCTAGGTGTCAGACATCTTTATTTTGTCAGGTTATTAGTAACTTGTTGCTAGTTATTCAGTCACCTGACGTAAATTGGCTTGGCTTGGTCTCTCTCAGGTTCTGCTAGACTAGAAAAATAGAAAATTGATAATTTTCCAGTACACCTAATCCATGATGCAGAATATCAGCCAATTTCAGGGAAGCATACATTCTTTTATCTTTCTTTTTTTAAAGTTTTGTCCTTTTGCTTTTACAGGTGACATTCACTTGACTCACCACACCGAGGGAGCACTTTCATATGGCTGAGAAGATGTTGCCTTTTCTATTGGACCAAGAAATAGTCAAGAAATTAGTCCAGAATGTAACTGCCTTGACCCTTTATTCTTTGCCTTGCCTTTTGCATTATTTCCAGTCTTCCCTTTTTCCTTTCATTCTTAGCTCTGAAAACCTGGTAAGTAAATGTTAATACCTATTCATACTTCCCTATTTTCTTATTATGATTGATTTCCTGAAAACAATCAATTACGTAGATGGCCAATTCTTCAGGAGAAATAGCTGCACGCTATAAATAATGTTTTAATCACTGGAAGATGGTCCTGCAAAGTCAGTATTGACATTTTTTGCATTCATATGTTTCTCTCTTTTACTTAACAGATGATTACTGAGCACATGTAGTATTTAAAATCCCATAAGCAAAAAAAGAACATAGGTAAAATCCACCACCTGAACTGCTCCATTATTCTGGGGTCTTCCTTCTCTTTAATTTCCAAATAACCACAGTCTGCTTCCACCTGCCTGTGACTGATTAAAGACCAGCGCCTTCCCAAGGGCTTTGGACCACCCCTATAAAATAATTTGCATTGCTCCAGTTGTTGTTCATCTCGTGGCAAACTTTTACTTCCAACTCTTTCTCTCATCATTCTGTCCATCTCATAATTGCCTCAGCATAGTTCTATTTTTTACTTGACTCAGTTTGGACAAAGCTTTTCTTTTAATTCTTCAAGCATCACAATCACTTCTTCTAGGGTGCAAAGGAGGCCAAAGTTTACTGAATGACAAAATTACAATGCCAGAAAGAAAGACTGTTTCTGCTTATGTCTGTCTATTGCTTTCCCAACTCCAATTTAAATGAGGTCTCTGTCCATTAATTTACACAAAAGCAAGTATTTTAGTATTATGAATATATTGAGGTGAGGGATTTAAAGAACCTTAAGGTACAAACTGACTACTGAACAGTTGTTAGGTCTTTTTGGAAGTTCCTATAATGAACAATAAAACCATTTGCATGGAAAGGAGAGCTGTGGAAAACAAAGTATGCCCCTGAAGACAGAGGGATAGTAAAGTGATGTCAATGCAGATAGTTGGGTGTGGTTTTGTTTCCCAGTGTCCAGGCTGAGTGTATGGGTGGTTTAGGTTCTCAACTGCCACCCTTTAGAAAGTTTCTGATTTAGTGCTCTCCCCTGGTCCTCACTTAAATTTTTAACTATTATCTCTAATTCCTAAAAAATATCAAAATGTCCTTCTGAGTCTGTGTGGCAGACATTCTTCAGACATTCCTTAGATTGAACCAAACCAACATTTCATTTCAAACAACTGTTGTTTGCAAAGCTAACTGGAGAGCAGACATCCTGACTACCAGATGGAAAATTAGAGACATTCTTTAGAATTAGCACCAAATAAGCTTATTCACACATACAGAAATCCCTTTCCTTTCTCCTAAAACTCTTGCCTTCACCCCCTAATCACTACACTATTTAGGTTTCTGCCTGAATTAGTGCTTCCCAAATAGCTATTCTTTGTGATCTCAAACAAATGCTGTTGCCTCTCATTTTGGCTTATTATTTTTAGGTTAACACTACCATATCCTTTACTTGCTTCGGGGACCAACACAATGATCAAAACTAAGTCCAAGAGTCCATCTAGCTGACCCCTAGCTTTTTCTCTAATTGTAGAAAAGTGGCTTTTGTTGCTAGATACAAATCAGAGATGTGAAGCTCAAGCTCCTACAGCCATTTCAGCCGTCCACCCTCCTGTCCTTAACAGAGCCTGAGCTGGACCCCAGCCCTAGTGGCATCATTTGAGCCCTTGGTCCAGCAGTCTCTGATATCCATTCTATCCGTGGATTTTCAGTTACATGAGCTTGCAAATTTCCTCTTTTATTCCTCTTACTTGCAACTTCAAGAATCACAACTTATACAAGTGCCTGGGAAACAGTATTTGATAAATGGGTTTGCTTTTCTTTTCTATAGGATTCTCTTGTTTCTTTTAGGTCCTCTGCCTTCAGTTAGAACCACCTTTATGCAAATAATGCAGAAAAAAATTATTCCGTGGGTCACGATGGGGCAAGTTCACGTCACTGATGGTTTCTTAGCTACTGACAGATACTTATTGACTGGGGAAAGGAGAAGAAGGGAAGTAAAATTAATTATACTTTCTCTGCTAAAACATGTTTTGGAAGAGGAATTTGTCTTCCTGTCAGATGCAACATTCCCAGAGATTTAATCAGATGACTCCAGTTTCTAAAAATGTCAAAAGTGTAAGACTTGTCCTTTTAAAATCTCTTCAAGAAAAGCAGTGCTTATTGATTGCATTATTACTTTGTACCTTTTCAGGTTCTGAGTCTTCTTGCAGAAGAGAACGGTGCATAGATAGCTTCTCACATGGTAAGTGAACCGATCTCCTCGATTTTAGATCCCTTAGCAGAGATTCTCAGCATCCGAGAGGAAGCTGAAGGATGAATTTCACTTTACCAGGGGGTGCATGTGCTCGTTCCCTGGCTCATCCTTTCTTCTGACTCTCACATAGGTTCTCACTGCATTCCAAAGGAGCGTCTCAGTAAGAATCCCAGGGATTAAAGGAATTCCAGAAAAGCAAATGTGTAGATGGGAGAGGGAAGAAGGTATTAGAAAAAGACTGGGTTGGAGGCACTTGTTAAACTGACTTCAGCAAAAAAGTGGAGTTGGTAACGGAACTCAGTGAACAACGAGTTCAGTTGCCAACTAATGTGTTAAAGTAACAACACAAGGCAGTCAGAAGCTTCCAGATATTAAATATAGACTGTGGCTCACCCCTCATATTAGAAAGCACAGGGTCTCTTAGGTAACACTTTGCAACAAAAACAGTACCCGTGTCTCAGAAGGTTCCACTTACACTGAAGTATAAACTAGCAATTTCCATGTTCAGACATGACTGAGGAAACATTGGTACACAGGAAGGGCAGAAGGTGACATACTTAGCCTTTAAGTTTCCTGAAAGAAAATAGGAAGTTATCCTGTATCTCACCCAGCATTCAGGGTAGTGCCACCTGTAAAAAGAGATAGCAACACTCCACCAGCCACTATGGCCTCAGTGACAGAATCCTGTATTTACAACAGAGGAGTGATTCTGGCTTCTCCAAGGGATGCACTGTCAAGATAAAGCCATCTTTTACAGGGACATGTGTTTTGCTCTCAGTAATGGAACAGAGTCCTCGGGTATTCCCTTCAGTGCTATCCACAAGTTTCTAGAAGAGTCTAGTTTCTAATTAACTTGGAATTGCTCATTTAAAAATGACTAAGTCAAAAGCATATTATGAAAGGGTAGGATGACATTTCCTGGGAAATCTATAAATCTTGAGGCTCAGATGATAGCTTTTAATTATTCAATGAATTCTGGGTTTTAAATTTTAACGCCTCTTTGTCCAGTGACTTTGTGTGTGTGTGTCACTGTGATTTATAATAAGAAATATATATTTGGTCTTCATTGCCATTTCTGATACGGAGCTCCAATACTTGGAATTTCCCAAGTGAGCAGAACAAAGGAGGCTTTTGTTGTGTTAATGAGGTGACTTTTGAAAATCACCTAAGGATGGGGGCTGGTTGCTAGTAGAACCAACCTAGTGACTAGAGGATTGGAACTTTCAGTCCCCACCCCTGACCTCTAACCTCTGGGGAGGTAACAGAGGCTGAAGATTGAGTTATACCACTAATGGCAATGATCTAATCAAGCATACCTATGCAATGAAGCCTCCATAAAATCCCAAAAGGATGGGGTTTGCAGAGCTTTTGGGCTGGTTAAGTGTGGAGGTGCTGGGAGAAGGTACACCTGGAGAGGAAGCTGGGTACCCCTTTCCTCTGTATCTTGCCTTATGCATCTCTTCCATCTGGCTGTTTCTAAGTTATATTCTTTCACACACAAAATCCGGTGACATAGTAAAAAATCCAGTGACATAGTATAGTAAAATGTCTCTTTGAGTTATGTGAGCTGCTCTAGCAAATTAATCAAATCGAAGAAGGGGTCATGGGAACCTCTAATTTATAGCCAGTTGATCAGAAGCCCAGGTTATAACCTGGATTTATTTCAGATGGCATCTGAATTGGGAGGTGGGGACAGTCTTGTAGGACTGATCCCCTCTACCTGTGGAATCTAATGGAATCTCCAGGTAGATAGTGTCAGGTTGAGTTATATTCTTGGATATGCTTCTGGCGTCTGACAATTGCTTTGTAGTGTGTGTGTGGGAGAAACACCCCCCATGTTGGAACTGGTACCAGAACCCTTTCAGTGCATGTCCAAACAATATGATATCCTAGTCATTTATTTTAGGGATAAACATATAAGGCGAGTTAATTAATATAGTAAATTTGGCAGAAATTATATCTGGGTAAAAACTTTATCAAAATAGTAGTGGGAGAAGCTTTTAAAAAACAAAAAATACTGGCTGCCATTTGAATGTAGTCAAATATTGATTATAATAGGCACTGTGGTTCCAATAGAAGATAATATAAAGACAATTCATATTTAGATTGGCATTTACTTAATGTAAATAAAGTACCTCATTACTTGCAATTCTTTGACTTTTTGAGCTCAAAAAACTGAAGGAGAGAGAGAAAGATCTTTATCTGCTATATGAAATTAGCAGTGGCGTTTCTACTTAATATGTAATCTACTCATACATAATCAGGAGGCAATTTTACACATTATTTAGCACATCGGGAGATATGAATATAGACTCTTAAGAAAAATCTAATATGTGCCCCAAACAAGGCAAAGCTTAAACCACATAGGGCCAAAATTAGCATAATTTTTAGGAGGAAAGTAGAAGTAGGCCATTTTTTTTATAATTGTCAGATGTTTCAAAGTCCCTTTAATTTAAAATACTGATGATTTCATCAAAGGGGGGAAAAAAGCAAATAGTGAGCATTAATAGTTATTTAAATATATAACTGAACATCCATCTAAGTAGAATTTGGGTTTCTGCATTCATAGCAGGTCAATTAGAGTTAAATGCAAATAACAATCCATGTGATTTAGTTTGCTAAATACCACAGGCTAGAAAATGTATAATTTTAATATACTGCTACTTCTGAAGTTTTAAAAGGTTTATTAACATTTTATGTTATTCATTGTGAACTAAAGTAACAGACCAATTATTTATATGGAACAAAGTCTTTAAAGTGATTCACATTCAGAATGACTGCTTTAAGATGGCACTAAACACAACATTCGCATGCTCTGATGTTAATGTTTCTCTAAGAATGTTGCCTGTCACATCTCAGAGCTTTACCTCATTCAACTTTAACCTCACTCAATGAATCTGGTTTTATTTCCAAGTCATCTTTCTTGTGTGGTATAGAACTGTTAAGTTGGGCACTGTTTCTTCCTCTGTTTTTATATTACACTATTACTTGTTTCTGAATTAGAATCATCTCGAAATGAAGTTTCTTTGGGCAAACTGCAGTGTATTTTTTGTTTTGTTTCCACAGCTCACTTGGTAGCGATGAGGGAAATGAATTGTCAACTTTCTAAATAGCAGAGTTTAGCCTATATATGTGTACGGCTGCCAAAGCTTAGCCCCTGCAGAAGCTGGGTCAGCAAGAGTGTCTAGGGGCATCACATAAATCTGTGACAAGAACTGTGTATGGCTCCACTTGAGTTCCAATACATTCTCTCATTTTGCAGAGTCTCAGATCACTATGCTTCAGAGCAGTTAGCTCCAAATTGTCTCTCAAATATCTGGGCTCAGACCTAGACCCAAACCAATCTGGCTTCCAATCCACTAAGAACTGGATATGTTTATTTTGCTCTTTATATTCCAATATGAGTGAAATCACTGAATGTAAACTATAATTGAAAAATAAAATTTAAAGAAAATAACTGGATGTGCGCTCTTGGGTAAGTTACTGAACATCTTTGCTTCAGTTTCATTATCTATAAAATGGGAATAAAAAAAATACTTTCCTAATAAAACTATTGTGAAGGTTAAATGTGACAATGCATGTAAATTTAGTACCATTCCTGGCATATATTAAGCACTCAGGAAATATTTATTTCAATAAGTATGCATTATTAGTGATTTATTTCCAATTTTCCATTACATATCCCTTATCACAAATGACTCTATTCTTTTTACTACAAATGTCTGTGGTATTATGTGCTTGGTTTGAGGGTCAGCAAACACAACTTAATTGGTACAGGTTGTCAATACTTTGGCCAATATAATACTCAAAAAATGCATTCAAAACCAAAAGAAACTGGATGTCGTATTATCTCCCCTATCTCCCACTACTATGGTGAACTGATAATTAACCATATTTTCTACTGATATTTGGACAAATCTGAACTAGTGAAAGGGGATCCAGATTGCTGCCACAGCCCTGTCCCCATCCTGATAAGACTTCACAGATTTGGAAGGACACAGACAAACCAATAAACATGTACCCCCAGCCCAGATGAGAGAGAAGGAGATAGAGGTCAAGATTAGGCTAAGTACTGACCCTTGGTAAGATGCCTTCTTGGATGGGTACCTAAGACACAAACACACTTCCCGAAGCTCTTGATCAACCCCAGCCACATGGGCGGGCATAGACAGTAGCTAAATATCCTCTATTTGCTGGCACATGTCTATGGCTAATTGGATTGAGCGGACACTGTCCTGAATTGGGGCAATAAAAAAATCAATCCTTTGGGAATTTCTAATTGGAGCTAACAGTTAAATGTCTTCCTTGGTCACCTAAATTAAAGAAATGCAAACTCTCGTACTGTGAAGCAGCCCTCAGCTGCCCTGTGCATAGGACTCCAGAAAGGGAAGCATGAAGAGGGTTAGAAAGAAGGTACTGTACAGAAACCCGAAAGAATGGCAACCTCTGTGCCTTTGTTTCCGAGGTGCCCAGTTCCATTTCCTGCCTTCAAGAGGAGCAACTGCACTTCCTGTCTTGGTTTAGTAAATCAGGCCCAAGTCCTAATAATAATTTCCCCCATTTTTGCCTAAACCAATGTAAGTTTCTGTTTGGTATGACCAAATCAAATAAACAAACCCATTATTCTTGCCACTTTGCTTTCCCCCACTAATTCATAAAGTTGAGTGCTTCTTTAAGGATTTCCTTTTTTTCAGTCCCAGCAAAAATTAATTATTCCTTATGGCTCACATAAAAAATGCAATGGCTGTTTTTTAAATGCACAATTTAAAAAGTCTGAATATATTTGTGTCTTGTTTGTGTGAGGAGGAGGTATGTTAGCCACAATAGGGGATGGTGTACAAAATAATACAAAATACATTTAAATCATATCTCTTATTTTGTAAGTTTTGGGAAAATATACAACCAAAGAAAAGTATATCGATAAACTGCAAATCCACAGGCTTTGTAAAACATGCCATGACATATATTGCAGTTGACTCTCAAAATGACCCTGGGAAGGAGGCATTGCTAGTCCACCTCAAGTAGTTCATTTGTCTTGGAAGGGACTCCAGGATATATGACTTTAAAAGCATAGTATCTCCTCCAATTTTTGTTGTTTTATTTTCTCTCTTTTTCCCAAAATGTATTCTATTTTACACTACTCCCATGGTCCATAGTCCAATAAATTTGAGAACTGCTAAATACTCAGCCTTCCTCTTGGAGATTTACAATGTACATCTATATTATATATAGTCTGTAAAGAAATGCATTCGACTTCATTTAACCTAGTGTTTGACCAATATATTTTGGAATCATCGTAAAGCATTATTAAACTTGTGTTGCTAAAGGAGCTATTAATAAATTGAAGAGTTAATGGTTAGTCGCTTAAAAATTAGAAAATGTTAAACAACAGTGCATTGCCTATTTCCCCATGTATAGTTGATATTTTTTAACGTAGTATCTTACTGTTAAAAAAAAATACTAAAATACATTATCTCATGGCCCTGGGACAACCACAGTCAACATTTCATTGTTCATACTATCATATATCTCCATTCATATCTACGTGCAATTACAAATGGCTTTGCATAAATCAGATATCATCACAGGATGATTCATCATGACTATCCCCACCTTTCCCCCTTTTTCTCTAACTCCACCTGCAGCAACACATACCTCTAGATAACCTATAGTTTAAAAATTTGATGTGCAGCTTTTCATGATTATATAGATGAGATGGAGAGAGAGAGAGAGGTGGTTTCTTGGTATTGGTTGTGTTATAATGGGATCATAATATATACATTACTCGACATCTTTCTTCTCTCTGTGAAAGTTCCTCAAAGTTAAATGGTATAAAAAATAAAAAGGAAAATAATTTGTCTCAAATCATTGAATATTCCAGTGACAAACTATAGTTTGGGGTCTGGCTGGTTATAGAGGCCCAATCAACTTCTCTTTACCCCTCCCATCTTCTAGAATGATTCTTTTCTTAGATAGACTTTTCCCTTAAGGGGGTACAAAGTACCATTTGGAAATCCAGGGCTACTTCCCTGCTGATCAATTTTTATCCGCCAGAAGTGGGAGTACTTTTATCCCAATATTCCCTACACTTTCACTCTTTCACATAGATTGAACTGACTCGGGTCACCCGCTTGTCGCTCAACAAATCCCAATAGATAGGGCTGTGCAATTCCCCAATGAGCTTTGCCCCTGGAACATGGCATTGGCCTTTCCAGACCTAAGGGAATGAAACGAGGATGGGTTCCCCCAGCTAACATCTGAAAGGGGGTGGTACCAGTAATAAGATAAATAAACCCTGGGTTGCCCAAAATAACCAACATCTTATAAGCGCGCTAAAGGATGGAAGTCAATCTGAAAACATAAGATTCCACTAAACACCAAGAAAATACAGCACAATTATACTTCTCATTCTTGGAGCATTAACTTTAATAGAGTATTAGGACTAAATAAAACTACTTACCAAATTCTATACCGGGTACTTCAGTCGGTCATCATGTGGCTGGTTTAAGCTAGAGGTGACTTTGGAAAGTCTGCATAAGAACCTTGAGAACAGCTTGGCAGGAAGTACAGCAAGTATAGCTGAGTCTCATACGGGAGCTGGAGTTTCTCAAGGAGATTATCTACCATTTTAGAGTCTCCCGTCTTTCCATGGGAATCATTCTTTTCTCCGCAGGTCAATTTCTCCTCAATCCTCGGATAAGCACGCCCACTCTCTTGCTGATAAAAACAGTGTTTCTATCTACTTTTATTTCTATCTCTGCATAACTTGCCACTGAAATGATATTTGTATAGTTTCTGATACCTCACCCCCAAAAGGTGTTCTTGTCAGTCGTTTTGAAAAACAACGACGATGCTGACTCCAGCCCCAACTCCACGGGACCTTTCGTTTGGAACATGCTCCTCTGTGTCTTTGTCTTGCCTGGCCCTCTGCTTGGCTTCCTTGCATTAGATGACACCGCCAGTCTTGAAGGAGTGGCCTTGTGCAGGAGGTGAACCGCACCTTCAGCCCTGCCCTAGCTCTGGGTTAAGACTGTCCAAGCAGCCTCGCTTATTTTTAATAGCTCCCGCAGTTGAGGGTGTGCCAAACCTGCCAGTGTCCAAAGGGGAAGATCTCAGTTGGCATCTAAGTCCAGACCTTGAGGCAGCAGGTTTAAAGTATGTAGATAGACACAGTCCTGGGGGTCGCGAGGATAAGCTGGGCTGGCCACCAGGCGATCCAGGCATAATATCTCTTGGGGGATGGTTGATAAAAACCAGGGCTGATGACTCCACTAGCTCCTTCATGGTCAACACCTGGGAGCTGGAGCGTGGCCGAGGGAGAGCGCCAAGAAGGTGTCGCTGTCTCTGTCCCCTGAGAGTGGGTCCAAGACGCCTAGATGCGCCGCAGACCCGAGGCCTGGCCCTCCGGCTGAAGCTCCTGGACAAGCAAACAGCTTCTTTCCCAGGGAGACAGGGTGTGTCTCGGTCGGCTGTCTGCAGGGCCCTGGAGGCGGCAGTCTGTCCAGCCCCGGCTCCTGGACGGTTCCAGTCCCGTGCGGCCGGAGCGCAGCCCCTACGGAGATGCGGGGACTCCGTGCGGCAGAGGGAGAGCCCGGGCGGCGCCGCCCTCCCGGGTCCGCGGAGCGCCTGCGGGCGGCCGAGCTGTAGGGTTGTTGGAAGCCTGCCCTCAGGCCGCCGCTGTGAGGAGATGGCAGGCTTCTCTCTCGGGAGGACAGGGCGAGGGCCTGGGGCCTCCGGCTGCGCCCTGGGGTGGCAGCGGCTGAAGATCTGTCCCCTCGGCTACAGGCCCGTGGGGCCCCGGGGTAAGCGCCACGGTCCCCTGTCCCCTGGCGGCCGCAGCAAAGCGGGGCCCGGGCGTGCGTGGAGCTCCCCTCGTGGCGGGGCGGGCGAGCAGAGCGCGGCTGAAAGGAAGCGGCGCCCGGGGCGGAGCCAGGCCCGTGCGGGCCCTCAGGCCGCGCCCTGGAGCCGCGGCGGGGCGTCTCCCGCACCCCGGCAGGCGCCCCGATGGGCTGCTGCCCTCCCGCTGCACCCGGGCTTCCGGGGACCCCGAGCTTCCCCGGACTTCGAGGTCCCCTGAACCCCCAGCTTCTGCTGGACCCCGAGCTGCCGCTGCACCCCGACCTTCTGCTGGACCCCGAGCTTCCGGGGACCCCGAGCTTCTGCTGCACCTTGAGCTTCCGCTCGACCCCGAGCTTCCGCTGGACCTTGAGCTTCTGGGGACCCCGAACTTCCGCTGGACCTTGAGCTTCCGCTGGACCCTGAGCTTCCGGGGACCCGGAGCTTCCGCTGGACCTTGAGCTTCCGCTGGACCCCGAGCTTCCGGGGACCCCGAGCTTCCGCGGGACCCCGACCTTATGCTGGACTCCAAGCTTCCCCCAGACTTCGAGCCCCCCCTGAACCCCCAGCTTCTGCTGGACCTGAGCTCCGCCTGGACCCCGCGCTCCCGCCGGACCCTGGGGCGGGTGAGTGGACACGCGGCCCTTTAAGCGCGTTTCTCCGACCCGCTCGCCCGTGAGGGTCTCGTGCGCACGAGCCACGTCGCTTTTCAGAGCTCGGTGTTTCGGTGGCTCATCTCACAGATGCAGATCTTAACACGTGGGGTGCTGATGTGCGGTTCAAACCCTTCACTCCTCGGGAGAAACTCTGGGTTTCGAGTCCCCCCCACCTGTTGGTCACCGCGCGGGGTGCGCTTATGGAGAGACTGTGCCCCGGCGCTCCCGCCGCTTGGATGTGGGCCTTCCCTCGTTTGCTGGGTATGTAGGAGTCACTCGGACAGGTTGTAGTTTATTTTTCGGAGAAAACTGTTCCATGTGTAGCTGTAGCTTCGGTGTGTTCATGGGAGGAAGTGAGTCCTGCACCCACCGTGTCACTGCAGTGGACCAGAACCCCGTCTGCAGCAGATCTTCTCCGTCCAGGGTGGGCACATACGAGTAACTCACATCTATGTCTCAATTCCAAGTTCTTGACAGCGAGAATTGGATTGGGATATCTTGGGTCAGGTATGCATTCCTGGCAAAGTCAGGTGCACCTGAAGGGGGCCGTTTGCCCTTACCCTAGGGGCGTCTGAGAAGAGGCTGTGGCCAGGGAAGAAATTCGGCACATCTCATGTGCACTTGCTTCAGGGCTTGGAAAACTAATCATCATCAGACTTCATTTTGAGGCATTGTGGTTGAGCTTGCTGGCTTCAAAGGTGACTACCTAAATTGGTGGCCTAGGTCCGTCACCTGTTAGCTGTGTGACTCAAAGATGACCTCATGTACAAATGGGGATAGCGATAGTAAGTACCACATAGGGTTTCTACGAACAACAAAGACGCAGATAGAGCTAAAACTCTCAGATTCATACTTGACACAAAGTAAACACTACATAAATATTAGCTGTTATTAAAGGCAGCAAATAAACATAATCTCTGTGGCCAAAGTAGCAGTTTCAGACAGGGACTCAATCGATGCACTGAATGAAGTGTACAGTGAGATATGTGCAAATAGATCATCCAGGAATTCAAGTGTTAATAATCAAAACCAGGGACTGGAAACTAAAGTTGACATGGAAGCAAAGTTCCCTGGTTCCTGTGTTTACCAGTGTCCCGTTGACCTGCAGCTGCTCCTTTTTGCACGTGGGAGACCTGCTCCAGCCTCCAATGGACTTGTTCTATTTACAAGTCCTCCGCTAAGCTGCTAAGCTTGTTCGACTTTATTTGGAGTGAGAACCTGCCCCACTGAAAAGTGGCAAGTGGGTGAAGCCCAACCTAGCGTATCCTCATTAAGGCAGGAGCAGAGGCAGGGAAGCCAATTATGGCAGCCCCGAGCCCCAGCGCAGGTGCTGCCGTCAGCGACTGCCAGCCACTCTTGCCTCAGGGCACCAGATAATAACTTCAGTATCAGCACTTGGAAGACCAGTCAGGCTCAGCTTCTGCTTCACAGTGCTTGGACATGAAAGGCGGTACCTTTCAGAATAGCAAAAGTGTCCTGAAAGCAGAAGGGAGATGGCGTATATAATAGGTATGTTCTCCTGGTAGGCGGGTGTCAAGGAAAATGGTCTCTAGTTACTCATTAAATGTTACCAAGACATTGAGACAGAGATGGCACAAGGGGCTGAAACAAAACTTAAACAGTTTCACAGCCAGGATGAGTGGGTAGTTTTTATCAGAATAAACTCCACTAACTCAAGAGAGATTCTGTGTTCTGAGGTCACCACAGTTATGAGGTGAGATTACAAAGAAAGCCAACAAGAGTTTAGTAAGTTCACAGATGTTATTCTTAATATCAGTGAAAGTTACGAAAAGCCAGGTTCCAGTTTCACTGCATCTACGGTCCTTCCTCCCCCAGGATGTTGATAATAACCTTTAATACTGACTGTGGTTTGGAAAGGACTTTCCATGACTTGTGTTCCAATGTATAACTTTTGTTTTGAAAATCAACCCACATAGAAGAGGTCAACATGATTGTGTAAATGGACAGTTGAGAACAGTGCCTGGCATATAGTAACATTCAAAACACTGGCCGTTTCTCCCACTCTCATCCTCTCTCTTCCCTCTCCTCTCTTTCCTCTCTCTTCTCTCTCTGTCTCCAGGTCCCTCTTCCTCTCTCCCTCTGTTGTAGTCCCTGCCCCTGCCATTGTGAGACAAAACACATCTTCTCTTGGGATGCTATCTTTTCATGGGTCTTTGGGTTGCAAGGGAGTGATTCCACCTTCAGGTACAGCTGGATTTAGGACTCAAATGGTGTCATTGTTGTTTGGCTACCCTTTCATCTATATTTTTCATTTTTGGCTACATTCCAGATTTTTCCCTCAACAAAGACAAATGTCTACATCAGCTTCAGATTTTATACTTTCTCAGTCCTATAGTGCATGAGAAAGACAGACCTTCTCAGAAATTCTAGCAAGTTTTGTTACAATGCATAGGTTTTGTTGGGTTATGTGCCATCTGTGAACAAGTCAACTAATAACCAACCACTTTGGATCGGATCCCCTTTGGATTATAGGATCAAATTAACAATATAATACTCTATAATTTATGTCCAGAATGTAACCGTTAGAACAATTTTAAATGACCATTCATGTATTTTAATTCTACTCTGCAATTTCAAGAGCTTGGCTAGTCATTCATAGGATGCAACAACTTGAAAGGCAAAGAAGTTTTTATAGGACCTGAGCAAGTCATTTTACCTCAATGGGTTATTTCCTCATTTTATGTGGGTCAAGAGTTTGATTTAGGTCACTGAAGTTTCTCCAAATAACAAAGGGCTATGATTGTGCATTTCCAGGTACAACGTTGGTATGGAAACCCAGAACTAGCATAGTAAAAGCTAGATGGGTTTAATGTTGCAAATTCAGAAAATAGTCTCATTTTCTTTGGATAGGAAATATTAGTAAAATGGATGGAAATTCCTAGAGATATGGATGAAAATGGAGAGGAAAAAATGGTGCCCTAAATGTAGATTCCTGTCATTAATTTATTCAACATTTCCATAATATTTTTCACTCATGACCCAATTATCATTCCACCTGCTATAAGCAGCCTAGTTAGGCCATTACATGAATCGTACTAAACAACAAAGTCAATCTTTGAACTCCCAATGTCTAGAATGGGCTTTGCATAAGTCTCCAATAGAGCCAGTGTTTCTTTCTTTTTTAAAAAATATATCTTTATTGATTTCAGAGAGAGGAAGGGAGAGGGAGAGAGAGAGAAACATCAATGATGAGAGAGTCATTGATCGGCTGCCTCCTGCACGCCCCCGACTGGGGATTGAGCCTGCAACCCAAATCAAACTGAGATCTCCTGGATCAAAGGTCAACACTCAACCACTGAGCCATGCCCGGCCGGGTGAGCCAGTGTTTCAAGAGAACGGTTTTATCATTTAACTTGAAAGAGCCAGTCATTTGTAGGCACATTCTCATTTGTTCCCTGGAGGTAGTGCAGCCTTGCAAATGGCTATTTTTGCATGGATTCCTGGGATCCTTACTAGGTACCAAAAGGGCTGTTTTTTAAATCAACCTAAAATACCTTCAAAAGAAATCACAAAGGTTAGGTCAGCTTGGTGTTGAAAAGTATCAGGAAGTGGTGACAAATGTGTTTGTACCATTTGCATGAATATCAAAACCACTATTGTCAGAAGATCAGAAAACAAACTACCACGTGGTTTCTTCTCCTTCAGAATTAACGTTCCATGAATAATTCTTCTGTTTGTGGCCAGTTCATTGAAGCCAGCAGCAAACTTCTCTGAGACAAATTTCAGTTTCTCTCCTTCTTGAAATGAGATATTTGAGAAGCAATATCACTTACGATTCAAATCAAGCAGAAAAAGGCACAACTAGACTTTTTCCAAGATTAAGTTATGAATGTTTTAAACATACAGCAAAGTTGAAAGAATTTCAGTGAACATAAAAATACCTACCATCTACATTCTACCATTAATATTTTACTAAACTTGTTTTCTACGTATCTATCCATCTATCTCTACCTCTATCCATGCATCAATCCTTCTCATATTTAAGCATTTCAGAGTCAGTTGCAAACATCAGTAGACTTTTCACAAACATTTTAGCATTCATGTCATTTACTAGAATATTGTAGGATGCTGTATTGACCACCGCAGATTATGTATAGTGGGAAAGTAGTAGTTCTCCAAAGGGTGGATTGTTGTGCAAAGACACATCCATGATCAAAACCTGAGCCCAATTTTCTGATTCCCTGTCTCCTCTGCTGACTACCACCAAGCCTTGCCACCTAGATTAAGAGTGCTTGACTAATTGCATAGATCACAGGTACTTATAATAATAGGACATAGAAGTTATTTAAACAGAAAGAAAAGCTGTCATGTAGGGCATGTAATTTGGCTGGTTCATGGGCCATTAGTATAATTTCAGCACTGACACACCTAGAACAGTTCTCTGCCCAAAGGAAATAACTAATGAATTTTCAAATTCATTTTAATATTTTGTATGCATTTTCCCTCATTTCAATATTGATCTAACACAACTAATCTGAACTAGTGTAAATACCTTTTGCTTCTCAAAGCCCCTTGCTGACTCTTCCTTTTTCTGATGGCCAAAGATTATAAAATATAAAATTAAAAAATAAAAGCGTACACTTTCCCCACGTTAGTTATGTGCTTCCGTTCTCTGCCTCTCGTGCTGGTATCTTAATTATTGGGTACACATCTTGCAGAGTATAGTGTGTGTAATCTGATAACTTCTCCTTCCTGCCCTATTATTTGTTTAGGAGTTATGATTTTTAAGTAAATAGAAGAGTTTGAGTATTAGAACAGAAGTCTTAATTAGTGGCCTCAAAAACCAATATCCATGCAATAGAGGTTGGGTAACCAGTGTTTTGGAAGGCTTGCTGACCACCTTTTAAGTGACAATGTTTGTACCTCTGCTTTGTCTGCCACCATTATGATTTGTAATTTCGCTTTTAGTTAGGGTAAAATCTAATAATCTTGAAAGAGATCCGTCCAGAAAATATCAGGTTAACTGATTTTCCCAACTACTGAGCAATACATTGTTACTGCAGTAAGTCTTACTCTCTCCAACTATGTGAATGAACTACATGTAAGCTCAGTGAGAGCAGGGCCTGCAGGGTACATAGTAGACATTCTGTAAATATTTTCTAATGACTATATCTTAAACTATTATTTACCCTAGCTTCAAAATAATTTTTAAATACATAAATAATAGAATATTTTAATATTAATATTAATTAAAATGAAAGTATTATATTGTAAATATAATAATGGATTGTAATAAGAAAACATGACTGAAAACCTACAAGAGTATACAGAATAGGTAGTATGTTAATTTCCTGGGATTGCTGTAACAAATTGCCACAAATTTGATGGCTTAATAAAAACAGTAATTTATTCTGTCACAGTCTGGAGCCCTGAAGTTCAATAGCTAGGTGTTGGCAGGGCATTACCCCCTCCTAGGGGCTGCAGGGGGAGAATTCTCCCACCTTCACCAGGCCTGCTCTGTGTCTATGTCTCCTCTTCCCTGTCTCAAATCTCCCTCTGCTTTTCTCTTAAATGGACAGTTGTCTTTGGATTTAGGGCCCACCCAGGTAATAACCCTCAAAATATCCATCATGATTTTTGATCTGAACATCCTTCACTCATTTATAATGACCTTTTTTTTTTTTTTTCTTCTGAATAAAGCCACACTCGCGGATTGTAGGAGTTAGGACATGGACATAACTTTTTATGGGCCATTTTTCAACCCACTACTCACTGAAAATTTGGTATGCACTCACAATACTTATCATGTGGAATAATGCAATTTAAGAGTATATTGTGCAGCAAAGTTTTTAAACTAACACACTGCATTTAAGAAACTGTTGAGAAATATGAGTGATGTATTTTTAACTTAAACAGCAATTTTCCTTTCATAATAGCTTAGCTCTATCTACCGAATCCAGAACTCAAATTACCCAAAAACGTAGCCAACTGTTTCCATGAAGAAAATTCATTATTTACCACAACAAAATGAAATTAAAACTGCTATAGATATTAAAGCTGCAGTTCTAATTAGAGAAGTACTCTTTGGGGCATTACCTCTCTGGAGCTGGAATTCTCAGTAACTCTTCAAAAATTGTTGTATCCAAGGCTGTTGGCCACAGAGCTGAAATCAGTACATTTATGAGATATAGGAGTTAAGGTAAAAATCAAGTACCTAATAGCTTTTATTTATGTTTTTCCCCTATGATTGAAAGCCTCATATGAAATATATAGATTGAATGCCTCTGCAGTAACTTAATGGTAGTTGAACCTGGCACATTTTTAAAAAGTAGTGTGTGATCAGTAGCTTGAATTCAGGTTAATTTACTTTAAGGATTTTCTTCTGCCGTTTTCCAAACTTCCCCTAGGTTAATGGCTCTATAGAAATCTAACACAATTATTTGTGTAGTTTAGTCAAAAAGACCAATGGCATGATATGAATTACATTTGATTCATCAAAAACAAAAGAATCCATTGTGATTTTTGAGCTATATAATAGCAGATAGCTGTGTTTTCATTTTACATGGTGAATATTGCCCCCAAATTGGTGCCATAGGTTGGCTAACTGTCTTAGTTTTTCATGCCTTTCTGAACTCATCGTTTTTTCCTGATTCTCCCTTGGTGTTTTAGTTGCCATCAAACTGAAAGCTGAATTTGGTAGGGCTTCAATATGGGAAAATGGGAGAAGGTCTTTTAGGTACAGTAAACAGTGTGAGACAAGACAGAGAAGCCAAAGATATCCAAGAGGGCTGGGCAGAGGAGACCTCCGTTAGAGGAAGGCCACTGGCTGTTCCACAGCTGGATGCAGAGAGAAGTGGATTTGACGTAGGCGGGGAGGAGAAGACATGTGGAGCTGGCAAGGGGCCAGGGGGGAAAGATGAAGACTGATGAAAACATCTAGCATGAACGCTCAGCCCTTCCTCCAGCAGGCACCAAATGGTTGAAATAAACGTCTATCTCCCCCTACTCTATGGGGAAGTCTGCAGTGAAGGGGCTGTTTGCATCCTACTGAGTCCAGCCCACCCCTACATTGATTCCAAGCATGCCGTTAGAAATGGCATGAGAGCTATGAAGCAAATGAGCATAATCCCACAAACAATCACACGGGTACTTGAGTTAGACTGGAGCTCAGAGAAGGCTTCACTGAAGAAGCAGCTCCAGACCTGAGATGCAAAGAATGTAAAGAATTTACTAGTGAAAGGGGAGAAGCAGGGTAAGAGAGAATAGCCTCACAGCACATTCAGCATGTGAGAGAGACTGGTGACAAGCAGGAGTTAGCATAGTCAAGGAACTGAAGATGACAGCAGCAGTTAGAGAGTAGATGGTAAGGGGAGAGTGGCAGGACATGCGGCGAGGGAGTGGGCAGAAGTCCACCTCTGCCTCTGACCTGAAGCCCCAGGAGGATGCACAGCTGGACGAGCCTCGCTTCAGTGAGTGGCGGGAGCAGACGCGTGGGAAGGACAGTGCTGCTCATTCCACCCCATGTGTCACGTGCGCATTTCCCTTTCTTATAGCCTTTATGATAACACATCGTATTTCTTTTCACTTACTTCATTTACCTTAATCTGTCTGAGATTATAGTTTCTGGTATCCTTGTCTAATCTTCATTAGACTATAAGCTCCTGGCCTACCACTCTTATAATAAATATTTTCTGAGCTCAGAGCAAAGGCATTTCAAATACCAGCTTATCCGTGGATTACCAGCAGATTACCAGGTTCCACTGCGCCCTGGTGTCATTTTAAACTGCTATTAAAATATGTGAAATATGTTCCCAGTCTTTGGAGTTTCTTTTTTCTTCATGTATCAGCATTTTTCAGTCTTTATTTTCTTTCATATTTTATGACATTATCTCATGTATTTAATATCCAGACCTTATATTCATTCATTCATTCATTCATTCATTCATATTCATACATGCATTTAAATATACCACATTTGGTACTAGGGAGTATTTAAGGCACCATTTGTGGGAATAAATGAGTAGTTCTTCAATCAGTATGGGCATATTATTCAAACTTCCTGGATATCAGTTTCCTGATTTTGGTGCTAATAGTATCTGACTATAGATTTCCTGTGAATTTTCAATGAGATCAACCTCATAAGGCATACTATGTGTAATATAGAAGTTCTGAACCCATGCTATCAACTGTTATTATTTCTATGAATGTCTTGATGATGATGATGACGATGGTGATGATAATGATAATGGTGATGATTGTGGTGGTGGTGGTGGTGACAGAGGTGGTATGGCAATTAACCAGTTATAGAATTGATACCCTTTCTATGTGCTTTAATTGCTTTGGGTATTAACATGGCTATTCCATCATTAGTAAAGAGTGTGACAGTCAGGTATTCTGAATCTCATGATTATTTAATCATGAATAACAATAAGTGCTACTATTTATGGGAACATTATATCTCCCAGCTTACCATGTGGATAGGTGAGAGCAATATGACTGATTCTAAGGAGGAGTGGTGGTGAAAGTGATACATAAGGAAACTTTCTGTTCTCTCTTCCTGTGCATCAGCAGTCAGAGCAGTGTGTTTAGATGGCGGGGCAATAAGATAGAAGCAGTCTCCCTGTGCCACTGCTTGTAAGGGAGCTGCCCTGGAGAGGATCTCCCTTAGAAACAAATGGTCAGGTTCAGGACTGGCCCTCCAAAGCCCAATAACCTTATTAAATTGAGAATCATGGGTATGAGAAAGCAAAAAAATAGAAATTTAAGATGATCTTGAACAAATGCTATGTGTGGTTGGTGGCACATACTGGAAGTAGATGTTTGAAAAGTTTATGGGTTTTTTTAGAACATTTTGTTGCTAAAGAAACCTGAGCTTGGAGTTTTACCAAAAAAAAAAGCCTATGACTTAACATGGTCCTATTAACTTTAAATGGTTCTTGGTCCACCAATTCTCATGGGATAAGAAAGCTGGGTAGCCTCCAACTAGAGTGTATGTGTGGCCCCCAATAGAGCATAATGTCAACTTCAAATTTGGCCAAGAATGATAATGGAAAGAAAGAGAGTCTAAGAGGATGGATCTAGGGATCATGGAAAACAATGGCAATCTTGAAAGCCAAGTGTTGAAAAGATGGCACCACAAGATGGAAGCAAATGTGAACTTCTTTGATGATATATGATCTACAGCAGCAGGACCCAAAGCAGACCTTGGGTGAACCAGAAGCATACTTTGATGTGTTAAGCCACTGAGTTTTGAAGGTTGGTGTGTTGTCCAGCATAAGGCTAGCTTAACCTGAATATTACAGATCTATCTTCCATTTTTATACCACATAGGAAGTTGTGTCCTACCAACCACACATTTAGTGCAACACAAAATTGACAGCTGGTTCTCAGTGACCAGCAGATTCTCAGATAAAACACAAAAAAGATACCTGTGTTAACATAAAGCAAACTAGGGCACTGGCCATCTCCAAAAGTTAAGGCTGGCCATCTCTAAAAGTTAAGGTCTAATAAAAGTTTCCAAAACAGCTGAGTATTCAGGAAACAAAACTCTGGAAGAAGTGGGGTCATTTTCCTGATTTCAGAACATTACTTTTTATTGCTATAAACATAAAAACACCATTCTTCCTCTGAGAAAACTGAAGGCATTAAAAAATATTTTTATGTAGCTTTAAATCCACCAGAGATTCAGAGTAGGAAACATGTGGCTGTGTTTCAGGTTCATTTGAAAATAATGAAGAACTGTATTTCTAATACTTAGGAAATAATAAAGAGAACTATATTTAATTTCTTTGAGAGTGTGTGTGTGTGTGTGTGTGTGTCACAAGGACTATTTTAATGTCTGTTTGGGATCTGATAAGTTACTTTAATAAGCTAAGTCCTATAAGCATTACATGAACCCGTGTGAGACCAATGTTTGAGCTGTTGAAATGCAGCTCGCCTTTGGTGAGCATACAGATTTGTCACTTAGCAGTGATTAAAAGTTTAGGAGCTGCAATGCTATAAGTGGCAATGATTTGAAGGTACCAAGCTAAGAGCCCACTGGAGAGCAAATCCACTAACATTCAAGGGACCCCTGAGGGTCTGTTTTAGAACCCTGTTTCTGACCTCACCAGCAGGAAATACCAACACACTCACTTTCCCGAAAGTCAGACTCCTCTCCCATTTATCACAGGGACCAAATGCATTGTCTCCCCCCCCCCCCCCCCCCCAGCAATTAGTGACCTATTCCTTTCTTCTAGATGACCCTTGAGAGGTTTGGGGATATTGACAGATAGATAGTGAATGTTCAGGAGGAAAGCATGAATCAGTGTGGCAGACATCAAAGACTCAGCTGAATGACTGGGTCAGACCAGATCCATAAACCGCATTTCAGTGATTTCCCTCTATGCTGTGTGTTTCAAGTGTGAGGAAGTTAGCAGGCCATTCTTTGCAGGCTGCCATTCATGCTACAAGGGCGGTGCTGTGCATGCAGAGCAAGAGTCTGCATGGAATTTTGAAGGTTGCTCACCTTCAAGGGAGCAGCGGCAGTGGTGGCATCGTAACTACCATCTAGTAAGAGCCTCCCAGTTGCATTGTTCTACGAGCTTTAAAATATATATTTATTTAGCCATCACATTAACCTATGATGCATATTTATTCCCATTTTATAAATGAAGAAACAAACCAGCATTAAAACAGCCAGGATGTCAGGCCTTTCTCCAGAAAAGTTCTCCAAAGCACACATACAGAACTACCACACTCAGCAATTTAAAAGCAGACCTGAGAGCTGCAAGGAAGTCAGGGAATACCTTTCACTGTTTATTAGAATCCTCCACACAAGAATTGAGTCCTGTTCCCATGCATCCTGGATGAGAATAGTGCTTCATAAAGTTAATTGTCGTACGTAGAGTAGGCACCGAAGGGCCTTAGTGGCTTAAGCCAGAAGTAATTCAACTCATGGCTAAATATTATACCTTCAGAGTTTGAAATTAGCCTTAAAAAGAACTTATAAACATACAATTTCAAAATAACCTATCCACAGAAGCCCAGAAAACATCAATAGTATGTTAAGGATATTTTTTATTTTGAAAAAATCATTTCCTTTTCATTGACTCTGGGTTTTAAATATGATAATCATAGATACGCTATCTTTAAAAAAAAAATAAAAGTGCCAGCCTGTATCTGAAATGGTTTGAATTCACAGAGCCTTTCTAATACTTAGGAAGCAGTTTGATATTTATTACAGGGCATTACCTTCACTAGAACAGGGAGAGTCAGTGGTTTAATGGGAGGCCATCTCCATCCGGATGGGCAGTTATCTGCAGGAACTACTGATGCAGAAATCTCAAGTGTATTTCTTACACTTAAACAACTAAGTGTATTTCTTCCTCACTTCATTCCATTGAGGACTGGGAAGCGGGCTGAGCTGCACAAGGCGCTCAGGACCTCGGCTGCTGGAGGTTCTCTCATACATGCATCTCAGTGAAGGTAGAGGCCAGGAGCCTGGGCTACATATGCTGGTTTGTAAAGCTTCTGTTTAGAAGCAACACATCACTTTCATGATCATGCCATTGACCAAAGCAAGACATAGACCAAGTCTAGTGTCAGGGGTGTGAAGGAAAGTACAAGTGTCCCACCTTTCATTTGCCACTCCAGAGCCTTCTCCACCCAGTTTTTTGCCCCAAGGGACTTACATAAACTGTATCAATGGGATCCCATATCCCCTGGGATATTGAAGGGAGGAAGGAAAGTCAGGTGAGGGTGTTTACCCCCCTGGCAACCTCTCTGTGATGCAGCCCCTAGGTTGCTGTATTTTCCAAGCTAAGGCCATTTGCTTCTCTCAAGGTTTCTTTCTCTACAGGACTCCCTCCTTCCAGGCTCTGGTTTCAGATTAGTAACAGCTAATTTGACCCTAACTTTTTAGACTATTTTTAAAACTATATTTCACTCTTTGTAAATAGTCCCTTTGTGAATAACAGCACCTGGATTTATCCTAAATTGGGTGCACCATCTGTTTTCTGTTGGAACACTGAAAAGGCAACAAATCCGTGAACAATAATTGTCTTCTACGCTGTCCTACGATGACACAGTGGTTAGAGGAGAAAAGAGGGATTGTCAGCAAGACCTCACTGATCTTCAGTGATAACATATATGAAGCTATTCTAGGGGAATACAGAACATGTTTGCCAAATAATTAAAGCGACAGTACTTTTTACCTGCAAATTTCCCAAAGGAGCACAGTAAGAACTTGAAATTTAAAGCTATCCTTTTAAAGCATTGCTGGGAATATTTTTAAAAATTTGTTTTCTGCTCTTTTCCCAAATAATCCCCACTGCTAATCAACCCAAACTAATTTCTAAATAGTGCAGCGATAATCCAAGAGATGTGCTTCTTGATATCCAATATGATAAACATTGATTGTATTGGGGGTTTTACCTAAAAATCAATCATAGCTTGTCATACTATCTTTATTGATTTGTTATTGGCCACACTGTTCATTAAAATGCCAGAGAGCAAGGAATTCATTTTTAGTGCTCTTCCAGATACCAGATTTTTATCTCCTAACAGTATAATTCAAGGTCAAGGGTGTTTATTGTGTTTAGACAGAAAAGCAATCAAAGTAGCTGGGGTTTAAAAACACACAGAGAGAGGGAAGTTTGGAGTTTTTGCTTACCCTAAGGACTGCAGCTTTAATCTCAACATGCAATCTGAAAAGTCTCTGGATATTTGCTGAGGTTTCAAAGTTTAGAGTGGGAGGTTTTTTCCTCCCCCTTTTCTTATTTCACTAGTTACAGAAAGAGTGATAGTAATTATTGCTTTTTATTCCCAAGCAATTTTGCTTTCTGAGTGACTGCATTTTAAATTCTGCTGTCTATCTCCAAGGTAATCTTAAAGTCAACAGACTGCCTAATTCACCACTTTCTGGGGCAGCAGTATCAGTTCAGTAATGTCCCCAGCCAGTTTCTCACATAATTTTAAAGGTCTTCAGAAGTAAGATGTTCAATATTTTATTTATGTTTGATCTCTGTGAACCCTGGTGGACCTTTAGGTATATCGAGTCAAAAAGGTGACAAAATGGAAACCCTATACTCTTTTGAAACTATGAACTTCCCAAGCCAGAAATTACCAAATTATATTTTTAGTTATATACAAACACCAAAAGTTGACTATAAGTTGATGAGAAAAATAGATTTCCAAGAAAAGGTGTGAGTAGGCAATTTTCAGAAAAGAGAAAGGCATGAGGCTGATAATATACATAGTGAATGATGCTCATACTCACTAATAGGAAAAAAATGTAAATGAAATGAAATAGCATTTCTCTTGCCCATCAGAATGACAAAATTTATATAAACAATAATCCAGCGCTGGGGAGGATATGGGAAAATCAGTATTTTTGTGCATTGTTAGTGTAAGGTAAATGCTGTCCCTCTTGACATCTGGCTGTGTTTGGGGAAATAAAAAAGTAAAATACTGATTTTTTTTTTATCAAGCAATCCCACTTTCGTAGCACCTGTAGAAGTGAAAACAATAATACATGTACAATGATATTTATTACTCTATTCCTACTGATAGAAAACTGGAATCAGCCTGAATTATAGGGGTAGATTAAATTGATTCTAACATTAGCTACAATGTAAAAACGACTGAGATTCATATCTACTCATCTGGAGGAGGGTAGTGAAGTATTTTTATGTGAAAAAAGCATGCAAATGATTTATTTTTATAAAAAACAATATCAAAAGTTGTCTGTATGGGTGGCAGCCAGCCTCCAAGATGGTTCCCAATGGCACCTGCCTCCTGGTGTTCATGCCATGTTGTAGTTACCTCCCGCATGGTATCAGCGTTGGTCTTGTGACCCACAAAATACAGCAGAAGTGATGTTGTGTGATTTCCAAGGCTAGGTCATAAAATACATTGTAGCTAATGCCTTGCTCTTCATATTGAATTGATATTTCTGGGGGAAGCCAGTGGCCATGTTGTGAGGCCTCTCAAGCAGCTCTGTGGAGAGGTTTACATCATACAGAGCTGAGGCCTTCCACCAAGAACCTGCCAGGAGCTGAGACCACAGCCAACAACACAAGGCCATCCTCTCATACGTGGATTCTATTCGAGTTAAACCCGCAGATGACCGCAGCCCCAGTCAACATCTTAACCACAACCCCAGGAGAGACTCTGAGCCAGAACCACCCAGGTAAGCTGCTCCTGGATTCCTGACCCTCTGAAACAGCTATGCAGTAAATATTTGTTGCTTTTCTAAGTAATAAGTTTCTGGGTAATTTGTTACAGGGTGACAGTTAACTAATACAATGTGGAAAATGTGGAAGGACACATCACACCGTTAAATTGTTTACTTCAGTGTACAGGTGGAAATGATTTTTAAAATAAGTTTCTATTTCCATTTTTATATTCTGTGCTCCACAGTTGCCATACAGAAGCTGTTAAATGCTATAGATAGCATCCCAGTGACCTATTCATTTAACCAACAAATACTGCAAATATTGCCTGAGTAATTACTCTGAGGCAAGTACTATTACATGTGAAGGCTTAAAAGTAAATAACACAGGGTGTCCTCAAGAAGACCACACTTTGATGCAGGAGGTAAAAACTAATATTTACTCTCTCCCATTTATGAGTGTACACAGAATGTCATTGGAGCACAGAGGGGAAAGAGGACAATTATGTTGGTGGAAAATTGCTGAAGACTTTGCAGAGAAACGTATCTCTAAGGTACATCTTGAAGGACCAAGGAGTTTGCCCAGGAAGGGAAAAAGGGGACAGGTAGGCAGAACAACACTGGAGAACACTAGCACTGAAGATTTAGTCAAGTTGTAGTATTGTCTGAACACATACTTCCCTCTGCATGTGCCTTCACCATTACAGAGAATAAAAAATTAAGACCCTGTGTTAAAAAGCAAAAGCCAGGTTATCCTTATACATGTTGATTTACTATGAATATAGCACTATTCCATTTCAGAATCCATTTCGGTGGAATCTGACCATCTAAGCAGAACTGGAGGGCGTGGTATTTCGCTTGGGTACCAGCCCTCACACAATGTGTGGCCCATGTCCAAACAGCCAGCAGAGGTGCTCCCCCATCTTATCACCGTGGATACTCCAGGGCCCAAGGCTAACTGGCTTACAGGCTGTGATGCTACCTCACATTCAGTGCCAATTTAATTGTCCTTGAGAAGCTGGGTGGTTTGGATTAACTGTGCCTTTTGTTTTTCACAGCTCTCCCTAGTTTTCAAAGACATCAGCTTTCATAAGCATTCCTAATGTTACAAATGGTAATTACAAATAGGGCTTTTATTTTTTTTCAGCAGCTTGTGCAAAGCAAGCATCAGGCTCATTTTGTGTGTGTGTGTTTGTTTGTTTTTTAAACAAAACCTTGCCTATAATGCAGGACATTACTTAAATAAGTGAACAAATGTCATTCTTCCTATCCCCACACCTCCCCCTGAGATATTTGAGACCTTGGGGATCCATTTGTGTTTTGTTTTGTTTTTTATGGCAGCCAGTTTCTGCATTTATAGGAAATAAGAGTTGTATATCTTTTATTTGCCTTATGCCATTTGGATGGGAATAGTGAACTGCCATAATAGGGAGTTGACAGACCTCCTCTCAATGCAGTAGTTACTGTTACATTTCTTAAATTCCAGTCACTTTTGCTCAGGTCAGTGTGACAGGAAACAGCTGACACTGTGGACCTGCTTGAGAAGCCGTTCCTGAGACAGGCAATTCTAGAATGTTTGAACCAGAAGGGGGTTATATAAATGAGGACTCTATAGATTGTAAGTGACAGAAAATCTTACTGGTTACCTAAGTCAGTGCATTCTTTGTTTGGTTGAACCGAATGTATTGGCTTATGTAATGGGAAATCTAGAGATTGGAATCACTTCAAGGAAGATTTCAGTCAAGTCTGATGAGGGCTTTCTGTTCAGTCTGTTGCCCCCATCCATGAGTTGGATTGACTTCATTCTCAAAGACACTTGCCCTTAACCACCCAGATAGCTACTAAAGGTCCATGCTTGCATTTTCTCAAGTTCAAATCTATCAGTATAGAGAACCTGTCTTTTGTCCCAGCATGGCCTAATAAGATAATGTCATTTGCTCTGATTGGATTGCTATATCCAGTACAACATCAGTTGTATGCCTCAGGGAATAAACCTCAGACACAGATTGGCCTATAGACTCAGAGTTGGGTCAATACCATCAGAGCTATAGGGACAGAGAGTTCCAAACCCGTGATTCTGCATCTTCTCAAAACAGCACCATCTAGGATTTTGATGAAAGGTAACAAAAGTGTCTTAAAGCCTCAGTATCTGCAGTATAGTTTAATTGCCAGACTTTGTCTGATAGACTTTGCTGTGGACTGAATGTCTGTGCCCCCCCCCCCAGCCCCAAATTCATATGTTGAAGCCTAATCCTCACAGTGATGGTATTTGGAGGTGGGGCCTTTGGGCAGTGATTAGGTTTGATGAAGTCACGGAAGTGAAGCCCCCCTGATGGGATTGGTACCCTCCTGAGGGGACTATGGGCAGTTGTTCTCACACTTCACTGAACTTTGATAGCAGAGGTTCTGTAACAAACACAGGCTCCTCCACAGAGAGGGGATCCTAACTCCATAAGTCTGTGTCCTAGGGGGAGGCTCAGGGATGTGCTTTTGAAAACCGCAACGGGTGCTTCTGCGAATGTCTTCCACGGCCCACACTTCTGGAAAATCGTGTCATCCTCATAAAATACTCTAAAGAGGAGAGTCTTGATACTACACAGTTGGATTTTTCTTCAACACAGCGTTTGTGTTGGAAGGTAGTTTAAGGGCACTGACAATTATGAAGATAAAAATGAAAACCAATCGTCTTTTCATTTTAATAATGGCAACTCGTCAAGAGTAGTAGAAAATCATTGGCTTCTTTCCCATTTTATTCAGCTGAGCTTTTAGGGATGAAATTCCGACAGGCTGCAGTTTTTGAAACCAATCCTTTATGCTCTTTAGGAGTCGCAGGTTCATTGGAGGTGAGAGATGATACTTTGACCGAACACTAGAGACAGTGGATCTCAAGGCAGAGCAAGACAGTCAGGAGAAAGGATGGGGATCCCAGCGCTCAACTCACACAGGAAATAAGTCATGTAGGGGACCAGAAAGTCATTGCCCACCTGGAATGACAATCGGCTTAAAGAGCAGGTATCGGTGGTAAGGAGAAAACTAGAGTCTGGGGAACCAAAGCTCAGAATGGGTCTTAGAAATGGGCATTTCATACAGGGACACCTTCTCTGTTCACAAGCAATGGTCTAACCTAGATCTTTGATTCAAACACCTCATTTAACAACTATTCTGGCCCCAGGTGCTAGAGCCTGAGCTACTGAAAGATCCATAAATAAGGTAAATATGGCCTCTAGTGCTTAGATCATCTAGCTGCAAAGATAAACATTAAATGAGATACAGCATATACAGAATATTTTCCCAAAGCCTGGTCCCCTGAGCAGCAGTAACATTACCAGGGAACTTATTAGAAATGCAAATTCTCAGGTGCCACCCCAGACCTGCTGAGTCAGAAACTCTGAGGGCAGGGCCCGGCCAGCAGTTTCAGGGAACCCAGCAGGTGGTTCTAAGGCATGAATAATGTTCTGGTCCTCGGTTGCCTCCTTTGTAAAGTGGGGTTAATAATACTTGACTTGCCTACAGATACAGCCCCTATTATGTCAGGCATGAAGTTCTTAGTAACAGCCCAAGCTGCCTTGGAGCTGAGGCTGCAGGGAGAATAGTTAATGGTGTTACACACAAGTGTCAGAAGCTGCAGGGAAGGGGGGACCATTTTCAATTCTCCTCTGATCTGGAAGGCCTCTCCTTATCCCCGGGGCTTAAAAGTGGCAGCCCATCAACACAGCAGGTGGAGATCATAGTCACAGAACAGAACAACTCTGATCCGTGCAGAGAGAAAGCAGGGGGAGCCCATGCTCCTGCTTTACAGTGCCAGTTTCCTACTAAAAAGACTTAGAACCTTCTGGAATCATTTGCAAGCACCCTGACACATAAATTCGACATCCCAGGGCACTTTGTATGAAGAAGCAGTGGTATCACACTTCTAACTCGATAAGTTTTTTCCGTTTGCTACACAGGTTCATGGGAAGGCATTGGATACTGGGTCTGAGTCCCTCAGATAAGCAAACACAGTGTTGTATTACCCTTAGGTATTGTCTAGAAGTTGGTAGAATATGCTGTATATATCTTTCCTTACAGATTGACTTGATCTCAATAAATTCTTTTTTTCATGTTTGTAAAGTCCTGTAGCACACAAAGTTGATGCATATCCGATATCCCCTGACCCACTTCTGAGTTCACCTGTTCACCCTGACAGCCCCCCATCCATCAAGTGCCGGTCTGTCTCTAATTCCCTGCTTGCTGTAGGCTTTCTGGGAGCTTATAAAGTTCTTGAGTGGGGCAGTCAGGCAGAACCTGGGATTTAATACATTGCGGGGGGGAAGACTCTCAGTTCATGAGAAATAGATTCAGGCTCCCCATTTTCCATAGGACAGTTCCAAAGCACATTCTACAGGGAACCTCAGAGAGGCCCTGGCTGAACTGATTAACAGACCTCCATTGGCCATTTTCCCTACCTCATCTCATTTTCCCTGCTCCCTCACCTGTGCTTCCCAGGATCCCCTTTCAGTTGAACTACCTGCACCTAGGTTTCTGTCGGCTTTCAGGAGAATTCAAGTTTACACAGCTCGAACATGGCAGAGCTCTATTCTAGATCCAAGCAGCCCAGCCCCACCTCCTGTGTTCTTTCCTGCTATGTCATCTCCCCTCTGTAAAGTACCTTCTGACGTCTGCAGATCCTTGTCCTACATAATCTAGGAGCTGAAAAGTTCAGTCTCAAGTAATCTAGTCCCAGAACTTCCTAAACGAGATCAGCAGTCATTGGGAGAAAACACTAACTGCTTCTTCACTGAAAGAAAAATCACATTTTTTATTTATAAAACTACTGAGATGCTCCAAACCTAAGAATGCTTCTATGTCATGAAACCAGCCCACCATCAAGAGCACAGTTTGATGCATGTCTCTCGGGAGACCGCCAAGCACTATAAATGCATTTCAGCTTTGCCAAGATGCCCAGTGTAACAAAGGAACATTCAATATTTCCGCCCTTTGAAACATCGTTGATTTTGTTATGCATCTCTGCATTTCAGAGACAGCCATTTAAAAGTCCGACTTGAATTACATGTATTTTAAAGGAGCTGCACTTTGGTTCATCTAAATAGTTTTATTGTGCAAACCTATAAAGGAAATAGCAGATTTCAGTAAGCAGAATAATCCCAGAGGAAAGTACCAGGAAGAAAGAATGCTCTCAGCCGCTCTCGGAGACAAGTGGAGAGATTAAAATGCCTTCTGAGATCCCTTCCATCTCAATGTTCCTATGATAAAAAGAGTCAGTAGGAAGAAAGCCTCCATATCCATCCATTAGCTCTATTTGCACCCCCTTTCTCCAGAAAATTTTCATTCTGAGGCTTACAAATGTTGTCAGTCCACAATAACGATTTTGGCTAAAGTTTGAAATGGTGTACAGAAAAATAGGTAATGCAGATTCACTCTTGTGAATGTTTACTAATTATCATCTATATTGTCGTCATTATTGAAATGCTTTTGCTTTTAATTTTACTCTAACACATTATTTTTGTACTTTAAATTAAATCTGACTTAGAGATCCTACTAATCAGAATAATAAGAAAACAATAAGCGATGTTTTAAGGTGTCTGTTACACTTATTAAGTTGTATAAGAGTCCGGGGACATGTCCAGTGTTTGGAAAATAAGTGAAGGACCTGTTATCTTATCCAGTAACCACCAATATATGAATTTTCCAGTGAGGTCCATTGGAGACAGGCTGGCCTCTACTGGTCCAGGAGCTACTTCAGGAAAACCATCAAAGCCACATCTCATGATTTAGGCCCCAGCTGCCCCAAGCCCCCACATCAGTGCTGTGTGAGAGCGGGCACTGGTGCTCACCATTCCAGGACTGAAATAGCCCTGTCCACTGTGCAGCAGGTTCCAGGATTCCTGCTCGATTCTACCTGCTCCCACTTTGCCTTTTCCTCCATCCAATCTCCTTCTAAGAGAAGTCCTCTCTCCTCTCAGTGAGCCTCTAGGAATACTAATGCCAGTGCCTTGTCCGGCGTTGACCTTTTGTTTCTCCTAACTCATCGTGTTCCACCTGCAATATCTAATAACAGCCAAGAGTAATGCCCCAAGCTTATTACTATGTGTTAGGCACTTTACAGGTGTCATCTCATTTAATTCATCAACTCATTAATGAACTAGTATTATTCCTGCCATTTTGCAGATTGCACACTGAAACCCAGAGAAATTGAAGGCTTGCCAATGTTGTATCGCAAGGAAGACCCTGAGCTTGGATTTAATCACTGACTCCCTGACTCTGGTTATTTTATTCTTACTAATTCACACTTCACGTGGAGCAAAGATAGCTAATAATAAAGTACCTTAATAGTAAATAAGTGCTGAGAATTTTCTGTGCCCCAGGCAATGAACTTAGCATTCTTCTAGACCCTGAGATAAAAAAAGAAGACATTTCTGCCTTTATTGTGTAGGCCAAGGACAACACTTACGTGTGGGGAATTTGAGGGGTAAACTCAGAAGATTCTAATTAAACAGTTACAGTGCCCAGCCCACACGAACTCTCCTGTTAGGTGTAGAGTATATGAAAATACTGGAGATAATAAAAATTGGGAGATTTCATAAAGATGCTATGTCATAAAAAGAGATATAGTAGACTAAAGAAGCAAAGAGCAGATTCATAATCATAACAATTCAGTTATTATTTTTTAATTTTTTCTCTGGCAGGAATAATACTAGCTCATTAATGAGTTGATGAATTAAATATACAGTGTCTCTTCTCTTCTCAGCTTTCAACTCTGCAGTATCTGTCCATTGCATTTGAAATAAAATGCAAACCCCTTTCCATATTCTGGTAGATCTGCCATGATCCGGCCCCTGCCTACCTCTTGACACCAGGGGTCATCTCCAAACTCCAGCTCCTAATGCATCTGCCACTGACACTCTGTTGCTCAAACATGGCAAGTTCATTTACTCCTTAGAGTCTGGGCATTTGCTATTTCTTCCATCTGAACTTTTATCTCCTTTTTCTTTGTTTTGGCCAGCTCCTTCTCATCGGTTATCTCAGCTCAAATGTTAGAGAAATCTCTTCTGTTACCCCTTCTACAATAACACTTCTCTTTATTCATCATTCATTTATTCATTCATTCATTCATTCCTTTATTCATTCATTTGATGAATGTTGAGCACTATGTTCCAATACTGGTGTAGGCCCATAAAGCAGGGAATGAACTTGGCCAAGTGCTTGTCCTCATGATACTTACATTCTCTTGAGAGTGATGGACAATAAATAAGGAGGGAGGAGAGCTACTGGGGAGTATTACTTTCCTGCCTTGCTCTCTATGACATTGCCAGGAGCTGGGTACTGCGTGGATGGAAGGCCATAGCTCCTATTGGACGGCTCTTGCACATAGCCATGCCCCAAGTTCTCCTAATTGTTCCTTTCCCTTGAGCCCTTCCTCATTAATCCCAGGATACTGCATTTCCCCCTGTAGCTTCTCTAAAACCTGCCTGCTCCTCTATAGTCACTTTATGCAAATCCTCAAATTACCCAATATATGAGTGCCAGGAGCCTGGGAAGATGGTAATTAGTCAGAAACCTATAGGAAGTGAGGGAACGAGCAGAGAGACAGCTAGGAAAAGCATTCTAAGAAAAACACCAAATGCAAAGAAGCTCTATTAGTTCTGCATTGCTTCATAACAAAACAAACATAGTGCCTTAAAACAACATAGATGTATCATCATTTTATAGCTCCTAGCTCAGAAGCCTGGGCACAGTATGACTGGATTCTCCACTCAGGGCCTCACACTGCTGAAATCAGGGTGTTGGCTGGGCTACTGTGTCAGCTGAGGCTCAGGGTCCTCTCCCAGCTCATTCAGGTGGTTCACAGAATTCAGTTCCTTGTGATGACCGGAATTAGGTCCTGTTTCCATGTTGGCTGCCCTGGGCACTGCTCTCAGCAACAAGAGGCCTCTCACATTCACAGCCATGCAGCCCCCTCCATCTTCAAGCTAGCAAAAGAGGACTCCTCAAATCGCCCCCGTGCCTTGCACCTCTGACTTCCTCTGTCTCTGATCTCTAGACCCAAATTGAAGGCTCATGTAATCAAGTCATGCCCACTCAGATAATCTTCCCGTCTTAAAGTCAACTGATTTGGGATTTCAGTTCTGTAAAATTCCTTTCTAGAGGTAGATAGATTTGTGTTTGATTAGGTAACTGGCAGGTGGTATGTGCACATCAGGACACAGGAATCTTGGGGGCCATCGTGGAACTTTGTCTGCCACAGAGCCTAAGGCAGGAACAAGCCTTTGTGTTGAAGAATGACAGGAGAGCCAGTGTTCTAGATAAATGTGGGCAACAAGAGCATGGGTGATGAATGGCCTGAAGACAAACCATTGAGGGGACGTTGGCTTTTACTCTGAAGTCAGAAGTCATTGAGCTGAGTGGCATGATCTGACTCAGGCGTTAGAAGTATTACCCTGGCTACATGCAAATAGTCTACAGGGAAGGCAAGGACTGAAACAGAGAGACCACTGGGAGGCTACTGCGATAACACTGGTGGAAAAGGTGGCTGGCTTGGAGCAGAGTGGAGATGATCAGAATTGAGAAGGAGTCAGATTCTGGATACCTTTTGAAGGGAGGGCTATTAGGTTTTACTAATGGATTAAATGTGGACTATGAAGGAAGGGAGGAGTCAAGGTTTTATCTTCATCCCACTATCACTCTCTTAAAAGATCTAATTTCTGTACTTATCACTCTCTTAAAATACTTTCTCTATGTCCTTATTATTGTCTTTTGGCTCCTCCTACAAAGGAAGCTCCATGAAGGCAGGACACTGTTGTCCATTGCAGCATCCCCAGTGCATACAGTCTGACACAAACAAAGTAGCATTCAATAGATACTTATTGAATATATGAATGAATGAGTCAATCAGTCAATCAACAAACAAATGACTTTTGCACTTCAGGCACTCAGGTTCTTTTCACAAGTTATTCCAATATAGGAGGAATGGAAAGTAGATCTCTCCTTTAATACACCCCATGCGCTCAAATCAAACCTTACAAAGTATTTTATTCCAATATATTGGCTTCATGAGGAAAAAAAATAACTGATTTTGCCAAATATTTATTGGACTTAAATTTTAGATTCTCTCAAATATATTCAAGGTGTTTTACATTTCAGTTTTCTCCGCTATTACCTAGGGTTTCAATTAAGTGGTTTGTGTTTTCTTTTTTTTTTTTTCTTTGTTTTTCTTTTTTTCTTTTTCATATATTTTTTATCTCCAGCAGTAATGGTTTTCAGTTTTCAATTTGTTTGACTTTCTGGAAGAGAGTGCTGTTGCACTCACAAAACACAATGCACTGCTAGTTTTCAAGGTAATGTTCTTTTGGTTCAGTTGTTAAGCAATATGAGTTTTGCAAACAGTAGAATTTCATGACATCCTGCTCATGGTGCACTTAGAAAATCACTGAGGCTGGAAGGGGTGATTAGTTAAGCACACCAAGGACTGACGTAGGCAGGAGAGAAAAGAAAGCCTGGTCAATTGTAGGAATACTGGGCAGTGATAAAAATCCAGTCTAATAAAGCCCTCTAATGGGCAGAACATGTGAGTCATTAAAATCATGAAGTGTTTATTATAAGGATATTCATAGTAAATACATAAAGTGGGTTATGGATATGAAAAGAGATTGTGCAAAGTCTACCTTTTGCTCATTTTTCATGAAATTTAATGTAACTTCTGAATTTAAAAAAATAGATACTCATCAAGGATACAACAATATTTCCAGTCCCAAAGTGAAATAATCTTAAAGCACATGATCTTGGGCCAGCTGGTGTTTGTGGAAGAGAGTAGGGTTTGCAAAGCTTCCTGAATACTGGTGATTGATGAGGCAACCCCTCCCCTCCTTTAAGTCTGGGTGACAGTCAAGTTGACATCTATGCACAAACAGGTTAGGATATTTTATGTGCTTGGTTGCTAAACCATCTTCTGGCATAACTGACTGAACAGAATGCTGAAGCGAGGCTGTCTTAACGCTATAGGTTCTGCAAATGTGCTCAGCGCCGTGGATGCCAAGTCTTCCAACTGAAACAGAGAAATAGCCGAACTCAGTGCTGTGCTCTCTGACCCATCAGGCCAGGGGCCCTCTGTCACCTCTTTCTGTATGTACAGGCTGAGTTCTCCTCTGCTCTGTTTTGTTTCCTTAAGCCCTGATATTACAACACTCAGTTACAATCATTGGGAGGTCGAGAGGGTAGGGATATAGAGCAAAGGAGAAGGGATGAAAGAAGGAAGGAAGGAAGAAGGGAGAGGGCGGGAGGCAAGGAGAGAGAATTCCTTGTCTCAAATTTGTCACAACTAGACCCAAACTTGTAAGAAACTCAGAATACTCTGTAGCCTTAAGGTCAAATAAGTTGCTAACAAAGCCCATTTGCACTTGAAGAACAAGCTGTGTGGGGAAATCCCACACAATTCCTTGGTCTTTGAACAATCACATTTGGTTGTTAGAAGACAGCAGAACAGAGTGTGTTGTTTGGGATGCAACGTTTAACATCCAAAGTCAACCTAAACTGTCAGGAAGCATGTCATTTAGAGACTGCAGTTTCGCCAGGCCCCTCCTGCAGAGCACCTATAACCACCTCACTGTGTGACTCTTAATATTGTGAAGACCATGCAGTGAGAACTGGCCACGTTCAAAGCAGACTCTCTCTTTTTTAAGGGTCCACAGAGATGTATAGACGCTCTGTTCGTGTATTCTTTAAAACTGCTCTGTGTGAACAGACATTGATAGGACCTGACTGGTGGGAGAGCCTTCATAATTTTCCTTAAAACCTGAAACAAACAGGGAGCCCCTTTCCTGCTTCTTCTGCTTATTTCCTACAAGCCAACCATTTCCAAGCCCTGCCCTTTTTAAAAAAAAATATATATATATCTTTATTGATTTCAGAGAGAGGAAAAGAGAGGGAGAGAGTTAGAAACATCAGTGATGAGAGAGTCGTCATTGATCGGCTGCCTTCTGCACACCCCAACTGGGGGTCTCAAGCCCGCAACCCAGGCATGTGCCCTGACCAGGAATCGAATAACCGTGGTCTCCTGGATCCTAGGTCGATGCTCAACCACTACTTGGCTATATTGAATATGTATTGAAATTTTCACTTGGATATCTTAGAGGAACATAGATCTATGTGACCCAAACTGCATTCATTACCTAATTTCCAGACCCAAAGCCCTTCCTAAAGAGGGTACCCTTACTTGGTGGCACCACAACCAACCCAGTCGTCCAGTTTAGAAACCTAGAACTTGTTCTGACCCTTCTCTCACCTTATCCCTGGCATCTAACCTATCAATAAACATGTCCTACATATTATACCTCCAGCATTTCACAAATGTCCCTTCTTATTCAACTCCTATTGCTACAATCATCATCCAAGCCACTGTTGAGTCTGACCAAGATCCTTAGAAGAAAGGAAGGAAGGAAGAAGAGGGGAGGGAAGGGGAGGGGAAGGGAGGGGAGGGGAGGGGAGGGAAATATGCAAAGTTATCATTAATGCAGGAGTTTAATATTTTCTCCTAATCAATTCCAGATTCATGACACTGAACATAACATCTTTTCATTGTTTAAAAAAATAAGCTAAACCAGCTCCAGTTACTTATTGCCTGAAATGTAGTGGCTAGAGCAACAACATTTGCCATAATCAGCAATCTGGGAGGGCTTGATAGGAGCTAGTCTTTGCACCACTTGGCATCAGCTGAGCTGACTCAAAGGCTGGGGGCTGGAATCATCTAAAGATTCGCTTACATGGCTGATGTTAATGCTGGCTGTCCATTGAAACCTCAGCTGTGTCTGTGGCCAGAACACCTATACAGGGCCTCCCCATCTTACTTGTTGAGCATCTGCACAAATGGTGGCTGGGATCTAAGAGCAATTGTCCTAAGAAGGAGATCCAGGAGAAAGCAGTGCAGGTCTCCCCCACTTTTCGAAAGTTTGCCTTATGCCCCTTGCCTTTTCCAAAAGACCTACATTAGTACCTGTTTTCACTAACTGAAAGAAATCTGAAGAGAACTTTTGCTTTTACAAAAAAATTAAAAAGATGAACATCAGAAATAGCATTCAGCATCTGTTTTGCAGCAGCCTTTATAGAGGCAGCGTGCATGCTACCCCGAGCAACGAGAGTGGCCCCCCAAGCTCCTTCCCCGGGAACTAACTCAGCATCTCAGCATCAAGCACCATAGCTTTGAACTGAGTCTGGGAGCATCTGCGCTTTGTCTCCATTTATTTTGTGCATCTGTTCTCTGTTCTCAAGGTGTATCCTAAGGTATCAGAAAAACCTAAGAGAGATCCTTAGGATGCTAAGCGCCGAGTAAAATTGGATGTCATTCAGCGTATTTGGTACGATTTGGTAAGGTGTTTTTTAGGACTGTAAATGCTCAAAATGTTTTCCACATAAATTAATGATAATTACTTCTTCGCTTTACGTAATTTCAGCTTAAAAACATTTTTTTATGAATGCTGTACTTTGAGATAGCGAGGAAACCCTGTATTGCCTTTTATGACCTTGCCTCGAGTCATGCAGGCCACCTCTGCTTCATCTAGTCATTGAGATGTCACAAAAGCCCCCCTTGTTTCCACAAGAGGGGAAGAGATTCCATCTCTCTGTGGAGAGGTGCCAAAGTTCAGGGAAAACATTGCTGTGACCATTTTTGTAAAATACAATTTGCACAAAACCATTATTTTCTTTATTTTCTTCTGGGTCACTGTAAAATCAAAGCTTCAAGGGAACAACACCAATATTCTGACTCCATGTAGAACTTCTAAGGCTCTGGAATGACCCAGGACTGGTGGTTTGGATCCACTGACCAAGTAGGTCAAATCTACCTGGTGGTGTTTTTTTAAAAATTTTTCAAAAAATTTTATCTGTACTTTCTTGCAGACAGTTCACTTCTAATCAGAGGTAACTTAGGTACTAAAACCCTGAATCCATCTTATAAGCAAAGCCATTGGAATAAACCTGGCTGCTGACTCTGAATAAAGCTGGCTCATAACTGATTTTTCATGGATGAATTCTGAATGGAGGTGCCTGATGGGGACCTCCACCCTCACTGCTAAAACAAGACCGTCATGGATTTTGGAGTGATCAGAATTATGGGCAGATTTACCTCTGCTTTTACTGTGGCCTCTCCTGATAATAGAATGACCTACTCTGCCATAGGGTGAGAATGACTCTCCTCCCTGGTCCACAAAGGGAATAAAACACAGGCAGCTGCCAGGAAAGAGTAATAAAGTCTATCATTTAATCTGCCACAGTGTAGCTTTTGGCAGGTGACTTCTGCAGAAGACAGACAAATGAAATAGAAAAACAGAGACTCAGAAACTGTGAGGGAGGAAAGACAGACATCAGAGACCCAATTCTGAATGTGACAAGAAAGGAGGGATTAGATTGTTCTTTCCACAACTGTGATTATTTTATTGGTTCAAGACAGATAGTAGAAAGCTGAGACAGGCTTAAAGAAAAGTTATGGTTAGCCCTAACCCTCTGGATGGAATCTGTCATCCAAATGAAAGCCACAACCCTCACATTATAGGCAGGTCAGTGAGGCAAGTTCTCTCTGTGAGTCCAATCTAGTTCAAGTTTATTTACAGCTTCACACAATTCATAGTATATCCACACTTCTTTACCACATAGCTGATCTTAGACTATCAATTATCCTACATTTTCTACATCTCAAGGAAAATTGGAAAAGGTCACATAAGTGGTGATTGGGGGACCTCCAATCTTGTCATATTCTCCATAGAGGCTGTGAGGTGCTGGGAGATAAAACTGGTACGACTGTTCTGGTTCTTACCTGGCCATTGGCTACTGCTTCTTGAATCCTGGCCATAGACTCCAGGGCTTCTTCTCAACAGAGCATCCACTTTGCTATTCCCGTTTTCTTTTTAAACAATGCCCTGTGCTCCACAGGGATCCATCCCCTCACCCACTCTTGTTTCATGTGGTTTGGGTCGGGGGCTGCACCTGGGATCCCTGGTGTGCATGTGACTCCATGAGCAGTTTAGGGCTCAGCATGTAAGGACAGTAGATCAAATCTGTTGACTTTCCAAAGTGAATGTCTTATCTGATGTTGTGAAGATGTAAATCTAGAGGTGCCAGAGCACTGAGGAAACTATAGGTGAGAGATAGAGAAAGTACTGGGTCCTGATAACACAGTTTGAGTCCTTGATTCCAACCACAGATCTGTGAATCTGCTCCCTGGACTTTTTATTATGTGAGCTACTTAATCCCCCTCTTCACACCAGTCTGAATTGATTTATTCTAATGTTTGTGTAATTTGCAAAGCAGTTTACAGCGATGTCTACTCTGATGAGGTCAGATTAGTTGGCTTTTATGTACAGCCCCAGTGGTAACTACTGGGTATGATCCTACTATGGATACGTTGGGTGTGATTGAATCTCTGTAGTTGATATGACTATAAAGCAATGAGGATTTTGCACCCTCAACTCAGGCCTCAACTTTGGCAACCAGGTAATTCAGAGTAAAACTTGAAAACAAACTTTATTCCTAACTGTTTTTTCAAACTCAGGCAATATGTAAATAATTATGTCCATAGAAAAACAAAAAACAGTGGTAAAAGGTGGTGGGCCCAACTCTCCAGTTGTTTGGGTTATAATAGCTAACTTGGGCACATAACTTATGGTATATTAAGAAAAACCCAAAATTCAAAGCTCTGTTCTAGTCCTAATTCCAGATTTGCAAGCTACATGATCTGAGACAAGTCATTTAACATAAGTTCCAAAAATGAGAATAAAAGGCATTGTAAACTATTAACTGTTAAATATCAATGGTAGTATTATTACTAATATTAATACTAGAATCTAATTCATTCTGACCTTCTCCCTTTGGTTGTCATTTCTCAGGTGTAGAAAATAGTTCATGTTTTTATTAGTCTTATGATAAAAATGTTACCAATATAATAAAACTTAACATTAAAATGCATGAAGTATAACACCCAAATTTCTAGGTGTTTGTTCTATTACAAATAAAACTATACTCCTGCCTTGCCGGTGTGCTCAGTGGCTGAGCATCAACCCATGAACCCTGAGATCACTGTTCCATTCCCAGTCAGGGCACATGCCCAGGTTGTGGGCTCCATCCCCAGCAGGGGGTGTGTAGGAGGCAGCCGATAGATGATTCTCTTTCATCACTGAAGTTTCTCTCTCTCTTCCCCTCTCCTTTTTTCCCTCTGAAATCAATATCAATAAAAACATATTTTTTTAGAAAACCACCCAGCCAGGCGTGGCTCAGCGGTTGAGCGTCAACCTAGGATCCAGGAGATCAGGGTTCGATTCCTGGTCAGGGCACATGCCCAGGTTGCGGGCTCGATCCCCAGCGAGGGGCATGCAGGAGGCAGCCAATCAATGACTCTCATCATTGATGTTTCTCTCTCTCTCTCTCCCTCTCCCTTCCTCTCCCTGAAATCAATAAAGATACGTTAAAAAAAAAAAAAGAAAACCAAAAAACTATATTCCTGCCCCTATTACCTATCATTATCTTTAAAATTATGAAAATAATATGCTACTTTTAAGGTTCATTAAGCTAATTTTTATGGGATTTCACAATGTTCCTGAGAACCAAATGAATCTACAAGTTCACATGACCTTGGAGGCAGACACATTTTTTTAAAAATGCAACTGGGTTACACAATGGCTGTGGTACCATATGCCCAGGGAACAATAAGTTAAAGATCATCATGTGACATAATAAAATCCCAGAAAGACAACAGGACATTTATCAGAATAGCCTGGAGACAGCCTGACATCATGTCTGCTAAACTCACATCCAAGAAGCAAATCATGTTCTGTTTACTTAATTGGTACCTAATGAGAAGACTAGATAGAAATTATTTTTTGTAACACTCTGTCTTTTTATATTTACTTGATTGGAGAGTAATTTCAAAGGAATCAAAGATAATTAATTGTTGAGTGGGTGTACTCTATGTGATTGAAGTAAAGCAAGAAAAAAATAACCGTAGGAAGCCAAGATCTGAGGAGAAGAAATAGGTAGCAATACTTGTCCCCTCAGTGACTTTGGGAGTGTGGATGGTAACCTCTCTTGGTGAACCGTGGACATGATGTAAATGATAAGTGACATGAGTCACTTTACTCTCCAGATCTGAGACACATCAGGCTATGCTAATGTTGTCACCAGATAATACTCCAGAGCCTCACACTTACCAATGAGCTAGTGGACCCAGTGATCAATATCCTTTTGATTCTGATTTATTTTTATCACCAACTAAGCTCAAGGCTTCAAGAAAATGACTTTCAAATAAATGTTGCAACTGTATTTAAGTCATAGAACTTGTACTCATGATGGTTGTCAACTCTACTAATAAAGCATGCTCCTACACTGCTGATATTTGTAGGCAGTGCGAAACTAAGTCTTGGACCAAGACTCCTGATCCATTATTCTTCCTCTAAATTCCGGTGGGGAGGGACTGAGATTATAAGCAATAATCAAAGAATGAGCCTTTGTTCCTCCCTTTCTCATGCCACACACCCAATTTATCAAAAAAATCCTATGAAATACATTTTATACCCCTTTTGTACCCGTGCCTAATCCGTGCCTCTGTTTTTTCTCAGGGCCTCCACTCTTGCCAAAATTCATGTTCTACACATTTTGTTTAAAATTGCACTCTTCGATATGACCTGTAAGGCCCTTGTATGGTTTGAATCTTGTTTTCCTTCTTTCTTCATTCCATTCTTACTGCCTAACTGTTGAAACCTTTTCTCTTGTCTCTTCACTTGGTGGATTCCCTTCTCAACCTTCAGGACTCCCATAAACGTTTCCTCTTCAGAGAGGCCTCCCTGATCCCATCTCTATAGCAGCCAGTGTCATAATCCACCCCGCTTCTGCTTGTTCCTAAATAGGTCTTACATGACCTTTTTGTTTGTGTATTTGTTTCTGTGTTACTGATTTTTTCTCTCTCACTAGACTATCTGCTCCATGTGAACAAGAATTCATCTGCATTCAAAACACCATACTCAACAAATACTTATTAAGATATTAGAGTCATTTGCTCAAGGAAAGTGAAGCCCTCAGTCCTTGAAGGAGAACCCAATTCTGAAATAGATGACTGTCCCATGTCCCAGGATGTTAAAACCAGCTTGTACCCCTCCCTCACCAGTTCTGCTGCCATCCTAGTGCATTTCTCAGTCTTACTTACTATCCATGTGGCTGAGGCAAGTCCTATCACCCTCTTATTGCAACTTTTAATACACAAGTAATTGAATATCTGTGCTGTGATGGTTAAAGTCATCTGTCAGCTTATCTAGGCCATGATACCCAGCTGTTTGATCAAAATTTAGAGCAGTTTTAGATCCACAGAAAAATTAAATAGGATGTACAGAGGTTTTCCATATGCTTCCTGCCCCCACATACGCACTGCCTCCTCCACTATCAACATCTCACTCTGGAGTGACATATGTGTTATAATCTGTTAACCTACATTGACACATCATTATCACCCAACGGCCATAGTTTATAATAGGATTCACTCTAGGTATTGTGCATTCTATGGGTTTTGACAAATGTATAATGCCATGTATCTACTGTTATAGTATAGTACAGAATAGTTTCACTGCCCTAAAAATCTCTGTGTTTAACCTGTTCGTCCCTTCCTCTCCCAACCCCTGGCAACCACTGTTCTTTTTATTGTCTCCATAGTTTTGCCCTTTTCAGAATGACATAAACTTGAAATCACACGGGATGTAGCCTTTTAAGATTGCCTTCTTTCACTTAGTAATATGCATTTAAATTTTCTTCATGTCTTTGCATGGCTTGATATACCTCATTTATTTTTAGTACTGAATAATATTCCATCGTCTGATGTAACACTGTTTATTTATTCATTCACCCACCTAAGGACATCTTGGTTGCTTCCAAGTTTTAGAAACCATTAATAAAGCTGCTGTCAAGATCCATGTGCAAGTTTTTGTGTGGACATAAATTGTCAAGTTATTTAGGTAAATACCAATGATCATGCTTTCTGGATCATATGTTCAGAGTATGTTTAGTTTTGTAAGAAGCTGTCAATTTGTTTTCCAAAATGGCTGTATGATTTTGCATTTCCACCAGCAATAAATGAGAGTTTCAGTTGCTCCACAATCTCGCCAGCATTTGGTGTTGTCAGTGTTCTATATTTTGGGCACTACAGGTATGCAGTGGTATCTTATTGTTGTTTTAACTTGTTATTTCCTAATTATATATTGAGCATCTTTTCAGGTGCTTATTTACCATCTGTATATCTTCTTTGGTATGGTGTCTGTTCAGGTCTTTTACCCATTTTTGTAACTGAGTTGCTTATTTTCTTAATGTTGAGCTTTAAGAGTTCTTTGGATATTTTGTATAACAATTCTTTATCAGATAGGTCTTTTGCAAATATTTTCTATCAGTCTGACTTGTCTTCTCATTTTCTTGATGAAGTGTTTTTTACATGTAATTAACTATTAAGTCAATAGACTGTGAGTAAAGTATATTACCTTCCATAATGTGGGTGAGCCTCAGCCAATCAGTTGGAGGCCTTAAGAGTAAAGACTAAGGTTCCCTAAAGAATGAATCCTTATCAAGATTGCAACATAGAAACTCTGCCTGGTTTTTCAGCCTGCTGCCATGTGGAATTGAGACCCAAGACTGCAACATCAACTGTTATCTGAATTTCCAGCCTGCTGGCCTGCCTTACGAATTTCAGACTTGCTAGCCCCACGGTTACATGGGCCAATCCCTTAAAACAGCATGCCCTCTCTCTCTCTTTCTGTCTCCTCAAATATATATCCACACACAACCAATATGATATATATACACATGTGTTTGTATGAATATATATGTATATATACATATACATACATATACACACACATACACATATACATATATATATACACACATCCTATTAGTTCTGTTTCTCTGGAAATCCCTGACTCTGCATGTGCGTTAACTCCTTCAGCTAGACTAAAAACATCAGCATGATTGGAATGAAATGAATTCTTCATTTGCAAGTGCTTTGCTAATGATAAAGTTCTACACAAATCAAAGACTAGGGTCCTTTATGTGGATTTTAGGCAAAGGAAATCCTGTTGGGTCAGCGCTAAGAAAAATAAAGATAAGTGCATTCTGATACCTTCAGATTTCCTTTCCTATGCCTATGTCCCCAAGTGTCTGATTTCCCCCTTTGATTCTCAGTTGCTCAGGGCACTCTGATGGCTACAATAGAAGCATCATAGCAGATTAGTATCAGAACTAGGCTTTCCTACTCATTAGATCTCAGAGAAAATCCCAGCCTTTTCACTTACAGCTGTTACTTAATCTCGTGTCTGATATCACTCATCTCTAAACTGGGAGCATGGTTTTAGAGATAACTGAGACGACACTAGTCTAGTGCTCAGCACCGAATTAGCATTTAACTCATGCCAGCTTTTATTTTCACTATTACTTGCTTTACCAATAAGCAGTCACCTATTATGCTCGTTTCTGTGCTCCACGTCACATGCCTTTGCTATAGAATTCCTTCACCCCGGATTTTCCCTGGTTTCCTTCTCTGTCAGTGTCTTCCAAAGCCCAGATTACTCTCATTTCATCTGTGAAATTAAACTGATTTAAGCCACATTAAATTTCCATAGTTCTTATTTTTTGTAGATAGTCATCATTTCTTACTTAAAATAATGCAGGGATTTGTGTCCTGGGACGGCTTTAAGCAGTTGCAGGCATGCTCAGTCTCATTTACTCTTTACAACAACCTTCTAGAGTAAGTACTGTCGTAATTACATATTTAAAAACTGAGGCTTAGAGAACTTAATAACTCGTTCAGGGTCCTAGAACTAGTATGTGGTAATCACGACTTGAGGATCATAACACATATGCCCCTTTCCCCAATCTTTGAATGCATTTACTAACTGTTTGACTAATTAAGTGAAAGCCTGAATAGAAATAAATGAGATTACAAATCGAAAGCTCTAGGGAGTAAGGATTGTTGGGCATTTGGACAGGTAAGAACACAAGTGGGAGGCTCTTCCAGAAAACTCAAGGTCTTCCAGCACTGACTTGGAGAATCATGTGCCTTAATTTCCTGTGTCCCAGTTGAAAAAATGCTGCACTTTTGACACCTTTAGTCACTGACAGTTTTGTTCCTCAGCACCTTTACAGGTAGAGAGTTTCATTCTGACAAATTTTAACAATCAGGTTATGAACTGCTCAAAAAAAGAAGAGTAACATATGTGCTGGCAAACATTTTATTGTAGTTTGTGCACATCAAAATACAGAAGGCAGTGTTCAACGATTTGATTTGGTTGCATCTTTAACAAAATTTATCAAGGTCAGTGGCTCTTCACCTTGACGCTGTTAGAATTACCTGAGAGTGTTCAAAGATTGTCATTTAGTCAAAATCTCTGAAAGTGTCAGTCTTATACAAGCTTTCTAGGTGATTCTGGTGTGGAGCTAGAGATGAGAACCCCCAATCTAGGGTAATCTACAGCTCTTTATGCAATTTATAACAGTACCTCGGTTTCTGAATGTGATCCGCTCCAGAAAACCATTCGAGTTCTGAAATGTTCGGAATTTGAAGGATCAACAGCCGGCAGCTGGGCCTCAGGGTCTTGCCCTCAGTGGAAGCCGCGGAGCATGTTCGACTTCCGAGGCTGGTTCGAAAACTGAAGCATTTCCTTCCAGGTTTACAGGGTTCATAACCTGAAATGCTTGTCAACGGAGACATTTGAAAACCGAGGTGCCACTGTATATCTTCCTGAAAAAGTGTGCAATAACAAGTTTTTATTATTCAAATCATTTGAACAGAACATGTGGAGACTTGTTACAAATAGATTTACAGATTGGATCTTAAGGAAATTTAAGTTTGTTGGCAATGCATCCCAATTTGTGAATTTATAAGTCCTAAATTTTATAATCAAAATTTTCTAACATGGAACACAGTAACACTAATGGAGATGTCATTTGTGTTTCTCACACAAATATTCAAACGAGAAGGGTGAGTAAAAGACATGTCCAAATGCTTAGGAACATCAGGACTTCTCTCATTTGTAGGATGCTACCCTTCAAGAAGAAAATTTGAACTAAGACCATCCTCAAAAATAATTACTTAGGGGGTAATTTAAGAATAGGTCATTTGGTCTTCAAGGTGGGATGCTGCCCTAATTCACAAATCCTTAGTAGACAGAACATTTGGCTCTGTAGAAGATGTCAGTGTGTCAAAGGCACACCCATCCCCCAGTCTTTTCTGAGGCATGAAATCCAGCTCTTCACAACGGATAATAAAGAGAAGGAAAGAAGTGGAAGTTAGATCTGCCAGGAAGGAGTGCAGCTACTTGCTTGTTCTTACAAAGTGCAGGCTTTCGACCTGGGCATACTGAACGCTGAACAGACAGAAAAAATTGCAGCACAGTATCGTTGATGAAAATGCTATTTTGGTTTCTCATTCATATAAGTAAATTGTCTCATTTGATGATCAGCTAGGAGTTCTGCTAAAGGAGTAGTCAAGAGTGCCAAACACGTATTAAGTGTTTAATACATTTTTTTTCTCATTGGCTTGATCAAATTGCCATGGGGATGTGCCCTATTCTGCTGTATTTTACCTGTGTAAACAAAAAGTGACCTCCTCTAAGTAGAATTTTTTAATATATAAAATGAATCAGAAAAAAACAGAAGAGGAATAAAAGGAGCGACTTGCTTTATTTCAGTAATTTTCTAAGGGTGCCACTTGGTATCCCCAGTGGTTCACACTATTATTTTATGTGAAATGTTGGGAAACGTTATTTGTCCTAATAAGTAATTTTAATCATAGATTGTAAAAATATCTAAAGTGTTCCATACTTATAGCTGCAACTTAGAAAAGTAAGTCCATATAATGAAGAAAAAAAATTAGCTTAAAGAAAAATACTGCCTTTGGAACAGTAGAGGCTGTATGCAAAAATGGTAATAGTTGTGGTTGGGCGCACATGACCAAACTTGGAAACACTGGTTTAGTGGAGACAAGCAAGGAAAGAGCAGGGCCTGTACAATATTTTTGAGATGGTATTTGGCCACAAATTTTCAGATTTTGAGCAATCGAAGCACAATTAGAAGCAGGGCTGTTCAGATCTTTTAAAAAAACCTGCTAAAATCTCCATTGGATGTCTCTCCTGGAAACCCCCAGAGACCTTCTTTCCATGAAGATGACTTCACCACGACATTCTTATCACCCATGAACAATGTCAAGTACTTTTTCTCTCTGTCAAATTATCCCGCTACTTCTTTTTAAGTACGAACAGGTGCAATGGTATCATCTCAGTTTACTAGCCGAGGTTCTGTGGGAGGCCAGCAGGTGACCGACGTGGGCTGACAGAGCTCCTGTCAAGGTGGTGAGGGCCGGACTCCCTTCCCTGCTGAAGTGCTTGACGTGGGGTGCGAGGTGAGAGATTCCACACATGTCTAAGGGCAGCCTGCACTAAAATCATTCCCTTTAGTGATAGACTAAATCTTATGATTGCAAAACAGGATACCTGCATGAATTTGAAGATTTCCTCAAAATCTGCTAACTTCATAGAGCATTTAAACATGTGATATAGTTGCTCCCTTTGGATGTCATTTTAAAGTGAATTGCAGAACATGGCAGAGATTTGTCATGTCTCAAAGAAACAGGTGGATCCAGAGTCCGGATTTGTGCTAGAGAGTCTCTTAAGAATGCCATTGGGCATATAAAGTAGATTAAGTTTATTGTCACAACTAAATAGCACTCCTGTATCAGAGACTCGTGCTTTCCCCAAAGCCTCTCTCCACCGAAAAGGAAAAGTGGGAGAGCTGGGACAGAGCGGGATGATAGAGGCTGCCGGTCACGAGGGCACTGTGAACTCCAGTCCAAGAGTTAATGGAATATTTGCAAGCTTCCCTTGTATTTGTGGGTAATTAAGGAGACTAGAATAACTAAAATTATTAAGGAAATATAGAATGCAATTGAATAGGAGAGGAAATTAGGAATTGCATTTATTATGTTGAGAAAGAGAAACTGTATAACTTTGTAAAAGTTGAGGGTAGAGATTTCTAAACATAAGGAAGAGCAAATTTATACAGATTACTCTTCAGTGTATGAAGCCTGGGGACACTGCTTTCTTACCTTTTGTGCCTTTGAAGTGCTATATTCATCCTTTGGCAGGGAACCCAAGGCCCCAGATGTTCACTGACCCAATAACCCTCATGTAGAGATTAATTATATAGTGTGGAAGGAATGCCTCAGTTTAATCCAAGATATCTTTTCTTTTGGTCCACTATACCTTTTAATAACATTAACTATAATGGCTACCTATTCAATAACAGCGCAAGTTTTAATTATTTTACAGGTTTTAATGGTATAAAAAAGAAATATAGCATAGAATTCCAGTTTAGGTCAGAGATTATTTTTGAAACAAACTTCATAGTTCCAAATAGCCTGGAGTGAGCCTATAAATTTTTGAAGCCAAGAGGCATGCCTCGTCTATATTCTGCTCACAACCACTAGCCCAGGCTAGGTCAGTAGCAAACTGAGTACAAGAACCTGTGCTAGTGAGATTCGGGACAGTCTGATCAGTCCCTAAATATTCATTGCATAGCTTCTGTGCACCCAGCAATTAGCACAAACCTTTCTCAGGAATTGGAGGTTTTTTACTGGAGTACCTATGCTGATTAGTTCAGATGGTTATCTGGAAAAAAATTAAAATTTTCCTGGCTTCAGTAAGAATAAGTGTTTAGGTATTTTGACAATATCGTCTGTAGGGACAGGGAAAATGATCATCCAGGTGCCGTGTACTTGCCATCCTTATTCTAGCTAAGTCCCTGATTCTCAATATTAGCTGCATATTAACCTGGGAAGCTTTTAAAAATACGGATGTCCGGTCCCTACCCTCAAGGATTCCGATTTAATTGTTCTAGATGCACCACATGCCGGTACCTTTGTGAAGCTTCCCAGGTGTCCCTGATGCACAGCAAGTGAAGAATCACTGCTAAAGATCGTACAGAGCTCAGAAAATCTCACCTCCTGGGATCGATTTCCTGGGTTAGGTCTTTTATGTGGTGTTTCCGGGTAGCTGGCCTTGTTCCTTAAGAGTCCTGGGAGACCACTGAAAACTGACCATTTCTTTGAACTTGGTAAAAGGCATCTAATTCCTGTCAATGTATTTGTCATTCTGAGCCCCTAAGAAAATACACACTAGTTAGCAGACACTGCATTTCTACATGCCATCAACTCTCTTTTAAATGACATTAAAAAAGAGCCTTATGAGTGATTCATCTTTTATGCATTTATTAACCTGACTTGTAAAACAAGTGAGTTGTAATATTAAGTGACTATTTCGAAATGGCAATGACACCTGAGTGCCTTTAAAGCATTCTGTTTTTTAATACACTCATTTAGCATTCACTTAATCTACTTTATTATCCTGGGAATGCCACATCTCCAAAATAGCTTCCAGATTGGTTTAGAGAATTTTGAAATGATTTTAAAATAGGCTTTCTCACTTCATGCGAAAATTGAGTATTAAAATAGAAAAGGGGAAAGGGAGTTCCAACTAAAATACTTTGATTAGTCAGTGAAACTGTGAAACTGTTTCCAAATCTGTGATTTTCTCAGACAATAATGTTTACTATTACATGAACTGTCCCCCTTCCTGACCCCCTACCCCTCTTAGAATGCCTAGCAGAAGGTATTATGTGGAGTAAGATACATCTCAGTCCTTAAAGACATCCTACAGTTGGCATTGACTTTATACAAACTCATCATGGATATATTCTACCCTTAGAATATATGTTTGGCTCCTACTTCAGGCCAAACATACACTGAGCACCTTCTGTATGCCCAACGCCATGCTTGGTGCTGAGGATAGAGAGACCAATAAGATACAGTTGCTACCTATAGATAGTTTATAATCCAGCTCTTAAACTAGCCCTGGAAAATCTCCATTAGACACACACAAAAATCCAGCTGGTTAGCCTTCTGGCATCAGTGGATGATCTATTTTCTAAGTCATATAAAGATATAATCATATAATCGGATCATTTACATTTTTCAACTTAAGAATATACAACACAGATGTGAGATGGAAATTAATTGGACAAAGAGGGAAGCCCTTGAATAATGGTGGCGGAGTTCTTACAGATATAACCATCTAATATTTAACATACATGTTATCTTATTGCCTCTTGACTGATAAAACATGTGTCTCCTCACAAGAGGAGACCACAGGGCTGGGTCTGTCGCTTTGATGAGTCATTGTATCACAACAAATATATTTTTATACTATTTCTTACTTTATAGGCAAGGTAGCTGAACCTCAAAGACGTTGGATGATTTACTTAGATCATTACATTGGGAAGCTGAGGTTATAAACTAGGACCTTGCTGAGGACTTTGTGTGGGAGCTACTTCATATTGCCTCCACCACGGTGTACACAGGATGCTGTACCTGTCCTTAGCTTCTAGCAAGTGCAGCACTCACATTTTTTTATCCCATGCACCAATTTCTAGAAAATTTATATAAATAAAAAGCAATATTTATAGTGATATATTAGCAGGAAAATAAGTATTCGTCTCCAAATTTTCATAGGTCTATGTGTTTTATCTAAACTGTTTATTTTGCCTGGACACTATTATATGTGCTAATGAGGGCAGGCAGTTATTACCAGAAGTTGATTGAGAGCTCGAGAGATAATTTCCTTCCTGCTGAATTACTCATCGGAAATGGCCATTTATTCTAACATTCTGAATACCTACCATGTTAAAATATATTAAATGAATCTTTTTTTTTTTTCTTTTCTTCTTACATCAAAACTTCTAATATTTTTGGAACCAGATGAGAAATGGACTCTGGCTTGACAATATCCCCGGAGACCCAAATATAATAATATCATTGACCACATTTGAATACATACATATATTTGAATTTTACTTGTATTGCTAATTATTTAACAAAACATGAGTTTATTGCAGAATTTTTGATCTCATAAGCATAAAGAGGGACTGCTATCACATAAACAGCATCGCTAGTCATGCATGGGTCTTAAAGGAAGCAGAGAGCACCGTAAAGGCACTCAGTCTTCAAATGTCATCAGTCAGCTTGGATCTCAAAATCTGAAAACACGTTATTCATAAGTCAGCACTAATGTGAAAGGCCATTTACACCTCCCCACTAGTTCTGGGGAGGAACACACCAAAAGAGATAAAATAGTGCTGATATTTAGGGGCACCAATAACCACACTTTCAGATCCTCATTCACCACCGGCCAGAAGAAGCCCACCGTCCACAGGGAGGAATCAAGTGAGTTCCTGACTTCACCACACTTATCTGTGACAAAAAGCTGATAAGTATTAGAGATAATTTGTGCCTTGATCATAGTCCTGAACTAGAGAATTTTTAAAGTAAGAATTTATTTTAAAATTTTAGGGAACTTTATAAAATTTCATCTATTCTGAAATACTCTCTAGAAACTATGAACATATTCTGATTTTTTGGAAATTCAAAATCAGGTAGGAAAAAATAGAAGCCCTTTGTCAGCCATGTTATTACAGATATCAGAATGCTCCGTTCGACTGTCAGTCTTGATCTTAAAAATTGTGCGAGCTCATTTTTTTTGTCTTATTATCAATGATCTCTCATCTTAAAATGGTCTTTGGGTTCTCTTATCAACTGTAGTAGGTAATGTATCTTTAGGAACCTCAGAGTCTGGCACATATCTGCTCCATTGAGGGTGGTTAATAAATAAATATTGAATGAATAAGTAAATAAGGAATAATGAAATAATAAATGAATTCTAAATCATTTTAATGAAATGAATAGAATTGCTTTAGCCATCTAATTTTATCACTATTGATGACCAATGAAGGTATACAAAAACCTAAAAAAAGTAATAATAATATGACTTATTTTTACTTTAAAGCAAGAAGTTTTTATTTAGATGTCCAGTGAAAAAAAAGTTTTTCCAGATGAAAGATTGGTAGCTTTTCCCCCATTCGAACTAAATTCAATATTATATGAAATGTTATATGTTTATATATTATATGCACATACATAAATTATTTGTTTATATGTATACAGTTTGTATATATGTACATATATCATGTATGCATATTATAAACATATTTTTATATAATATGTGTATTATATATTATATATTATATCATATGTATATAGTGTAATTCACTCTTATTTTTTCAAGTGGTTTTCAGAGAGATAATGGTTATTCTGTTTCACTCAAATCAATAAGTCTATTCAGTCCAAAAGTCTGAATAAATCTTTCACAAAATCCAATGGTTGAGTAAATTATCCCAAGCTATTTATGATTTTTGCATTTTATATACACAGGACTTTGAGAAGGAAGAAAGGGAAGGAGAGACAGAGGGAGGGAGGAGGGAGACGAGGGGGGGGGAGGGACAAAAGATGGAGACAGTCATATTTTTTCCTTAACATCAGGGGGCTCAGAAGAAAGAATGCTAAAGTGGTAGAGAAGAAATATTGCAAATTTTAAGACAGAATCAGTGCAAATTATTCAAGCCAATTATTTGTGTGGGAGCCAATTATCAATTCTCAAAGCTGTTTATAAGGCTTACTTGTCAAATTCTGATTCTTTGCCATGACCACAGCCCTTCATGAACTCCACACCCCCACACTCTTTGGGGCTTCATCTTTCTCCTCCTTGGCCCACATGCTTCAGCTCCTCAGGCCTTTCTCTTTCTCAAGCAGGTTAGAGGGTGCACGTCTACAGCCCACTCCATCTGGCAAGACTGGCTCCTCATCATCTTAACTCCTAAAGTTTACCGAAAGAGATAGAATATCCTTTATGAGTTTTCTGCCACTGACCTATCCCTGATCGATCTCTCAGGTCTGGCTTCATGTTCTGCCATTGTCATCTTGAAGTTCTTAATAACTTTTTATTAAGGGGCCCCATATTTTTAGAGTTTCCGGCTCTGATGGCTCTATGTAATCATTCTTTCATTTTTATTTTTGTTTGGTCTTTGGATCATAATGATCTAAAATGCTATTGCTTGTTTATTTTTGCCTCACTCTAGAAAATATAAGCTCTTTAAGAACAGGGAGCCATGTTTATCTACAGAGCAGGTGTAGAAAAATTATTTGTTAAATGGAATTTCAATGATTAAGAGGAGTTTGCTTTGATTTTAACGTAATCTCCCACACTCACCACCTTAGGTTTAGAGACAAAGAACAAAATAATTGCTATTGGCCAATGTTGAAGGATTCTTTGTAGCACTTTCTCCTGGATTAAATGTAAAGTGGCATCAGATTCCAGGTCTGCAACCAACAAATTTAGTAAAGGATAGAAATGCATTTTAAGATTTCCTGGGTTTTCTCAAGATCAAAAGGGTCAATCAAGCAATGCACCTGCTCAGCAGTCTCAGGACACGAGTAATGCACCTGCTCAGCAGTCTCAGGACACATGTGGCATTGAAAATATACATAAGGAATTATTCAGGGAAAATGAGTCTGAAGCTTTCTGTAGTCTTACAAACACAGAAATATTGCAGTGTGAGGATGGGTTGGGTCAGTACCATTAAGTGAGGACAATCAAAAGTTAGCTGCTACAGTTTCAAAACTGAAAGAGAGGAAACAATGGTTGAATCAGTAAAGAACCAATTCTTTACATTAGTGTGGGAGGAAAGCTAAATCTCAAACGAAAATGGAACTCTACTCCATACTGTAAACCATAATAATTATGTATAATGTGGTTATTAAATATTCTTAGTCTACATAGTAATTATGTGTTCTTATAGTCTGCTTATTAAATACACTTATTAGGGCCAAAATTAATGACTACATACCTTACTACTAAATTATGAAGTTAAAGTAATGTTAAATTTATTTTTTAAAAGACTACCAATGCTTCCCTTTGATTTCAGACTTATGATTATGTCTTCAATTTCAGATCAGAACAAGTGCCTGTGGCTAAATTATACCCTGACTAATTTAACTATGTCTGCTCCATGCAAGTACTACATTAATTAACTTTAGAATTCTTTTTTCTCAGCTCACTTGGTTGGCATAACCTGTAAGAAATAAAATGAAAGAATAATAACACCTCACTACTGTGGGTCTACTTGTCTGCTCCCAGCAGTCAGATGAGGCACTCAATCAAAAAAGGAAAGAGCTTACAGAAAAGGTGGGAAACAGAGGTAACATCCTCAGCTCAGCCACGTGGCTGACCTTGGGGAGAGCCTTAGATGCTCCAGTCTATGGTCAGTGGATCTTTGTTTAATGCCAAATGCTGGGAGCTGGGAAACACTCTACTACTGGCACGGAGTTTCTATTGATATTTTCCCAAATTGTCGCTGAGTGGCAACTATAGTATTGCCCCTTAATAAATATTTGAGTAGATGGATAAAGACATAGAAAAGACCCCCAAGGCCAACGAAATTTGAATATTTCTAATGATTGCTATTCATCTATCCTATTGGTTCTGTTTTTCTAGTAGAACAATTACTGATACATTCAGGTAGTTTGAAAACAAGCAGGTGAGAAAGATATGCAGCCACTAATTAGAAAAAAATCCTATGTACAGCTGTATTAATGTGGGACAAAGTAGACTTCAAGATAAGGGTATTGCCAGAGATAGAGTTTATTTCAAAATTATAGCAGGGTGGATTCACCAGGAAGATATAGCATTTAATAGGTATCATTTAATAACAGCTTCAAATACAAGAGATAAATATATAGAGAACTGGTAAAGAAGTAGACAAATTGATAACACAAGCATTTAAAATATTAATAAGGATATAGAATATATGCACAAAACTACTAACTAAATTATCTTAATTTATATTTAGGACACTATGGCCAACAGCTTTACAGTGCAAATTCTAGCCAAGTGTAAATGAAATTTTTACCAGCACAGTCAAGCAATACTCCATAAAGCACACCTAAATAAATCTTAATTAATTAAAAACATGCTCTCTAGCACAATAGACTCCAACTAAAATAAATGACAAATAATAAATATACGATAATCAAATACTATATTGATATGCTTCTAAAAATCTCATAAATCAATGAAAAAATCACAATAAAATTGGAATGTATTTTGATCTGAAAACAATGAAAATATAACAGCAAAATTTATGAACAATTTTGTTTCCTTTGGAAGAAGAAAACACAAAAAATATTTTCATCTAATAATGAGAAAGCCAGATAATTTATAAAATTATAAAATTTTCTGAGACCATCAGAGAACTAAAGTCACAAAATAAAGAGATTAGCCAAATTCTAAAGAGTAACGATTTCATCTGAAGAGAGACAGGACAAGCAAATTGTTTTATGTTTGGCAGAACGTGGGAACAGAAGGCAGCCATCATAAAAGTGGGTAGCAAAAGGCAAGGTTTCCTCCCTTTTTTACAGCCAAGCAGTATTCTGTTGTGTAAATGTACCACAGCTTTTTTATCCACTCATCTGCTGATGGGCATTTGGGCTGTTTCCAGATCTTGACAATAAATAATGCTGCAATGAATGTATGAGTGCATATGATCTTTTGAATTCATGTTTCGGTGTTTTTCGGATATATTAGAAGAAAATGGAAATACTAATTCAAAGCGATATATGTACCTCTGTGTTCATTGCAGCCTCATTTGCAATAGCCAAGATATGGAAGTAACCTAAGTGTTCATCAATAGGTGAGTGGATAAAGAAGGTGTGATATATACAATAAAATATTACTCAGCCAAAAAAAAAAAGAAAGAAACCTTGCCATTTGCAATAATATGGATGGATCTAGAGGGTATTATACTAAGTGAAATAAGTCAGAGAAAGACGAATACTGTATGATTTCACTTATATGTGGAATCTAAAAACAAATCAGACTCATAAATGCAGAAAACAAAGTAGTGGTTATTAGTAGGGAGGGGGGTTGATGAAGTTGGCAAAACAGATGAAAGGAATTAAGAGGTACAAACTTTCAGTTATAAAATAAGTCATAGGGATGTATTGTACAGCACAGGGAATAGAGTCAATAATGTTGTAATAACTTTGTATGGTGACAGATGTAACTAGACTTATCATAGGGATCATTTTGTAGTGTATATAAATATGGGGCCACTATGATATACACCTGAAACTAAAAGGTATTGTGTGCCAATAATACACAAGCAAAAAGAAAGCTATAGTAATCAAGACAATTTAGTAATGGTGAGAATATAAATATAGTTTAATAGCAGATAGTACAGAGCCCGGAAATATATATACACACACATATATATCAATTGATTTTTAGCAAATGTGCCACGGCAACTCAATAGAAAAAGGAAAAACTTCATAATAAATTGGGCTGAATAAAAAGAATATACATATATTTAAAAATAAACATAGAACTTTGCTATGTAAAAATTAACTCAAGATCGATCATAGACCTAAATGTAAAACCTAAAACTTCTATAATAAAGCATAGAATAAAACCCATGCAACCTTACAACCTTAGAGTTTGCAAAGATTTTGTACATCTAGAAAACATTTTTAGAATTTAGAAAGCATGTAAAATTGAGAAATAGAACTTCATCAAAATTTAAAATATTGCCGTTCAAAAGACAGCATTTAAGAAACAAAAAGACAAGCCACAGATTGGAAGAAAATATTCACAACACATATATTCACTAAAGAAGTTTTATCAAGAATATATAAAACCCTCGTACAATTTAAAAATAAGGAGTCAAACAAAAGAAAAAGAATTTTAAGTCAAAAAGTTCTAAAGGCACTTTACTAAAGAGAGAGACAGCAATAGAGGCAGAGGGACAGAAGGAAAAGGAGCGATATCGGTAATGAATATGTGCATGGAAAGATGCTCTCTATTAGCATGAGGGAAATGCAAATTAACCCCAAAAGGACATGCCAGTCCATATCAGTTAGACTATCACCTTCCGGATGCAAGAAGAGGGAAAAAGTATACTCCATTTCCATTTTAAAGAATTTTCCAGAAGCACTGTACTGCGTGTGCTTTTGCATACATGTCATTGACTAAAACCCGGTTGCATGATCACATCAGCAGAAGGGAGGCTGGGAAATGCAGTGTTGTAGGTGGACAAATGCTCGTTAGGAATAGGAAGAGAATGGACCATTAGAGCTGGAGAACCCCCAGCAAGTGTATAACTATATAATTAGTAGAACCATCTAATTAATCCCTGAAGCACATGGACGAAGGTACATGAACTTGTTTCGAAAATAAGTTCACAATACTTTGTAATAGCTTGAGGTAGCTTTGGACACAGTTTTCTCTCTCTCTCTCTCTCTCTCGCTCTCGCTCTCGCTCTCGCTCTCGCTCGCTCTCTCTTTCTTTCTTTCTTTGGTCAACTATCCCTGTGAACTATGTATTACTGCATTTAAACAGTAGATTTTTAGAAGCATACAACAGACCAACAAACCTCAGAGGGAAGGCGAGAGGGAAGGTGGGGGTGGGTGGGTGGGTGGGTGGGAAGAGATTAACCAAAGAACTTATATGCATATAAGTATAACCCGTGGACACAGACAATAGTGTGGGGAAGGCCCGGGGCAGGTGCCTGATAGAAGGGGTCAGTGGAGGGGGAGAGGGAAGACATCTGTAATACTTTCAACAATAAAGATAAATTTAAAAAACAATAGATTTTTAAATACAAGGCACAGTGATTGGGGAAAAAGAGAAGAAACAGAACCTTCGCTGCTCTTATTCTCCATTCTGTGGGACCACTTGAAGTTTTATTTTTGTTAAAAATCTGGAAGTTATTGTCAAATGAAATTTTCATGAATTCCTGACAAAGGTATCTTTGTATTGAAGACTTTTCCCATTGGTGTATATGTACTTTATATGAAAAATCTTTTTCAGAGTAAATATTGCTTAAGAAGTGTGCTTTGATCCACTAAGGTAAAGGTAGAGTGGCCAACCTGGCAATTTGTCTATGGAACATGAATATGCAAAGATTTATTTGGATAAAGTCATTGATAAATTTGCAGAAGTTTCAAACACTGAAATTATGGTATCATTCATAAGTGCACACCGAAATGAAGTATAAGGTTTCCCCTTTACAAAATGAAACATTTTTTTCCATCACCATTTCTCGCCTCTACGCCTTCTTCCACCGCCCCCTCCCCTCCCGCCCCCACCCCCACAGCCACCACGATGCTGTCCGTGTCCATGAATTCTCTTTTTTCCCTTTAAAAGTTAAAAAGAAACATATACTAATGTAATTAAGGATATTAGTTAAATCTTCTTTTCTTTTCTTTTGTGTGCCTGAAATCCATGTCTTTTAAAACCATCATTTATGTATAAATTCAATCAAAGAACACTTCACGGTCTGCTTTTTTTCTGGTCATTATTATCGTTAACTTCACTTAAGATTATTATCCTCTCATAGCAAAGAGAGAGGATATTTAAAAAAAATTATCTGTTCTGGTTGCCAGATCCATTAAGTACACCACTGACACATATAAAAGTGTGGTTATCTTCAAGTTCTTTAATGTGAAAAAATGGGCTTTTCTGTCCCGTCTTTGACAGGGAAGAAAGGGATTGGTTATGAGGGAAAACGAATTCTCAATTTAATTCCCAGTTTTATCATTGAATATGTAATCTCTAGGAATTCACTTAATCTTGCTGATCATTTATTTATTCATAATTAAAATTAATATAACACCACTTACTAAACAGGGTGTTATAAAATGCAACTAATAATATTAGAGTAGACTGAAATCCTTAGAGGAAATGCATCTGTCAAAATCTCCTGTGTTTCCCTAACAAAGCTTATTCTAGTGGGCTTTTTGGCAGATTGAAAATTTGGCAAAAAAGTTGAAGAGCCTATGTATGACATACAAAAAGTATTAATTCTCCAACTTACTGCATCAGATGTTTCTGTACCCATTTCCACCCACCACAGCTGTAAAATAGCACAACTCATTGAGTTCTCTCACAAGGGTGGTTAAAAATAATGACAGCGACAAAGATCCAGAAACAAATCTGGAGACAGTGACATACAGAGAACAGTGGAAGGAAGCAGAGCTGGACGGACCTAGAAGGAGGTCAGGCGCGGGACTTGCTTTGCTGTGTGTTTCTTGGTTGGTTCTGGCACGGGTCAAGTTCAAGGTGTTGGGGTCCTGGCATAGCTGGCTTCTGCTTGCTCCCCTCTTCCCGATGGAATGAGGATAGTAGTGGGCTTGGTAGGCAAGTTTTGCGGTGCTGTTGGAGGAGATATTTCTGAAAATCTTGCCTACAGCCTGTTCCACTTGCCTTTATAATTTTGTCAGCATCCAATTCTATTTAAAAAAATTTTCGTTGAAAATAACAAGGGTTCATTCTGTTAGATGCAACTAAATATAACGCTCCACAATGCAAGCGTCAGTAGGTGTTGCTCCAATTATCGCTACTATTAATTTGCAGAAAGGCAGATTTTAGCTGTAAATAAGGAAGAAATTTCAAACAATTAAAATGAAATGGGCTACCTATGAAGATTATGAATTAACCCCCTCCTGAGGTTTCAAAGCCATACGGGCATGAAGAGATATAGAAGAGATTCCCTCTAACCTACGATGGCTTTTGCTGTGACCCCCTGAAATTGCTTCTGGTGCAGAGACATAGTAATTCTATTTTTAAGAGGTGCCGCTACTGAGACCCACAGGAGCTGTGAGGGGTGTGAATCATTTTTATTCAAGGAGACGAAAAGAGTGAAAATGAATCCCTTCTTCCCCTTGCTCTTCCAACCCATTATCACACTTGCTGATAAGGGATCTCAACCTGCAGTTAGCAGTTAGCACACCACTGGGCATGATGCCTATTAGAGGAGCTAGAAAATTACTTTTTTAACACTGACATATCGTGTTGTCTCCATCAGGATTTTGGTTACTTCCACAATTTGAAATTTTAAAAATTGGATTTTCACAAATACTGTATGTTTTTAATTACATACATTACATAGAATGAAATATGATGGAATGGATTTAATTAATTTTTCATAATACTTAATAGGTGCAGTCATTTACATAGTAAACATAACTGAGCACAATCATTACACTAGTCTCAAAATTGTCAGAAAACACTAAAGGAAAAATAATCTCAAATTAACGAAATTCTAAGTAACTGAATGTCCTCCAGTAACTGGTGGACAAAGAAGAAAGTCATGACAAAAATAGAACATATATATATTAGTTCCTGCGAATTACTATAAATCTTCAGTCTCTCTCGGTTTGGCATTAATAGGTACTTGGCATGTATTATAAATGCCCAGAAAGTCTATCCACACATATTTTAAGGTTCATAATATTTATATCATATTTATTAAATATTGAAACAAGGGAGAATTTCTCTCTATTTTGACTTTCTGTAGGGTCCACCATTCCCTCATCTACATCTACGGCAACAGGTCCACCCAGAGCATCTTCTTTACTGGAAAGACACGAACTTCTACACTTCAGCTGTACGGGTCCTCTTCTGGGCTCTCTTTTTTTCTCTCTCCAGAATTGTCACTGGCGCTCATACCTATCTTATTCCCTTTAATTCTCACCCTAGGATATTTGGGTCACGCTCAGTACAAATACCCTAAATTCTAATTATTCTACCAAGAAACAAACACACATTTTCTTCTGCCTTGAAGATGTGGCTGTCTTGTTAGAGTCACCACATCCCAAAGTGAAACATGATTTTCTCACTTCATTACCACAACCGTCCTCTATCTGTTAGCAGCACCACTGTTCAATAATTAACACTAGCAAAGTGCCTGGAGCTTGCTTCCCATGTAGCGAGCACCCAAAACTACGTAAGCTATTTATTAATATTATCAGGCCCTCAGACCTCTGATGTTTAAGTCTTCGAGTCATTATAACCATCAGTTGCCAGGTGTTTCGGATTCTACTTTTGTATGTCACTTATTTGTCTTCCACTCCCAGTCTTCCTGTATACCCTGGATCATAGCTATAATTATATTTCACTATTAAAAACAATACACTAACAATAGTAGCTAGGAGCTAGCATATATATATATCTACATATATGTATATATGTAAAAGATACTCTCTCAAGCACTTTGTCTATTGTTTTTAATCAAGACTGTGCTCAGTTGCATATAACAAAACCGACTTGAGTGGTTTAAAGCAAACATGGGCTTACTTTTTTCATGTGACAAAAAATTTGGCAATACCAATCCAGGCCAATCTTACTAGTCAAGAAAGTCATCAAAGATCAGGTTCTTTCTGAACCACCATCTTTGGCATGTGGCTTTTCTACTCACCTGGAAGGGAAGACTATTTGAAGTCCAGGCATCATATTGGCCCTGGGCCTTGAGGCATGAGGAAAAAGGAGGGAGAAAGGTGAAATGTTTATGCCAACTGAGTCTGTTGTTGACTCTGCCTCATATATCAGCAAACCAATAGCTTTTCCAAAAGTCACATTCAGTAGCCAACCCTTAAATTTTTTGGCCATAACTGCATCAGATGTCCACCCCTACATGCAAGGAAGCAGAAAGATGAAGGCTTCTAATAAAGAAAACTGCTGCCTTCCTCATCCTCCAGATGTGGCTGTTAGAAAGAAAAAACTGAAGAATTGATATTGGTTGGGCAATAGAGTTTGCGACAAAATTAACTCATTTAATCCTCACAGCAGTGCAATTAGGTGGGCACTCATATATCTGCATTCACAGAGGGACAAATGAAGGGTTAGAAAAGTAAGCAGCTTTTCCCACAGCAAACAACTTCTCAGTTAGGTATTAGGATATTCCCGTTTTACAGATGAGGAAGTTGAGTTTTAGAAAATTTAAGTAACTTTTCCAGAAATCAGGATTCAAGCCTGGAATATCTGATGACAGGGTTACACAATAATTATATCCCTAATACCTAGACAATAACCAGTTTCCTTGTCTCCACTCTGTCTCTTTCCTGTATCCTGCAAGTAGATAAATTCCAACATATACTTTTAATTGTGTCTTCAGTCTGATCATAAACCTAGCATTACCCTTTCAGCAGCTGCTTTTTGGGGGCCTATATCACAACCCTAGGCTCATCCTAAATTCCAACCACAGATATGGAAGAAGGCTCCTGTGAATACTGGCAGCACCCCTCCTTGAAAATTTACCAGGACTTTCACCCCTAGGACTTTCTCCAAAGTTGAAGGCATTTGCTCATCCTACACATGGTAAAACGGAGATTAACACCCCTTGGAACAACCCTTAAACGATGGAAAAAGTGAATTAGTGGCTAAGTGCTCCAGCCTCTCTCCCTTCGAAGGGACAATTCTAAGGCAATTTTACATTGTTCCTGTTGAAGAAATTCAAGTATAAGGACCATCATTGACTGAAGGTTCCAGCTTCTGTGCTCTGAAATCATCTCTATGCTTATACTGAGGCCATGCTTTCCACAAGCTGCTCCCATCCAAAGACAGTGCAGGTCTGTTCCTGGGCAATGGGAATCCTTTGACAGATGACTTTGACTCTAGGACTCCCCAACTGCCTTGATGAAATCTCTTTAGACAATATGACAGTCTGAGATGCTTCAGTCCCCTCATTTTATCTTATACAGATTTCTCATAACAAAATGATTGCTCTTGATGTCTCTTTCTTGGAGGACCCAGACTACCACAGCTACTCATTTCATCCCTATTGGGGTTGACCTAGTACTGCTCACAGCAGTAACCAGCTCCGTCATACACCTGCTATTGGCTATTCTTCCTTTCTTATCTCACTTTCCCATTCCCTCCTTCTTATTTCCTAGAATCGCCTCCCAAATAAACTTAAAATCTCCAGAGTTCTCATTCTGGGGAGGCCTAAACTAAAACAAACCTGTTCCTACAAAATAGCATTAACTAGCTAAACTTCTTGGGTATACATTCAGAGTCTGCCACAATTTGTCCTGAAACTACTATGATTTTTTCCCATGTGTCTCTAATCCTAGCATTCAGTCAGCTTCTCTTATTCTCAATTTCCCTGTACCCTCCCCTGTGCCATTTTTAAATACAGTAATGCCTGTCTCCATCACTATCTGGAACCATGGCACAATAGCATTATCCCTCCATAAAGGAAGTTATTTGCCTGGCCAATAAAATGTAAAAGAAATGATAGGTATCACTTTTAGGTAGAAGCTTTAAGAGCCAGAACTTGCTTCACTATGCTCTCTTTTCCTTCTTTCACGAAGGCAAGTAATATTAATTGGATAGGAAATCTCCATCATTTGGGCATCTAGTGTGATAATAGTGTGGAGCAGTCACACCTGAAACATAATGTACATAAAAAGATTTGTTGTCATAAGCTACTGAGATTGGGAATCATTTGTTACTGAAGCAAACTTAAGACTGTCCTGACAGATACATAATGCTCTATTTGAGCTGGGTAGAACTTTACAGACTGACTGACCCACCTGACTCCCACAGATGTATGAAACATACTGTCTCAGTTATTCCTAAAGCATTTTTCATTTTCTAGGGTCCATAAAGACTTTTCATTCCCATTTGCAATCCATCTTATTTTCTTCTGATAATGTATCCCTGGCATTGATGACATTAAATTCTGCTTCAAGTATACATTCTAAAAAATCAGGTGTCAAATGGCTTTTATAAATAGTTTTTCTCTATCTTACTACGTTTTATAGAAAACAACTTTATTCCAGTTGTGTGCAGGCCATAATCAGACATCAAAATGGAAGCAAATACTTTGTTTTGGGAAATTATATCAGCATCTGAAAATTTTTTCTTCTGTATCTCACAGTTTAGGAAGCATGTGACAGGAAAGTGTGATGTATTCAATGAAATAATTAAGGTTTTAGTCTTATTTCAAAACTACAGTGACATACAAAGTCAAAAAAGTAGGCTAATGCATAATCATAAAAATTGTTCCTCAAACACACATTCATATCTCAGTGTTGAATACCAACTAAGTTATTACATTAGAAAAGTAAACACAGAACTAGATCAGAAAGCAAAAATACAGAATTAATTTTGTTACTTCTAACTGATGCATGTAATTTAACAAGCTAACACTAACCATTCATTGGTTCTGAGCATCATTTTAGATTTCCATTTTGTTCTTTTTGTTTTATTTTAAGAGTAAAGTGTGAAGAAAAGCAGAATGTGTTTTTTTCACTATATGTAACTGCCAAAGAAAACCGAACAAACCACAAGTACTTTAAAATATGAGTGCATGGATGACTCCTGTGCCAAGTGTGTGGGTGTTTTAACCTACCCTCTCCCTAAGAAAAGTAGCCCATAAGAAACTGGCTATATATTGGATCAAAATCAATTAGTACTCATTGTATGAAATATTCTTGTGTATATTGATTCATTCAGCTGCTTATTAATCATAAGCTAGTTCCCTTCCCTGACGATGCCTGGGCTCTGTCTGTTAGAGTTTTGCCCTACTTTCTAACACTGCATTACAATTCACAGCAAACATTTTGCTCATAGATTATAAGAAGAAAAAACTGTCAGCAAGAAATATGGTAATAAAACTACTCCTGTGCTTATGGCAATTTTGAGTTTATTATTTAAAAGTATCGACTTATAGATACATCAACATTAATCAATGTCTTAGTATATGTAAAACACCAGAATAGGACTGTCAGGAGATACAAAACTACATTGAAAAGCTGATAATCTAACCAGTGGGGCACAACCTGTCAAATCAATATGAGAAATACATGAGAACACACGGTAGCTTTATATACATACATACACACATACATACATATGTGTGACTATATGTATGTGTGTATAATATGTATTGATCTATGCATGTTTGTATAACCTCTTCACATGTTGGAAATTTACTGTTTGAAGTAAGAATTAATCATTCAATCCATTACCTGTATAACATTGTTCCCCCTGGCATCTAACATAGTGCTTGGCATATAGTCAGCACTCAGTAAATTTTTATTTAAAAACAAGTCGATGAAGCAGACCTTAAAAATTAAAAACCAATTTTACAATTCTCTTAGCAGATTGTACTTCCAAACTTTACAAAACTTATTATTAGCCAGAAGTAGCTTGGATGACTGTAGGTTAATTCTACAACTTAATGCAGCCTCTAAGAAAAAGGATTTGTACTGCTACGCATGTGTGCAAGAATATATTCTAAGTGCAATTCCAAATATATAATATTCCAAAAGGTCTCAAGCATCAGACAGGAGTGCTGGAATAAGTGTTTAGAACTCTAAAGTGTTATGTGAAAGGGGATGCACTTTCATTTGAGTAAGTAAATTCTGGAATGTTTATCATTTGTTTGCCTCATGAATTCTGATTGTTTATCAGTTGTAATTGTCTAATAATCTGGATTGCCCAGCAATAGATTGGGCTTCTTCACAGTCTAATGTAAAGAACCATGGATAAAATCTATGTATGTAACAAATTACTGAATATGTTATATCAGACAGAAAAAGGTCACTGATCATTTAGAAAGTATTCTAATTAGGAAAAAACACATGTCCCAGATTCTGGAAATCAAATTTTACAGTTTATTCAGAATAAGAATAACCAAAGTTCTTTGGCCTAAACTCTAAAGAAAAGTCTGGTGAAGGTAAAGGATTCCTACCTTCTGATGGTGGAGGAGCTTATTGTAGATCAGTTCTGTAAAGAACTGGAAAATTTACCCGAAATAGTTTTTGAATGTGAAGATATCGGAGCCAAAAAAGCAGCCAGGACTTGAAGACTTAGCGTCAGAGAGAGAAGGAAAGCTGTGATAACTGAATAGATCTGTGACTTTTTTCCCCTTTAGGGTATTTACCAGTATGTACGTGGCACAGAGCTGAGATCCTAGGAAACAGACTAAAGAGCAGTGGTTAATGGTCTGAAAAGCTGAGCAGAGCTTTCTAGAGTTTCACGTGGCTGGAAAAACAAGAATTGGAATTTGGTACCAACCATAAAGGGAGGGATCTGTTGAGGATCTAAACATTTTTGTTTTGTTTTGTTTTAAATTTATCTTTATTGCTGAAAGTATTACAGATGTCCCCCTTTTTCCCCCATTGGTCCCCTCCACCCCCATCCACCCCACCCCCAGGCCTCCCCCACCCTATTGTCAGTGTCCCTGGGTTATGCATTTATGCACACGAGTTCTTTGATTAATCTCTCCCCCACTCCCCCACCCCCGCCTTCCCTCTGAGATCTTTCAGTCTGTTCCATGCTTCTATGTTTCTAGATCTCTTTTGCTTATCAGTTTATTTTGTTCATTAGATTCCACATGTGAGTGAGATCATGTGGTATTTGTCTTTCTCTGCCTGGCTTATTTCACTTAGCATAACATTCTCCAGGTCCATCCACACTGTCCCGAAGGGTAAGAGGCCCTTCTTTTTGACACCTGCACAGGACGTTTAATTGGGACTCTAAAAAGGTACTCCTTAGGGGTGAGTGAACAAGAATCAGTTATCGCAAAGACTGAAATTCCATTTCAAACAAACTTAACCCTAAACTGAGTTAGATACTCTGTCCCTAGTTTGGTTCCCGACCAGAAAGCAGAATAAATGTTCCCTGGAAGGAAACAATTCAGCCAGAGCTTCAGATAATCACAGATTTTCACGTGCAGTATTGAGCATTCAACCAAAGTTATCAGCCTTGCCAAGAGACAGTGCCAAATAACAAAAAACAAGAGGAAAAAAGATGAAAGAAACAAATCTTTAGAAGATCACAATATTGACTTTAAAATTATTACAATTACTATGTTTAGTAAATTAGATGGAGGATTTCACCAAAAAAGTAGAATTCATAAAGAAAAGTGAATTGGAAATTAGAGACCATAAAGACATAATAATTAATATTAAGAATGAAATAGAATATATGAAAACTTTTCATTAATCAGAGAAAATTTATTGATTAAAATTTATTAACAATAAAATATCTATTCCGAATGAATAGAAAAAGTAATAGAAAATAGAGAAATGAGCATAAGAGACCTGTGGGAAATAATGGAAATGTCTAACATAAAGGCAGTGGAAGTCCCAAAGGGAGGGAAGAAAGAGAATGGTAAAGAAACAATATTTGAAAATGTCCCCAAATTTATAAAAGATGTCAAGTTAAAGATTCAAGTGGCTATACAAATCTCACACAGAATTTTTAAAAAGTTAGATAAGTAAGCACAGCTATGCATATTATAATTCAAATAGCTGAAAATTATGTAAACAAATGGGAATGGTTATGCTCCAATAAAACAGGCAGTGGACCAGATATGGTCCATAGCCATAATTCGCTACAGACAAAGAGAAAATTTTAAAAATAGCTAGAGAAAAGAAAACATCATTTTCTACTAAGCAACAAGACTGATAGTTGAATTCTCAGAAGTGATGAAAGCTAGATGACAATAAAATTGCATTTTTAATTTGCTGAAAGAAAATAAAAATGCCAAACTTCCAATTCAATCTTAAAGATTGTGAAATATCTCTCAAAAATAAAGCTAACATAAAGATGTTTCCAGGAAAACAAAAACTGACTATTTGTCAAGGAAAAATCTCACTCTAAGAAATACTAAAGAGAATACTTCAGACAGAAGTAAAATCATCCCAGACAAAAGCACAGAAACAAAGGAAGAAATGAAAATTACTGAGCAAGGTAAATGCCTGGCTAAATCTAAACAGTCTTATTGTAATAAACAATATTGAATATGCCTTATGTTGATTAAACTGTGTGTACAAAATAAAAGACAAAAATAACACGAAGAACAAGATAAATTAAACAAAATTAAAGAGCCCACATGTAAGAATTGTCTGGGAAGTGGTAAAACTCTTAGCATATTTTGTATTTTCTTAAATGAAAGACATTTGTGATCTTCGGTATATCCACTGAAATAATACTAAAAAGACTTTATAAATAATAAAAAGAGAGAGGAAAATAAAATATTTTTTAAAGTTTTGATTAGGTAATAGAAGACAAAATAGAAAGGGGGATAACATAAAACAGGAAAAGCAAATATAAAAAGAATAAAATGATAAACATAGCCATTTACATTGGGGGAGCCGGAAACAAACCAAAGATGCAGTGCAGATAAAAAGCTAGCACTATATTTATTTAGAGGACACGCCTTAATACAGAAAAACCATGAAAAGTAAAAGAAGGGGAAAGTCTTATCTTGCAAATTCTAACCTAAAAATAGTTGAAGTAGATATATTAAAATCAAACAAATTAGACTTTAAGAGATAAAGTAAAATTTGAGATAACAAAGAACATTTCATGTTGATATAGAGAACAAAACCATGAAAATTAAAATGTTATTTGCAGGCACCTACAAATATATTATATCTTAGACATATGTATGGCAAAAATAAAGAAAATACCCAACAATTAGACTAATCCATAATAAGAATGAGAGCTGTTTGTTCATATTTTTAATAATTGTCAGCATAAATAAAAAAGTAAAGATATATTGCATTTGAATAAATATCAACCAATTAGCACATATACAAAACTGCACTCTGCAATGAAAGAATGCACATTTCCCCATGTACATGTCTAATATTTATAAAAATTTATGCTTAATCAAAAAACTAGTATCAACAAATTTGAAACAAATAATGGAACCACTCAGGACATGTTTTCTGACCAAAATGCGATTAAACCAAAAAGTAGTATACAAAAGACAACCAGAAAACTTCAGCTGCTTGGAAAATAAATAATGAATTTCAAAATAACTCAACGGTAAGAGAAGAAATCTCAGGGGAAATTAGAATGTGAAAGTTATTAAGTTTAAACTTAATAATAATGAAAATAAAACATGTGAAGAATTGTTGGATACTGGTCAAACTGTACTTGCAATGATATTTAGCTTTAAGGACATGTATTAAAATAAGAGGCAACCTGAAATTGATTTACAGAGTACTCAACTCATGACAATAACACAAAATTAAACCCCATGAAAAAATAATACAGGTAAAATAGAAAGCAATAAAAATGAACAAAAAATTCAAATGCAGAAAATAAAAACATTCAAAATTTCGTTATTTTAAATAATAATATAAATAATGGGCTAGTCCAGAATAAAAAGAGGTAAAAAACAAATTAAAATTAACAAAAAGAATAAAGAGACATCACTGAGCTCATACAGGCATTACAAGGAAGTAAAGGGTTATTGTAAACAAGTTTATGCAGATAAAGTTGAAAGTATAGAAAAATTTTTTTAAATATACAGATAAACACAACCTAGGAAAACCAAAACAGAAAAAATTAAAATCTGAATAATTCTATATTAAATAAATTGAGCCCATAAGAAATTTTCTGGTGCATAGGACTCCACTAATAACTTCTTTCAAAATTTTAATAAAGAAAAATACCATTCTGACATAAAATTGTACAGAGAAAAGTAGAGGAATTCCCTTCTCAACTTGTTTGATGAGTCCAATATAAAATTGATTCCATAAACCAATAAAGAAAAAGAAAATTATAGGTAATACTCTTCAGAACGTATATTCAAAAACTCCAAAATGTTTTAAAAATTAAATCTAAGTATATATATAGAAGGGACAATGTATCATGACCTAGTAAGGTTTATCCCATGGTTTCAAATTTTATATGACTTTTTAAAAGTTAAACCAGAATTCTGGAAATAAAGAGCGAATGTACTTTCCTTATTCCTCCTGATAAGTATACCTAAAAATCCTAGACATTATATGTAAAACAAGCCTAAAAAAACTCCCAAAAGTGGAGAAAAGTAGATTGGCAGGACCTTAGGAACCAAGGAATGACATGGTATTGAAGTCCCTGGGGGTTTTTTTGTTTTTTGTTTTGGCTTATATATCAAGATATAGAGATTAAAAAGCCAACAATCTAGAATTTCCAGTGAGCACAGTAAAAAAAAAAAAAAAAGCCACATCAAAAGCTCACTCTCACTAGCCAAACGACCAGGAAAGGGACAGTTTACAAGGAAAGAAAAATGTTAGATAATAACTACTCTACTTCAGCAAAACACCACAAGGAAAAAAAACAAAAACCAAAAAACACCTGTGATCACACCTCCACCCATGCAAGTGAAGGTCAAGGGGCATCCTAGGCTTTGACGCTCTCCAGAGAGTAACAAGGCATCCCAATCAATCCACCAGGGTGATGTGAGAAAAGTTTGAGTCAGGAGCAGTCACTTTTATCTTTACCAGACAGTAACAAGGTCCTCTCTTATGTTGTCCGTGGAGACCATGTAGGAAGCCTGGATTTCCCCTCTTACCCAAAAGTTGTGAAGAGTCCATCCACTGAGGTGATGTAAGGGGAGGCCTAGGGGAGAGTCAGGACTTCCACAACTACCCAGTTGTAATGAAGCCACGCCCTCTGTGGTATCAGAGGAAGCCGTGGTGGAACAAGTAATGAGACATTCCTATTCCTACTGCCCACAAACATAGGTAGGTCCAGAATCCCCACCACTATCAGGCAATAATAATGAAACTCTATCCTCTGGGTTTCAATGGATAAAGAGCTGAGAATCTTGAATTCTACCCCTACCTGGTAGGAATGAGGTGTGGCCCACTCCTTCCCCTGATTGATCAGTGTGAGAAAAAGCCAGCAATGACAGGTTTAAATAAGAGGCAGAGTGGTATTCTATTGTGTAAATGTCCCACAGCTTTTTTATCCACTCCTCTACTAATGGACACTTGGGCTGCTTCCAAATCTTGGCTATTGTAAATAACACTGCAATGAACTTAGGGGTGTATATATTTTTTTGAATCAGCATTTTGGATTTCTTTGGATATATTCCCAACAGTGGAATTGCTGGGTCATAAGGCAGTTCCATTTTTAATTTATTGAGGAAACTCCATACTGTTTTCCACAGTTGCTGCAGCAATCTGCATTCTCACCAGTGGTGCACAAGGGTTCCTTTTCTCTGCATCCTCACCAACATTTGTTGTTTGTTGATTTATTGTTGGTAGCCATTCTGACAGCTGTGAGGTGATATCTCATGTGGTTTTAATTTGCATTTCTCTAATGATTAGTGACGTTGATTATCTTTTTATATGTCTATTGGCCATCTGTATGTCCTCTTTGGAAAAGTGTCTATTCAGATCCTTTGACCATTTTTTAATTGGATTGTTTGTTTGGTGTTGAGTTGTATAAGTTCTTTATAAATTTTGGATATTAACTTATCCTTATAAATTTTAGATATTAATTGTGTATCATTGGCAAATATGTTCTCCCATTCAGTGGGTTGTCTTTTCTTTCTGTGGATGGCTTCCTTTGCTGTGCAAAACTTTTTAACTTGATGTAGTCCCATTTGTTTATTTTTCCTTTGGTTTTCCTTGCCAGAGTAGACATATCAGAAAAAATATTGCTATAAGAAATGTCAGAGAGTTTACTGCTTATGTTTTCTTTTAGCATTCTTATGGTTTTTGAGACTTACATTTAACTCTTTAATCCATTTTGAGTTTATTCTTGTGTATGGCTTCAGAAGGTGGTCTAATTTCAGTTTTTTACACATATTTGTCCAATTTTCCCAACACCATTTATTGAACAGACTGTCTTTACCCCATTATATGTTCTTGCCTCCTTTGTCAAATATTAATTGACAAAGGTGTGGGTTTATTTCTGGGCTCTCTGTTCTGTGCCATTGATCTCTATGTCTGTTTTTATGCTAGTATCATGCTGCTTTGATTACTGTGGCCTTGTGTATAGTTTGATATCAGGTATCATGATTCCTCTAACTTTGTTCTTCTTTTTCAAGATTGCTATTGCTATTCAGGGTCTTTTCTAGTTCCATATAAATTTTTGGAATATTTGTTCTAGTTCTGTGAAGTATGCCATTGGTATCTTGATAAGAATTGCTTTGATTTTATAGGTTGCTTTGGGTAGTATGGACATTTTAATGATTTTAACTCTTCCTATCCATGGACATGGTATATGCTCCTACTTATTTGTATCTTCTTCAGTTTCTTTCTTCAATGTCTTATAATTTTCTGAGTACAGGTATTTACATCTTTGGTTAAATTTATTTCAAGCTTTTTTTTTTTATGCAATTGTAAGTGCGATTGTTTTCTTAGTTTCCCATTCTGATCATTCAATATTGGTGTAAAAAAAATGCAACCGATTTATGGATATTTATTTTGTATCCTGCTACTTTACTGAATTCATTTATACATTTGATTTTTAAAGAGATAACCTTGATCATCCTCTAGCATGACAGACAAAACATTTTAAAGAGAAAAGGCACAAATTACTATTAACAGGAAAAAAAATAGGAGATATCACTACAGATCCTGAGGACATCAAAAGGATAATAAGCAAAGACTCTCACCACTCTATATATGTAAATTTGAAAACTTAGATGGAATGAACCAATTTCTAGGAAAACACAAACTGGCACATATCACCTAGTATAAAATAGATTATTTAAATTGTCCTGTAACTTTAGCAAATTTTAATTTATTATTATAAGCTATCAAAACAGAAATCTCCAGGCATAGATAGTTTCACTGGAGAAGTTTACCAAATATTCAAAGAAGAATTAATACCTAAATTCTACAAAATCTCTTACAGAAAATATAAAACATGTTTACGCCTTACTTTATAAAGCTAGTATTACCCTGACATTAAAACCAAACTAAAACAGTGAAAAAAGAAAACTACAGAACAATATAACTCATGAATATTTTTAAAAATTCTTATCAAAATAATAGAAAATAGAAATCAGCAATATCTAATTGCTAATCCATAGGGTTTATTGTAGGGATGCAAGGCTAATGGCTAATTCAGTATTTGAAAAATCAATCAACATAATCCACCATATTACTCAACTACTGAAGAAAAATCACATGATTGTATCAAACAGTGCAAGAACAGTATTTGACACCCATTCATGATCAAAACTTTCAGAAAAATAAGACTAGAGGTCAACTCCCTCAACTTAATGAAGAGCACCAATAGTTAAATGTGTTTCCACTAATAATCAGGAACAAGGCAGGATATCTGCTCTCAACACTTCAGTACAGTGGTGGAAGTTTTAGCTAGTGCAGCAAGGAAAAAAAAAGGAAATAGAAGACATACAGATCTGAAAGGAAGAAATAAAACTGTCCCTATTTGCAGATGACCTGATGTAGAAAATCCTAAGGAACCTTCAAAATCTCCTAGAATAGTGACTTCAACAAACTCATGGGATACAAGATCAACATGCAATAATTAATCACATTTCTATATACTAACAATGCAGAAACTAAAATAAACCACAATGCCAATTTTAATTGTTCCAAGGAAAAATTAAATTCTTAGTTGTGCACTTAATAAATCATGTACAAGATTTGTATGCTGAAAATTACAAAATGCTAATGAAAGAAATCAAAGATCTAAAAAAATGAAGAGACATACCATGTTCATAGATTAAAAGATTCACAAAATAAAGGTGTCCGTTCTACCCAAATTGATATACAGTGGTACCTTGGTTTTCAAACGTCGCCATTGACAAACATTTTGGTTTACGAATGCTGTAAACTCCAAAGGAAATGCTTCAGTTTTTGAAGATGCCTCAGAAGTCAAACATGCCACATGGCTTCTGCTGAGTGCAAGATCCTGAGGCCTAGCTGTCGGCTATTGATCCCTCAGGTTTCAAACATTTCAGAGCTCGAATGGTCTTCCAGATTGGCTTACATTTGAAAACTGAGATACCACTGTATAGGCTTAATACAATTCATATCAAAATTCCTGGAGATTTTTGTGGCTACAGATTATAAACTTTACAGTTTATGAGATATAGTCTACAGCTTGTAAGAAAAGGCAAAGGGATTAGAAAAGATAAAATACATTTGAAAAAGAAGAAATCTACCTGATTTTAAGGCCTATTATGTAGCTAAAATAATCAAGGTGGTGAGATAGACACATAGATTCATGTAACAGAAAAGAGAACCCAGAAATAGATTCATATAATATACCCAATTGATGTTTGACAAAGATGCAAAAGAAATCAAATAGAGCAAAGATAGCCTTTTCAACAATGGTGTTGGCAAAACTGGACAGCAATAGTTTCTGTTGTTGTTATTTTATTTAATGAGCCTTGGGCCTTACTTTCACGTATTACATATTATATAACAATTAACTTAAAAATGGATCATGAACTTAAATGTAAAGCACAAAATTTTAAAACTTTTCGGAAAAATATGAGAAAAAATATGACAAAATATAGGGTGTCCAAAAACTGTGTACACACTTTGAATAATTATTAATTCCAATGGATTAAATCTGAAAAGAAAGAAATAACAATTGAGCTATCAGCTGTTACTTGTGTATACATTTTTTGGGATACCCTGTGTATATATTATTCTGCATTGTGGTTCTTTTCATCTAATAGCAGATATTACAAACAATTTAACATCAGTTTCTTATTCTTTTTATTTGCTATTATTTCTTAGAAAAGATTTTTTTAACCACGAATATTTAAGTTCACTTAGGTACATTCAACCTGCTAGAAAAGATTTCCACATATTTGCTCCCAGTTGTGTCTAAAATTAATACCTTTTCAGTGTGTGTGAGTCTCCTTTGCTTTCTATTTCTACCAGACAGAATAAAAACATGCAGTACCAATACTTCAAAATGCCCTCAGTAAACTTTTACGTGGTCTCTAAATTATTCTCCATGCCTATGCTCGCCTCTCTGATGAAGGAGCCACAATGTCTAGGTGTATAAATAGCCCTCGGGTTTCATTCAAGCAGCACCTATCACAGTCTGTTTTCCTTCCTTGGGCATTTTCAGGCTAAGCATTATTGCAGCTATAAATCACCCATTCACAGACTCATTTCCCTGAAAGGGCCTAAGAGCCTCTCGAGTGTTCTGTATTTGAGAAAACATTGATCTGAGCTAGAAGCTGTGTGGCAGAGTGGAAAAGATTCTAGATCAAGTGTGAAAGCAGCCAGGTTCTGCCCTCATGCACCCTAAGCACGTTGCTTTCTACCCTGAGCCTCAGTTTCCTCATTGGAGTGAGAAGGACTTGAGTAAGATGGTTTCCAGGCTGAAGCTCTGAGGATTCATGACTCCTTTTAGACTGGAAGATCAAAGTTTTGTGTCAGTTTTACTCAACTGGCTGATAATTACCATATCAAGCATCCTCATGCTCTCTGTATAGACAGAGTTGGGCGTTAGAGCAGTTTCCTGGTAATTCATTAGATAAATGAAAAAAATTTTTATTCTTGCTTATCTGAAACATTCAAAAGTGTTTTGTTTCAACTCTCAACTGAACTGAGCCTTTACCAGTTCATAGTGCCTTTCAGTAGTCAAAATATCCATTATGTATATGTACATCCAATCATCATATTATACACCTTAAATGTATATAATTATTTCTGTCAATTATTCCTCAGTAAAGTTAAAAATGTTCATTATTTTTATATCATAGCATGCGTTATGATTTCTCTACATTTAAGCTAGTTGAATGTCTTAATATTTTAATTTAAGGAAACATTTTTTTTGAATGAAAGAAACTTGGTTATTGGTCTGAATTCAATTAACCAGATATTTTGTAAATCACTTTGTGAATGGGGGCAGACACAGCTTTCTCGTGGCATTTGCAAAACACGGTCTTTTTCTCAGAAGCAAATACTGAAACTTATGCTAACAGAAGATGGTTCACTCTTTTTGCACCTTATCAAGGCCAATGACATTAGACAATGTGCAGGCTCTGCTAATAACCCCATTCTAAAGTACTCATCTATGGTATATTCGGAGGACAGTGTCCCTAGGGAGTCTCTTAAGCAAAAGTGATCATAATTTTGATTCTGTAACCCCCAAACACTGAACACAAATAATTGAATCACAAGAAGTAAAAACAGCCAGTCTAGGCTGGGAAGTGGCCTATGAAAGAGTCTGGATGAAGAGAATCTTCTCTGTGAGGAAAAACAATGGTCAATTAAGTCAGTCAGATCCTTAAGCAAATTCAGTATAAAGAGCACATATTCCAATAGAGAGAAATAGAAATAAAAACTGATGAAGCCAATATGAAATAAAAAATAATTCAAAGATCAAAAGAAAATTCCCCACATGTTTAGTACTAGACAGTATCTTATTAAGTAACTAAATTAAATAAAACAAGAGTTCCAAGACAAGATTATTTTAAAAAATAAACAAAAAGGAATTTCAGAGCTGAAATAAGTTTAAGAATTAGACTATATTAGGGAATTAGGAGTGATGGTTAGAGAAAGTAGGAGAATGCTAGTTTTCTAATATTTTAGTAAGAAAGGTAAGAGATAAAATTGTAATATTATTTAAAAATAATAATGATACCAATCTTTTAATGTTTTTCACAATACTATTTTTTAACTTTGGAGGGATTGTTGAGAAAAGCCCTACATTGTATAGTAAATAATTATTTGATATTGAATTCCTTCTGTTTCTTTTATTTTTGTTAAATTTGCATAAAATTAGATTAACCACCCTGATAATTAGCGTTTATATAATAATGCCATTTTTTGCAGAGTTTTTCTAGTTTATAATAATGCATTGTCCTGTCTTCATATGTACACGGAGACATTGGGATGGCACTCACCGACTGGTAATAATAGTTACTTCTGGAGAGTAAGATTGGTTTTAGGTGATTTTTAAATTTTCTGCTGTGTGCTTTTCTACATTTCATTAATTCCTTAATGAAAGCATGAGTTTCACAAAAATAAATTCATTTAAGAAATGTGATCTGGTAGAGTGTGTCCAAAATCCTGAGATGAGGCACAGAAATATCCCATTTTCTCTTTCTACAGTTGTGATCAGAGACGATTATAACTAAACAATAATGCAAATACCTTTAGCTCTTCTCGGAAATAAACGCTAAGATATTTTTACACTTTTTCACATCATCATCAAAATCTTACAGAAATGGAATTTCAGTGACCATCTGATTCAAATGTTCACCTTCCCTTTTATTTTTTAAATTTGAGGGTTTGTGCATCCTCTTTAGAAGCTGGAGAACAAACACTACGAATACTGTCCCCCAAAAAGAGCCTATGTTCACAAAAGATTTGTACTTCTTGAGGGAGTCCATGGGATCCTTGCAGTTGAACCCCACTGGCACCAGATGACAGTCCCCTGTGTGTGCTACATGTCCCTGCAAGTAGTGTCATTTTGATCCCCAAAATGTACCTTGCCACCCCTCCCCATTGTTTAAGTGGTTCACTCTTGTGTACTTTTGCACCTGAGGATGCATATTATAATCAAAAGCATGACATTCTCATGTCAAAAATGACACATAGAACCAATAACAAGAACAAAGGTGTGTTGTTGATGAGGGGGAAAAATTATCCTCCACAAGGGCAGAAGTCAGACAAATCATTCTCTGAAGTACATGAAGCTTTATAAATGATACGCACACAGATGCCGAGGTAATCAAGGACAGTCACTGAGCGTTATTTGTCTTGAGAATCATAACATTTCAAGATAGAAAACATCGAGAACAAATGAGTCTGACTCCTTGTCTTTGCCACTGCAGAGCTGCTGTCTGCCACCAAATCTATGTATTTTTCCACTCCAGAGTCAAATTCCCAAGGTGACAGCAATTCTGCCACTTGCCTCGGGAGGTGAGTCTATCATCGAGCACTGCCAGCAAGATGTCGCTGAGAGTAAGCCTAAATGTTTCCATTATTTTCATTCCATTACTCTCAGTGATCCCCTCCTGGGCCATTTTAAATACTGTAATTTCACTCTCTGTTTTTATTTCTTTCAAGTATTCACACGCTATCATTATTCCCCCTTGCATTTGTCCCTAAGCTCTTTTAATCTTTCCTCGTAAGTAAACCCCTTCACCATTGTTTTTTTTCTCTGAAGACATGAGTATAAGGGTACCTTTCATTTTTCTTCATTGTATAGGAAAAATATGTTCATTTCTAAAAGTTTCCCAGGAGATAAATCACCTAGATCCCGGAGAGCTGTGAGGTTCTGACAGTGCATTACTTGCTCGGCTGATGATGCTTGAATTTGGGAGCCATTCGCATGAAATGGGTCCCAGTGGATCATTTGACACAGCGTGCGGTGTTGACAATAGTGCGGAGAATCCCTCACTGGCTGGCTTGGCCGATGCACACCACGACGGTGAGGTCATGGGCTTCAGCTTGGATGCCAGCAAGAAATTCATGAGATGTATCACTAATGAGAACAGAGAGTTTATTGGGCAGCTATGAGTTCAGTTCCAATTATTCAACTGTTTTCCAGGCTTCCCCGACTAACACTTATCCATAAAACATGCTGTTTGCACCTGAGATGCATTCGTGATTCCTGCTCTCGTTTGGAAAGCTCGGAGACATGGTACGGATAATGACGAACGAATGTTTTCATGCTCTCTGAGCTGCAAGAGATCATTACTGCTCAACTTCCCAGTTCAAATTGGGTCCCAGGGCTTAGCCGCACTTGCGTCAGGACGGTCCAGAGCTCTGCGGCAGGGAATTGAAGAGCTTTCATCTGTAAGTGAGCACTGCGGCCCTTCCCCTCTCTGTTTTACACCGTCGGGCCTCAGAAGTGGATAAGTTATTGGAACCACGATTATCCCACGTTAGGTGGTAACAGAGGCCTTTAGAATAAAGTGTACTTCACATCTCAAACACAACAAAAATAGATTATTCGGAAAAGTACAGGTTTTCAAAAGAAAAGTGCAATTCTCCTAAGAAAATGATTAAAAACAACATACATTGCCCTCAACTATTCCTCAGCCTTTTCTATCACTTTCCATGAGCCACTCCGGGACACTGCACCCTGGATTTCCCTCCTTGGCTAGGCTTTTTCGTTCGTTTGCTGTTGTTGTTTTTCTGTTTTATTCACTTCTTGTCCCTCTAATATAGCTGTTCCCCCAAGAACTTTTTCTTGAACTGGATGTTTCAGTGCTCATTATTTTTTCATTGGGAATCCATACTCAATTTCATTTCATCGGTTAGCTTTCTATGAGTGACTTCCAAAGCCCTATAATATCGCCGAGGTACAGACAGACATATCCACTCTGGCTGGTGGCACAGCTCAAACTAAGTTAAACTTTCCATCCTAACTTTCCTAGTTTTGCTGAATGACTCCGTTTTCCCCACGTATCACATTCCAAAACCCAGGATCAACTATGAATCTTTCCTGCTTTTCCTTCTTTCCTAATAATGAAATTTGCAGCCCAGTTTTATTTCTTTTCAAAGGAAAATTCTTCAGTGTATTTCTGAAGATCTATTAAACTTGCTTTCTACCCCACTTTCCCATAGTCAGCCTCTCCCTGCTCTAATCAGTCAGTCTTTTCCATGTATGTTAATATGTGTTACCTAAGAAAAGATTTTCAGGATCAAGTGTGCTTGGCAAATATGGCCTAAAAAAGATATTTAACCTCAGGAATTCTTAGAACTTTTAACATCACAGTGTAGACTGTGGGATAGAATATGCCATGTTTATGAAATTTATTGATAAAGGAATCTATTTTTGAGAGAAACAAGTGCTTTTTGGAACACAGGGAATTTTCTTAGACTTATCTGCCTAAAACACTTACCTTCTAAAGCCCAGTCTTGGGGAAATTTTTTTTCTAAGATTCACATTCAGAAATGTATTGTTTTCCAAAATGTAATACTAACAGGTTCCTCTGATATTTCCTTTGCATTCTTTGATATGGTCACATGATTAGTTAACATTCCTTTGTTTTCCCAGTTCCATACCCTCATTTATAATAAACATTTCAACAGATCCATCTTCCTTCTGTCTCCTCACCCCCTCATAACTGTCTTTTAACATTCACCCACCCTTCAAGGCCCATATTAAATGCCACTTTCTAAAAGGTAATTTTTCAAAGAAAATTTCTTGAAAGAAGAAACAACTACTGAATTCATTTGTTTTTCAGGAATATCGTTTAGTGCATTTGCATGTGCTTCTGTGTATTTTCTCCCCACGTGAACTCCTAGCTCTCTGACAGCCTGAAATGTATATTACATGTTTTGGGGTCCACACTGTCATTCCCAAATATGCAGAAGATTTATTTGATAAAATTCCAAATAAATTTGTGATTTTAAAAAATCCTAGTAAATTCAAAACAGAATAAAATGTCCTTAATTGGATAAAGGGCTTATGTTTAACAACACCAATAACAAATAGATTCTACATAGGGGAATGTTTGAAGCACTTCCTTTAAAATTATAACTCAAAAAGAATTTACCCCATTTAATTCAGCATTGTACTGGATGTCCTAGCCAGCAAGAAAAGACAGGAAAAAGACATTTAAGTCATAAGCATTAGAAAGAGGAAATAAAGTTTTTACTATTTGCAGATGATATAATAATCTTCTGGAAAACCAAAAGAATCTCCATTTAAATCATTGAGAAGCATTCCACAGAAAAACAAGCATATGAGTAGGTGTTCAACTAAATAGTAATTGGGGGATGCAAACCAAAACTATGGTAAGGGATCATTTTATACAAATTCCATTCATAAAAATTAAGAAATCTGACAATACCAAATGTTGGAGAGACCATAAATCATCAAAAATGTTTAAATCTTTCTGACGGGAGTGTTCATTGGAATGATCGCTTTGGAAAACAACTTAGAATAATTATGTAAATGTGAACATTCTCATATTCTACAACCAAGGAAGTCTTTCTAGGTAATACCCAAGAGAGATGCTTTTATAAGAATGTACAAAATTATGTTTGTAACAGCAATGCAAATGCCCACTAAAATGAGTATGAATAAAATGTGATATGTTTGCGATATTATGAAAGTCAATATATATATTTTAAAACTATAATATGGAGAAATATTAACATTGCAATATTGAGTAAAAAGTTAAGTCCCAGAGGATTGCAAACATCCTAACTCCCTTTTTATAAACACTAAACATGTGTTTGGAATACATAAAGATGTGATAAAATATCATAAGGAAAAGCAAAGAGAAGACTAGACATAGTTACTATGGGAAGGGATGCAGGAAGACGGTACAGGGGAAGCCACAGAGAGTGTCGTGAACCAAGGATTACGATTAATCTAATTCTGCTTAGCTGTATCTAAAATGAACAAACAGCAGACAAGAATTGTGAATGAACTGGACGGTAAAGTGACAGAAGGGGCTCTTAGGTTTCTGGCTTGAGCCACTGAGTAGAAGATCATGCCATTTACTGATGTGGGAGGACGAGATTTCATTTTGAGTTTGTCAGGACAGAAAAGTAATTTTCCCTCTACCTTTATGAGTTCTTAGCTAAGATGCTGGTAATATAAAACAGATTAACAAGAGAAAAACAGACATTTATTAAGATGTGTACAAAAAAAAAAAAAAAAAAAGATGTGTACCTCATCTATACGTGGGAGATACCCAGGGGAAAATGTATAATTGCAAAGGTGGTTGAGAATTCAAGAGTAGATGCCATCTTAAAAGCAAAGTGGGGATATAAGCCTCTTAGCAGAGAGTCAGTGACTTTCAGGAAAGATGCCCGGGCCCTTAGAAGGCTGGATGGGGGAGGTATGGTAGTCTGTGGCAATGTTTCGGGTGGTGTCCACCTCCAGTCTCCTCTCCTGTGATAAGAGCCGATCTTCCCTATCAAACTCCCGGAGAGGGGATTTATGACAACTGAGTTCCTTCTGGAGGATCTGTCTTTAGGCAAATAAGGAGAATTCAGAGAAAGCCTGCATTTGCTGTTTTTCAAGGGCCTGCAGCTCAAAATAGTCAGTATACCAAAGTGGCATATTTTGGGGTGGCGTGTACTGAACTCCTAAAATTCTATTTTGGGGTGTCATATTCTGCTACCTTTCAAGTTGAAGATGAAGTCAGAAAGTCAGGGTGAGATCAGGACTCGTTTGAATAGAGGGCATGGGGGGGCACTGCCTCTGCCCAGGTCCTTATCACTGTCCGTGCCTGGGCACAGCCAGACTACGGGTCCAGGCAGCCTGCGGCTGGAACATCATGTAGCTAAGGTCCTGCCATACAGTCTGAGTGGAAATATGTCACTCCTGAGACCCTAGAGATGACGTAATCATGCAATGGTAGGAACCAATGTTAGTGATCTCTGAGGAGCAAAGGCACCCACAAATTAGGCCTGCCATGAATAGTTATGTGACTAAAGAATAAACTTCTTGTGTGTTTGAACCATTTTATGTTAGTAGATACATATTTTATAGATAATATACATAATTGAGATATAGAAATTTACATATTTAGGTAGATATATTAATATAGCTATTAATAAATATTAATAAAGAGATATTAATAAATATTAATGTAAGTATTTAAATATTTACCACATAATATCTGTGTAGAAAGCAATTCAATCTACCTTACCTAATACAGGAATTACCATTTTCCAGTGAAGTACTGCTTTAACAAAAACTGATAAAAGATGGAGCTATGAAGAGCTCACTGGACCCCAACAGGTAGTACAGAAATAGATTTCTCGGTCTAGAGAGCTGGAGACACGTCTGGGAAAGCTGCTACCCGCAGTCACTGGGAAGGGAGATCAAGGGCACACGGAGCCTGTTGCTCTGGAAGCAGCAGAGGGAATGTGTCAGAATATCAGTGTTGACTGGCTGGCTCTTGCTGCTTATAGCAAGTAATTACAAGCAAGGGTTTGCAAGCAGAAATTAAAGAAGTTTACAGGATTTTAGAAGCCAATTATTTATAGATTGCAAAGAAAATGAGACAATTTAAAAGAAGACCAACGAGACTTCTTGGTTAAAAAAATACAGGAACTCCGCAAAGATAGATCAAGGTTGTTATATTGCTGCCCCAGTCTTTTGTTTCAGAGAGCCTCAAGCTAAGTGCTATTAATTTGAGAGAAGGAGGCATGGGGACAAGAAAGGCAAGAAATACGGAGGATGCATCTAGGCAGACACTTAGGACATGGTTGCTACTACCTAGAACTCCCTAGAAGCAAATAAATCAAAACTCTACCAGAGTTTTGAAAGAATTATATTGCCAACGAAACCACAAGCCGGGCTGAAAGATGCCTTTAACTTAAGTCATGAAACATCCCGAGGGCTCAGAACTTGCACCAGCAGCAAGCAGGCTGCGGAAGCTCAGCAGGGGTGCCTGTGTGCGCTTCAGAGGGGACCAGGGGAGAGCAGGCGAGGAAGAGCATGCAGGGGGAGCTCCCCCAGGCGGCACAAGGACAGTCTGATGACTGCAGGCGAGACGCGTGCTGCACCTCACAGGCCTGCTTCCAGACCCCATCATGCCATGGGACCCGACTGGTCACTGTTTTGCATCTCTCTCTTTTCCTTTTATTTTTTAGCTTAAATATTACTTTTCAGTTATATTTTACATTTAATATTATTTTGTATTAGTTTCAGGTGTACAGCAGAGTGGTTAAAACAATCATGTAGTTTAGAAAACTTCCCCCCGATATTTCCAGTACCCACCTGGCACCATACGTAGGCATTGTAATATCATTGGCTATATTCCCTGTGCTGTGCTGTACATTCCCTGTGTTGTAACCACCAACTTGTGCTTCTTGATCCTTACACTGTTTTAGCCAGACTCCCAAACCCTTCCCTACAGCTTTCTCTTTTTAAATGGGAGTTTTTATCGTGGTCATCCTGTCCCTGTTGAACTACAGCACATTGGACATGTCTAGAGGTCCCCAACCAGGGGTGATTTTATACCCCAGGGGACATGTGACAACATCTGGAGACAGGTTTTGGAATCACGACTGTGAGGAGGCTGCCACTGGCATCAGTGGTTAGAGGCCAAGAATGAAGCTAAACATCCTACATGGCATCTCCCGATACAAAGAACTATCCAAAACCATTTGCCCCTTGAATTTTACCCTGTGAGGTGGGGTATATGACTAAGTAGAAAATGAGCAGAAGTGATGTGTGCTGCTCATTGGCTGGCAATTTTTAGAGGGTAGGTGTCTCCTACGGCACTGGACATACAGACAAAACCTTCTTTGATGATGGAGCCACAAAATGGAAAGAGCCTGGGTATTTCATTCACCACCCACTGACCAGAAATGCCATCTTAGAATGAGCAGTTATAATATATTCAGGGTCTACTTGTTATAGCAGCCCTTCCTGGCTTGATTAAGATGGCACTCTAGAGTCTGTACTTTAATAAGATGACAACATGGGAAGGCCTAAGACATGAATGGCTCTCCCTAGACACTTCTTCCTTATTCATTTGAGTGTATCTTTGGTTCAAATACACTCAGAACTGTGAAAAGGCTACCTACATACACAAGAAATAAACAGTATGACCCCTAACTTTAAGGAGCTCACAGGCTGTTGAGGAGATAAGATGCTTAAAATAACAGCCAATAATACAGAATAAAGAGTTTAGCTAACACTTTCCTCTGAAAGCCACACTTGGTTTGTCCCTATGTCTTCTGGACACGACAATAATTATAAACTTAAATGCCAGCCATAACTTTTTCATATTAAACACAACCATTTCCTGCCTTGTCCACATCTGTGAGAGAGGGGGACATTCTATGAAATAATAAAAAAGAAAATAACATGATGTTTCCCTAGGGAGAACCTGTCAAAAGGCAACCTGCCTTGGAAGTCCTTCCTTCTTTCCTAAAATGATGGGGACGGGGCGCTGTGCTCAGTGGTCACTAAGGAACTACCCAAGGGCCGACGTTTTAAAAAGGGCATGATATTTTCAAATTCTGAGAATGTGAGTGCTTCAATACATGAAGCACAGCTGCTCAGTCTGGCCAATAATCAGCAGAACAAACAAACAAACAAAAGACAGAGGCAGAAAAATTGTTATTATTTTGCCATTTTTAACAACTCCCATTATCTAGTCATTTCAAATGAGCTAAGCACCGTACTCGGTGCTCTGCATACAATACCCATTTAACCTCCAACACTACTGCTATCTGTTATTTAGTCCATTTTACAAAACCAGAAAATTGAGGCTCAGGAAAAGCAAAGGATATGTCCAAGGTCACACAGTTGGTGGGCTGGGAGTCACGGAGATCACTGTGACTCCAGAAGTGTTTTGACCATGTAGTCAAGCATCGGAGATTGGAAACGTGCCTTCAAGTAGAGGTCACCGTGCAGAAAGCACAGCACGCGGAGGGAGCTCACAGGCCGATGGGAGTTGACCAGAGTCTGGCCTGGGTAGCTATCACTGCACAGCACACTACTCTAAAATTTAGTGACCTAGAAAATATTTTCCTCTTTATTATTCAGAGACTCTTGTGGGCAGGAAATTCAGGAAGGACTCAGTAGGGAAGTTTGGATATGAACCATGTGGCATCAGCAGTAGCTGGGGCTGGAGGACCCACCACCAAGGTCTCTTTGTTCATACATCGGGCACCTTGGTACATCCTGGCCTCTCTGTCTCACACCACGTTCCATTTCCACACTAGCTCAGGGCTTTCACAACAAGGGAGCCTCAGGGATGACACATATCTTATGAGATTGCTGGCTTCCAATGGGGGAGAAATACGAAGATGCCAGGACAGCTAAGGGCTACGCTCCAAACAAGCACAGCATCACTTCCACCATATCTATTAGTCAAAGCGGTACAGAAGCTGCCAGGACTCAAGGGGTGAAATAGGCCCCACCTCTTGGTAGAGGAGCGTCCAGGCCAGACTGCAGGGGAACCCCAGAAGTGGGAGGAAATGTGGTGTCATCTTTGGGAAAGACAACCTGCTCCACAGTCAGACTCCCCAGGAGGTAGTGTGGTAGGAATTTAGGAAACTGGGACAGGATGGGAAGATTATCAGATTAAGCATAAAGGTTTTCCTGACTGAAGACACCTCCCGTTCAGCAGGCTAAGACAATGCCCAAGTAAGCTAACACAAGGCAATGCCCAGGTAAGAATGATATTTTAAAAAACAGAAGCAGCTATTAAAGGTAGGAAGACGTACTTCAGAAAGCGGGCTGGAGTGAAGTTATTGAAATGCACAGACTATTTATATCAGCACCCACATGCCAAAGCCAGTTTTAGGTGCTTGGGATACAAAGATTATAAAACAATTCTTTACTTCAAGAGGCTCAAAGTCCAATTTTCTGTGGTCACCCCTCAAGGCTAAAATCATGGAAATGGAGATAGAGGAAGCAAAATAGAATCAGCACAAAGAGAACAATTGCCTCAAAAAACCTGGATTAGAAGAATGTGCGGATTCCTTGGTGAATTGGGACCACTTATTAAATGTGAATCCCACCTGAATTAAACATAATTTAAATACCTGTATTTGCACATTGAGGGCTGGGCAATACATGGTATTTATAGCCTCATTCACTCTTTCTGTCCCTACTAAATCATAGCACCATTTCCTCCCGAGGCTACAAGTGGCTTTAATATCCTTTTAAATATACTCCAGGCAGCCACTACAAATCTGTCAAGTTACCACGCAAGAGGAGACCTCCCTGCCGTCATGTTGGTGTGAAGCATTTCTCAGTTAGTGCTTTTGAGTCTAACCTTCTGAGTTGACAACTGAACACATCTAAAGACAATTCCCCATTCAATTAGTGTATTCCTCCCTATAGTAAATCACCTGGGGGGGTCTTTGAAAAATCCCATTGCCTAGCTGCACCACAGGCCAATTAAATACAAATTCCTAGGGAGCAACAGTATTTTTTTTTTAAACTTCTAGAGACGACAATATGTAACCAAGGTTGCAACCCACTGCATTGCCTAAACAAGAATGCATCCTTTGAAAACAAAGATAGTAATTATTCAGCAGGCTCCCAAAGGGGCACGTTTGCTGATGAAGGCATTGCCAGATGACTGGGTCTTATTCCCAGTTGGTTTAAACTCCCCACCGATCTCCAGATGCCGAATAGTTCACACTTGCTTCCCTGTGTATGCTGATAAAACCTCAGAATTAATCAGTACATTACAATGAGGATTTTGTTGTTTTCTTGATCTTGGTCATTTTTCATCTGACATTAAGCAGACTAGGGCAGCAAAGAGTTTTTAAACATATAATAATATTGGATAAAGAAGTGTTAGGCTGTTTTGTTTCTCCACTGGCTTACTTGAAATATTGACATTATTGGGAAAAGTCACCAAAACAAAAACACCAGAGATAATAAAAATGCCCCATTAGAAAGGAATTGATCACATCAAAATTAATGATTTTCAGCCAGGAACAATGCCACTCTCTGGCTGTCAACTTAACGCAATTTCAATTTAACTGAGCCACTCCATCATCCGAATTAGAGGGACAGACAGAGATGAATGAAGGCGATTCGGAGGCTGCTTATGCCGTGTGCCCTGGGTAAGAATGAATCCTGGAAAGTGTGTTTATCTCTTCACGTCCCTCTCCCTCTCTTTCCTCCCCCCTCCCCGCCGTGAGAATTGCCTTTTATAATTGCAGTGATGGAGCTGTCCTCAAATCCATCTTAATCAATGGCTGCCATGTTCATTTTCTTTGTTAAAAAATGTGAAAGGGAAAGTAATGGCACACTTTGGAGTGAACTGTTACTGTTCCTGGGTTTCTGACCCAGCTGACATTATCCCCTCTGCCTGCCTTCCCGTGGAATCCATGGCTGTTTCAGCAGGTGTTGGGAGGGCCTCTGTTCAGTTCTCTGTTATGACACTAGGAAGCTTTCTGTCAGTATGTAGAATACTTCCATATCTCCCTTTTTTTGTGAGGAGAGTGAAACAAGGGCTGAAGGATTCACAGGAACCTCACCTTGGCATTAATCGTGATACTGATTCAGGAATCATTTCTTAAAAGCAGACATCAGCACACCCTCCTAGGCTGCAGGACTTCAAGTACGAGTAAGACACGGCCCCTCTACTCAGGAGCAGTTACAGTACAGCGTCTACCCAGACAGAGCAAGGCTAGGGAGACTGGCCAGCTGGGATCAAACACGCACTTTTGCCTTACTTCCATGCTTTGAGAACGTTCTCTTAGCAACCATAAAGTGTAGTTACAGTGGTAATTAGGTTATGAACAGCTTAAAGGGGGAACCTTATCTTCTCTATTGTCAGTATTCCTTGAATATTTATTCGATTGTTCGTGTCGGTAGCTAGATATTAAGGAAGGAGACAGAGAGAATCAGACGTTGTTGAGCCTGATGGGCTGGGGAGCTGAATCCAACGGAGCCTGTTTGCTTTACCAGGAAGCTGCAGCTCCATGCACTCCAGGGGGTCGCAGCATAGCCCTGCCAAGGATTATTCCCCTCCCTACCCACGGGGGGGGGGGGGGGGGGGAGTGCACAAAGAGGCAAGCACATGCTCAATAGAAGTCAATAGAAGTCAAAAAGGCACAGGGGGGGAGGTGTTTGACCATAGGGGCCTGTTGATCTAACCTGGGAAAGGGAACAATTGGTCAGGGGGTCGACCCATCAGAAGCCTGCAAAAGCTTAGGAAGTTGATAGGTTATTTTGAAAAACCTCCTGGTCTTTCCCAAGCCCAAAATAATATAACCCCAGGGGAACAAAGAAGAGCTCTCTCTCACTCAGTGACCCGAAGTGCCCCATTCGTTGGTGCTCACACACGACCACCTGGGTTTAGCAGCCATGTGGGCCCCCAGAGAACTAAGCTTTCATATGAAACAGAAACTCTGGACACAGGCTTTTGTTTTGGCCTTGCGGTAGACAAGATTGGAATTGTTCCATGGCAGCATGGACAGAGATGGGACATTGGGGTCCCAAACCCAGGAGGGGCAGCCTTCTATTTTTACCCAAATAAATCTTGCCACACCACAATCTCCTGTGTGTGGGTCCATGGAATGCTTTCCTCAGGATCCCGTGAAAGAACACAATTTCCACCAGCAACACAATGACATCTACTAAATATATATTATGAGTTTCCATGCTAGGTGCTGAGCATAAGGAAATCATGTAGAAAACGTCTCTGTACTCGAAATGTTCACAGATAAGTGGATATATTCAGTACATTCTTGTTGGTTGATAGACAGGAAATGTACTGTATTTCTCAAAGTATTTAAGAGTCTAGATTCTGAACTCGAGCTTCCTGAATTGGAATAATACCTGGCTGCGTGACCTTTGCAAATATCTTACTCCCTCTGACCTTCAGTTGTCTCAGCTTTAAGACGAGTATTGTTATTATAATACCTCACAAAATGTGTAAAGCTATTAAATGAATTAATACTTAGAAAAGTGCCTGAAACACAGTAAGTTAAAAGTGCCTGAACACAAAAATAATAGCATTATTATTACTACTATAAAGTATTATTACAAACTGTTTAACTGGATTTCAAAGACAAAACTTGCCTAATCCTAAAATCCTAACAAGAGACTAACATGATGGCTGGCCAGTGAAAGGTGCTCAATAAATATTTAGTGAGTGAATGAATGAATGTTGAGTTCTTTGTAATACCTGCAAATAAAGCAGCCTATTTCTCCTCTCTGCCATATGACAATTTTTTAATGTAGACAGTAAGCAGTAGTTAAAACTTCATCACAACTTTTCTGTATATCTTCAACCTTAACTTTAATAAGCCGGCTTAACATAGTTAGCCCACCCATAGACCTAGCATCCTATGACTTGCAAAAAATTATTGAAAATTGAGTTTCAAACAAATTACTGAGCTGAGACTTAATTATAGGAAATAGAGATACCAAATAAAATTGTTCTCTCAATGTTTCGTTTTCAGCCGTTGTTTGTTTATGCCCTTCTTCCCCTCCTCCTCATTATCAGCAGAAACCACATTCTCTCGAACAATCCATTTGGTTTTCAAACTACAGGCGCTGGAATCTGCAGAGCTTATGTTGCTGTAAATGGCAGGGGAGGGGCGGGTATTATAAATGCATCCTAAAGAGTTGAAAACATTCTTTGATTCCAGGCCTTCTTTTTCCCTCCTACGTCCGTCAAGCCCCCAAATTGTCAGCAGCAATACTAAGGCTGAATGGTCCAGAAAAGAGCCACTGCCTTTGAGTCGGGACCGTTAGAACTTGATATGCAGAAAGAGCATCTCACATCTTTGCCATTTAGGATTTTTCCCACAACATCTACACAGATGTGCCCGTATCCAGTTTTCTGATCTGAACACTTCAATGCAAAGGAGCCTGTATTTATTTCTAGCACCTAGATAATAATCCTTTCGTATTGCAGAGATGATACCCTTCCTAACTGCCACTAAGAGATCTTAAAACCCTTCATTATTGTGTGGATTACACTAATTTTGTGATTATTGATTTACTTCTTTGGTTCTGTCATGAGACAGTGAGATTCTAGAGTGTCAAATCCTACTTATTTTTGTAACCCCGCTGCTTAAGTAGTGCCCCAGCATACATCAGGCATTTGCTAAGTGTTTACTATGCACAGTGTCATCCTCGGGTCCTGCCTGGCTCACACTATCTAAGACATCCAGTAGCAAACTCTCCTGTGTTCTCCAAACTCAGGTGGGGTAAACACACGGGCCCCAGGCTGCTTTTCATGCCTCCAGTTCTCTTTTTCTCTCCCTTGCAACTTACTTGAAACCTTCCTAGCCTTTTAAAATGTATTTAAGCTGCACTCCACCCTGACACGATCCCCCCTTCCTCTGACCTCCAAGGTGCCAGTAGTGATGTCACACTTGAGTCCCGCCACATGCTGCCTTGTGTTGTCCCTGGAGTGTTCCCATGTGCTGATTGCCTGCTGACCGCGATGTCTTCTCTTCTGTCGTATATGCCATGATGCCCGGCGTAAGAACTCAAGGAATTTTCTTTCAAATTGAATTTGCTTACGTCTCACATGCCAGTCTCTACCGGCAGTTGAAAGCGTGTAAAATGGAAATCTCAGGCAGAATGATGCCTGCAATATTTGATCACGGCAACAAAGCCAGCAATAGGTTCCTTTCGCTTTCAAAATCCTAAGAAACTAGTAATCAATTCAAAAGTGTTAATTTTTGGCTCTTTTATGAAATAAAACTAAGAACATTACTTTTAAAAATCTGCTCCCCCGCCACTCCCCTCCTACTCGGTTATCTCATTGGTAGGGTGTACTTAACGCTAAGAAGGTAGTCTGTTTCTTCCTCTTCTTTTTATTTTCAAAGTTTTCATTTGAAAGAATGCTGTTTAGAATCATTTTGAAAAGATACGAAATGACACTGCACTGCTTTTCCAAGAGGGAGAAAACTGATTGATAGATCCCCTGTCTCTCCTGAGCTCTTTTCTCCTAATTCATCTGTGTAACCCCCACACACCCCTTCTATTCCCAGCCTTCCTCTCTGTCTTCCGCCTCACCTCTCTGAAACTGGAGGGGTGTAGGACCTTCCTTGGAGCCAAGCTAACCCCAATGAGAGATTTTGACCCACAGAGGCTCAAAATAAGTAAATAAATAAAAATGAAAGAAAATGAAAGGAAAGAAAATAAAAAGTCTAAGCTTCCTGGAACAATTCACTGATGTCTTCCTCCAGGTTTTGTGGGATTTTTTGTTTTTGGGGGGTTTTTTTGGATCTCACAACTGACATGAAAATCACTACACAGCCAAAACTATAGGAGAAGACCCCACTTCACCCCACTGGTCGTGCAGGAGAGCTCCAAGCACAGCCACGAAAACAGCACACACCTCCCAGTAATGTGAATGTCTGAGGCACAGTGCATGCCACCCGTGGTCCCCCTGTAATAGAAATAAAAAGATAGGGCCACCATCACTTTACTATCGAATAAAGTTAAAAAACAAGCTTCCTCGCCTTTAAATATTAACTCATACACGTACGGTCAGGTCCAGATGAGAACAGCAGAGTACTGCTGGTCCCTGCCACTGGCTGTGACAATGCAAAGGCCTGATGGGATTTGCACATTGCCTCTCTTTCGGACAGCTCAAGGAGCGCGCTCACTTTAATATATCTCATTCAACCTCACCCACCATGTCTGCACTGGAAAATTCCAGTTATTACCAGAACAAAAATGCCCCAAGTGTAAAACACTGATCTCTGATTAGAGGTGAGTCCCTTCTCTGAGAGACCAACAGGAGGGCGAATGAGGTCCCAGGACCTCAGGCTGGCAGAGGAGGAGATGGGGCTGCCAGGCAGAAGCGCAGAGTAGGCAGGCGAGAGAGAAGACAGGGTTGGCACGGGCATGAATGGAAGTAAAAAGTCAGGGAAGAATATAAGAAAAGGAACAAAGCCCAGGGCGGTTTGCTCAGTGGTTAGAGCATCGGCCTGCAGACTAAAGGGTCCCGGGTTCGATTCCAGCCAAGGGCACACACCATGGTTGCAGGCTCGATCCCTGGCCCCGGGCGGGGTGGGTGTGGGAGGCAACAAGTCCATGTGTCTCTCTCACATCAGCGTTTCTCTCTCTCTCTCCCTTCCACTCTCTCGGAAAAGCAATGGAAAAAAATATCCCCTAGTGAGGACTGAAAAACAAAAACAAAAAACCAGTATGTTTTGTGGAAAATTAATCAGTTAAATTGGTGCGAATTTAGAAGGGCAGATGTCTCCCATATCTGCCATGACTTTGTTTCTCTAGCAACTCTGACTTCTGTCCTTAGTGAGGCATAGCCGTGAATGGCCACATAATTCCATATTTGATGTCCCGTTATGTCCTGGAAACTGCTTTCCTGTGTTTGGGGCCTAGTCCCAAGAGTGTAATCAGGAAGGACAGAGGATATATAATTATTCCCTCTTGTACAGAAAGTATTAGTAACTCGTAATCTCGATTTCTTGACCCAGGGAGCTCCAGAATCCTGCCTGGTCTATTTTAAAGCTTTAAAATTACTGCCAACTGAGGAACACAAGCTTCCCGTGAGAAGTTCACATCAGAAAGGCCTTCTACAACTTCTGTTAGGTGGGCTTCCTTCTTGAAGGAAGGAGAGTAACCAGAATAAAACCAGAAGAGTTTCACAAGTGTCGGTCCCTGAGTCAGGCTGTGACTGGGATGTGGCCACTCCCACCCTTTGATCTGTGCCATGTGGCTGATACACTAAAGTACTTCAAGCCAAATGTTCTCTGTCTCTCCTGTGTCACACCCATGCACCGGAGAGCCGGAGGTACTGGGTCACAGGAACATTAATAGAAAAGTAGATGAGTAAATGTGCAATAAGAATGAGAAGGCGGGAAGAAGCCAAGGGCAGGGGTGGGGGGAGGGCGGAGAATGCGTAATAAAGAGAACCGGGGGCAGAAGGAGGAAAGTGCAGGGACCGGAGCGGAGCGTGGCGACCGGACACCAGGGCCGCTGGAGGGGGCGCCGAGGCTCGGGCCTGCTCCCACGCACTGTTGGAGCCGTCTTGAAATTCTTACTAGCTTTTAAGATCTCTCTTCTTTTGGAATGTAGTTATTTATTGCTATAAGCGTCTCTCTTTGTACTGCTTTTGCTACATCTCCTAAGTTTTGGTATGTTGTGTTTTCATTTTCATTTGTTTCAAGATATTTTCTGATTTCCCTTTTTTGACCCATTGGTTGATCAAGAGTGTTAATTTCCACATCTTTTTGAATTTCCACATATTTGTGAATTTTCCAATAACTGAAGGAATTCAGTTATTGATTTCTGGTTTCATACCAGTGTGGTAGAAAAAGATATTTAGTGTAGTTTCAATCTTCTCAAATTTGTTAAGATTTGTTTCGTGGCTGTCTCTTGTGCCCATTTTTGACTTCGAGTGTATTTTGACTTTGTAAGCATAGCCATTCCTTCTCTCTTTTGTTTACTATTTGCATGAAATTTTTTTTCCATCCCTTCACTTTCAGTCTATACGTGTCAATAAATCTAGAGTGAGTCTCATAGACAGTATATATTTGGGTCCTTTTTCACTAAGGAATTTAATTCACTTATATTTAAGTAATTATTTAAAGTGAAGGTCTTGCCCGGCCGGTGTGGCTCAGCGGTTGAGCATCGACGTAGGATCCAGGAGATCAAGGTTCGATTCCCGGTCAGGGCACATGCCCGGGTTGCGGGCTCGAACCCCAGCAGGGGGCCTGCAGGAGGCAACCGATCAATGACTCTCTCACCATTGATGTGTCTATCTCTCTCCCTCTCCCTTCCTATCTCTGAAATCAATAAAGATATTTAAAATAAATAAATAAATAAATAAAGTGAAGATCTTACTATTTGATTTCGTTCATCATTGTCTGCCTGTCTTGCTCATTTGTTCTCGCTGCCTTTTCTCTTGTGTTTGGTTGATTTCTTATAGTGACATTCTTGTATCTTTTCTCTTTTGTGTCTTCTATAGGTAGTTTCTTTTTGGTTACCTTGAAGCCAACCCAAAACATCTTGTAGTTCCAACTATCTATTTTAAGCTGGTAACAATTTAACCTCAATACAAACCTGCTTACTACTCCTTTATCACACTTTGTTATTAATATCACAGTTTACATCTTTTTATGTTCTGTATCCATGATCAAACTTTTGTAGATATAGTTATTTTTGATATTTTGTCTTTAATGTTTATACTAAAAGTAAAACTAATTTACACACAACCATTACAGTGTTACAGTTTTCTGTATTTGTCTCTGTATTTACCTTTACCAGTGCGTTTTAGGCTTTTGTATGCTTTCATGTTGCTGTTTAGTGTCCTTTTGTTTCAACTTGAAGACCCACTTTATCTACATTTAAAAAGAAGAATGCTCTCAAATAAACAACCTAACTTTACACCCCAAGGAACTAGAAAATAAAGAACAAACCAAGTCCAAAGCTCTCAGGGGAAGGAAATAAGAGCAGAAATAAATAAAATAGAGGCTATAATAACAATAGAAAAATCAATGAAGCTAGTAGTTGGTTTTTTGAAAAGATAAATTAAACTGGCCAACCTTTAGCTAGACTACGAAAAGAAGAGAGAAGTACTGGCATAAAGGAAAACATATAGACCAATGAAACAGAATAGAAATCCCAGAAATAAATCCACACTTTATGGTCAACTTGATCTTCCACGGGGGTGGCCAAGAATACATAATGTGGAAGGGATAGTCTCTTCAATAAGTGGAAAAACTAAAATAATAATAACAAATAAATGGGAAAATTGGGTAACCACATACAAACAATGAAATTGGACCCCTATTACAACAGACAAAAATCTAATCAAAATGAATTAAAAACTTAAATGTTATACCTGAGACTGTAAAACACCTAGAAGAAAACCTGGACAGCTTCTTGACGTTGGTCTTAGCAATTTCTTGCATATGACACCAAAAGAAAAGGCAACAAAAGCAAAAATAGACAAGTGGGACTACACCTGACTAAAAGGCTTCTGCATAAGAAAGGAAACAGTCAACAAAATAAAAGGCAGCCCACAGAATGGGAGGAAATATTTCAAACCAATACCTGATAAGGGGCTAATATCCCAAACATACATTTAAAAAATCCCTATATCTCAAGAGTGAAAAAAACACACCTAATAACTCAATTTAAAAAATGGGCAAAGAACTTGAAGAGATATTTCTCCAAAGAAAACATAAAAATGGCCAGTTGGTCTATGAAAAGGTGCTCAATGTCCCTAACCATCAGGAAAATGCAAACCCAAGCCACACTGAGATATTGTCTCACCTGTTAGAATATATACATATCTCTATGTAGATATATATATGATAATGTTGGAGAGAATATGGCAAAATTGGGGCCCTTCTACACTGTTGATAGGAATGTAAAGTGTTGCAGCTACTGTGAAAAACAGTATGGAGATTTCTCAAAAAAGTAAAAATAGAACTACCATACAATCCAGCAATTCCTCTATAGGTATAGGTCCAAAATAATTGAAATCAGGACCTCGAAGCAATATCTGCACTCCCGTGTTCAATGAAGCATTACTTACAATAGCCAAGATATGGAAACAATCCACATGTTCATGAACAGATGAATAGATAAAGAAAATGTAGTATTTTCATATGATGTAATATTATTCAGCTTTAAAAATGAAAGAAATCCTGCATTTGTTACACTATGGATGAATCTGGGAGATATTATACCAAAGTAAAATAAGCCAGTCACAGAAGGACAAATTACTGCATGATTCTACTTATATGAGGAGTAGAAAGTAGGCAAACTCACAGGAGCAGAGCATAGAATGGTGGTTGCCAGGAGGGGCAAATGGGAAGTTGTTCCAAGGGCATAAAGTTTCAGTTAATCAAGGTGAGTACGTTCTAGAGGTCTGCTGTCAACATAGTGCTCATAGTTAACAATACGGTATTGAGTACCTAACTTTTCTGTTAAGAGGCTAGGTCCCATGTTAAGTGTTCTTACCATTCCCCCCAAAACAAACAAAACAAAAAACAACAAAGAGACATAAGGAAACTTTTGGAGGCGATGGATACGCCTATCACCTTGATTGTGTTGATGGTTTCGCCTTTATATGCATATGTCCAAACTCATTAAATTGCATATGCTAAATAGGTTCGGTTTTTAAAAATAATTATACTGCAATAAGGCTATTTTACTATTTTAAAATAATAATAATAATTTTTTTAAACAAAGGACCTCCCAAACCATGTAGCCGATCCTGCTGGGATCATTTATTCCTTTCCCCACTCTCCAGCTGACTGGACAGTGTTCTTTGTATTGCTCAACCTCATCGCCTCATGAGTGAAGGAGTACTAACAATAGCCCACTGCATAGAGCTGGGAAGAGTCACTAAGATAACGTCTGCAAAGCACTTACCAATGTGCCTAACAAATAGTGAGTACTCAACAGAAGTTGCCTTTTGTCACTATTATTTGTGGTTACTTTGGACGGTGAGCACACGAGCCATCCTGAGCGTCTAGCAGGCAGATTGCATCTACACTTAGAGCTGCATTCCCAAGTCAAGGATGTGGGCAGCGTATATAAAATGTATAATCTAGGCCATAAGACAAACCGCTTTTGCTTTATGGAATCCCCCCTCGTGGTCCTCTGGACCCTCCACGCAGGACATGTGCTGGAAGCCTTCCCCCAGCCTCCCAGGAGACGGGCCCCCGTGTCCTGAGCCCGGCGCACCCCCGGCTCTAGTCCTGCTCTGACTTACCATCTCTCTCTGCTGACCTGAAAAAGCATCGCAGTTGCCTTTGTGTCCCTGAGCCTGGAATGTGTTGTGCTCTGATTTGGGGCTTGGGTGAGAAACGTCTTCTCCAGAGGCTTATTTTTTAAAAACTTACTTTCTATTTTTCATTTGTTTCATTGGAGGACAGACATGTGCCATGTTCTCTAAATAACACCAGATGCCTCTGTTGTGACCTGTCTGTGTTCACCTTGGGTTCAGTCATCTCCAAAGTCAAAGCCAGCAGGCGGGAGATACTAGCACTCAAACCTTTGCTTTCTTTCTCGAGGTCCCCCAAACTACACACTCTGCTCTTCCCCATGTGGGCTGGAGCTCATGAGCCTGTTGCCTAGCTGCAAGGGGCGCTGGAAATACAAGAGCATCTTTAAGATACTTGAAACATAATAAGAAAATTCAACTGTTTGATTTGAGAAAAGATTGGCCCAGCAGGTAACACAAAAGGATGGTGGGAATATTGAAAAGAGACTGGCAGTGGGTTAGGCAAGAAATACGAAAAACAAAAAATAAAACGATACAGGATATTATTATTTCAGCTTTACCCTAGCATTATATGACAACTCTCAAAAAAAATAATGCTAATGTAAGACAATGGCAGTAACAGAACAACTTCAAATGTTCTATTTTCCTTTGTAAAATGGTTGCAAAAGGAAAATTACTTTTGATTATAGAGCTCTGTCAGAATCTACTTTCTTATTTGGGGGTTGATACTTATACCACATTCAAAGTCTGGCAGCATGAAGATTTATGGAACAGGCACAAAAGAATAAAGATATTTAGAAATATCTCCTAGGCCAACAGAATTTGGTCAGACACAGGCACCCCAACTGCATCCTGGGCTTCATACTGGGAGTTAGGGCTGGGAAGCCATTAAAAGAAACAATGTATTACAGGTCTAAGTAAAATGAATTCTTGTTCCAAGAAGGAAACAAGTCTCCCTGCCACCCCCACCCCCCACCCCCATATATTTCTTTGCTCCAGGACAGTTTACAGGCAACTGTGATTTCTTTGGATCCCATTATTTGGTCAGTTGTGTCAGACTACTAAAGGCCCAGTTTATGAATGCTAAAGATTCAAATACACAGAAAATAGTTGAAATACTTTTTTGTACTTTAATTTCCTAACACTGGGGGTTGAAGAACACAGTCTAGTTTAGACACTTTACATAATTTTACTCAATCTCTGAGCCTGCCTCCACGTGAAGGCCTGATGGTTTTCTGCGCCGCTGGGTGCTCCTAACAGATGCACTCTCCCCTCTCCCTGAGGCCCCCTTGCCAGCCCTCAGATCCAGGCTGAACGGCTCCCAGAGGCACCTGGTCTCCAGCTCGCTGGCTCCCTCCTGCAGGTCTGGGGACCTGCCCACTTTCATCATTTTCCTTGCAGTAAAATTCTTTCTGTATATACACATCCTGTCGGTTCTGGAGAATGAATTATATAATGAAACCTAAACATGAGGCACAGCTCCTAACACCTTGACCATGTCCTGTTTGGGGCAAGTACTTGGACATTCCTTTGGTAAAAGAACTTCTTAATCCTTTACTTTAGGTTAATTTTTTTTCTTTTCACAAAACAAAACGAAACTGGCAATGCCCCATAAGAAAAGAGGTGTTATATTGCCCTGTGGTCACCTGTTGGGCACAAAATCAGCCCTTTGTGGATTACTAAGTGGGCAGACGTAGCCATCCATCAACAGAAGGTATCCCAGTTAGTAAGAGGAACAAGAACAATGTTTTTCTGTTGTTTGCTTCATATTTACAAAGGAAACTTAGAAACATCCTCTGTGAGACATTGCATGTGTGTGTGTGCCTGTGTGTGTGTGTTTTATAAAATAGGATTTTTAAAATCTTTATTTTCCGAATAGGAATCTTAGCACCTGTGTCCCAGTGTATCTCCTCAAAAGTGTGCACACCTGGATCCAAGAGGAGATCCCAAAAGAAGATGCAGGTTTCCCTGCTCTAGACCTGAGCCTACGGCAACTTCAGCCATTCTCCCCCCAGCTGTCACTCAAAGGACACTGGCCCTCACACAGCTGCAGTGTGACCCGCAGCAGGTTTCTGTGGAGGAACAAGCCAGGCTCACGAAGGGCCGGACTTTAAATGGTGAGTATCACAGGTTAGAAGCCACAGAGGACCTGACCAAACTATCATAGCCCTAAACATGCCTTAGAGCTGGAAAGCTAGAGAGTGCTGAGAAAACTCCTTCCCTCAGTGGTCCTTGATCTTGTTGGTCCTCTGGTGCTGGCAGACGGAGCATCGTAACGGGAGTCAGGAGGCCTGGGCTCCAGTCCCAGTCTCCCTACAAACCTAAACAAAGAATAAACCAAAATAGTGATTTTTTAAAAAGTGTAGCACACCCCTTTCTTTAAGTGAAGGCTTATACAAAAATTCAGAATATATAACAGACAAAACTGGCAGTCACTGGCAGGTGGCCCACAGCCCTTATAACAGTTCCCTCGAACGATTAGTGCACAGTTTGTGAACCAAAGGTCTTGATTGAGAGAGGTCCTAATCTAGCTGAAAAGCCTCTTCATATACCATGGATTCCTGTATCCATCTCTGATTATCTGGCTCAGAGTCTTAGAAAATGATTCTCTCCACAAGCCCCTGGGAATTCTTAAGATGCCCAGCTGGGTGGTATGGATCAGCATTTGAAAATGCTACAGTAGATTCTAATATTCTTTCAAGTGTTCAAAACAACCATCACCACCAAGTAAATAACATACGATTCCCTCTCTGCAGTACCAGGCTATTTTTATCAGCTTCAGGTTGCCATATTGAAAACAGATGGCCTGTAAATTGTACCATCGTTCCACCTGGGTAGGCATGCCTATGTGGAAGCAGGCAAATAATGAATTATTTGCAAGCATTTTCCATCTCTAACCTTCTTTACAAAAGCTTCTCCTTTTCACCATCAAAAATTTCTCCTTGGTTCTTTAGAGTGGTATTATGACTTCTGAGAAAATAAGAGGGGCCACAAAAATGCACCCCACAAATACAGGAGATGCACCTGCTGAGTCACTAATCCAGGGATGGTGCCCAGAACTCAATTCTGGGAAGACACTGGCACCAAAAAGCTCCACAGTGTCAACTTTCAAAAGGGAAGTAATATCTGTAAGGAACGTGGTATGATCTCCAGTGTATAATACACATTCAGTGAAGTCTAATTGCTATTATTTTTCCTGTTGTCATTATCAACATAAATAGGTTAAGACATTTTCAGGTTGTCTAGGTCTGTCAAATTGTTTGACAGGAAGACGTGTGCACATGTGGTAAACATTTCATATTATTCGAAGTATGCTTTGACTACCTCTCATTTTAAAAAAAAGGTGGGGCGGTGGGGCCTATGTGCCTTTAGTATCCATCAGGATCACCTAGAGGACTTGTTAAAACACAGATTTTCGGGCCCACCTACAGTTTCTGATTCAGTAAGTCCTGGGAGGGGCCTGACAACTTGCACTTCGGACCAGGGGCCCTGTGACGCTGGTGCTGCTGGCCCAGGACGCAGTCCGAGAACCACTGCACTGAAGCATGCTGTAGACTCCGTGATGCTTAGAGGAGTGTCCTTTGTAGCCAAGGCCACCGGTTATGATTGGGGGGGAGGTTGTCCTTAATATCTTCAATTATGTGTAACAGCCCCATTCTGAGCTGAAACTGGATAATCGAAAACATATTCAAATGCCCAAAGTCTTTAGAACATCTGGTGTAATGATCAGATAATTTTGTTACAAAATTGACAAATAAAACTCATGCTCCTTGATGCAGTAAGAGGAACTTATTGGCTTAAGTAATTGGGGGATCTAAGGCACGTGCGGGTCCAGGGCACGACACCCGTGGTCTGAGCTGCCACTCTCTCCATCTCTGCTGACCTTAGTGTCTCCTGCCCCACACAGCTCCCTGTTCAAGAGGCAGAAGACAAGGCCTCCCGCAATTCATGACCCACAAAGAAGAGACACGCAGTTTCCCGCATCCTCAAGTGAAATCACATGGAAGGTGTAGGATTGGCCGTACTGGAAACACCCACCTCTTAGACCAATCACTATGAACAGAATAAATGGGGACCAGGATTGGTCAGGCCTCGGTCACACGCTTGGTACAGTGGCTGGGAGAAGAGGGGCGTGTTAACAGTTGTAGCGGAAGCAAAGGTGTGGGGATGGCCAGTACCACAGTGGAAAAAGTACATTATGTAACAAAAAAGGCTGCGTGTTGGAAATAGAGATTAAATGCCTGCAGTGGAGAGAGGAAAGTATTCATGCTGAAGACGGGGATTCAAGATCAGCAGAGCAGGCAACCCCAGCTCCAGTGAAGGCGTGGGGCTGCCACAGCGCCCTGGGACAGAACACGTCTCACGGAAACCTGTTCTTTCAGGTGCTTGACGATGCCACGGTCCTGTCCCCACAGGGCCTTCTGCTGCCTGGAGTCCTATGTCCTCCTGCCATAATTCCCGAGCTGGGTAATGCCTGACCTTCATCACAGAGCAGATGCAATATATGTTGTTGAAGACATAAGTGGAGGAAAGGGGGAAGGAACCAGCCAACTCAAATTTGGGTAAGTCAAGTGAGCTTTCTGAGCTCGTTTTTCCCCCCACCATATTTATATATATTTTTCTGATTACTCTTGATGGTGCTTTGAGAATTAAATATAAATATGATTCTAAAAATTGGCAATAAAAACACAAATGTGAGGTACTACTGGTGCTGTGTAAGATTTGTTGGTTTCCTGCATAGCAAGACATCTGTTAATACTGCAAATTAAAAACCCATCGATGTTGCCTGATTTAGCTTTCCAGAACAGCTCAAATGTTATTATCGTGGTCAATTATTTCCTCACCTAAGCTAGGCCTTCCCAGCCCTGGTACTGTACACAGATTGCATGGGGAACTTTGTAACATCCTGATACATAGAAGCAACCCAGAGATTTTGCTTAAAATGGTGAGGGCTGGGGGTCAGGCATCTGTATGTTTTTCATCTCGCCAGGTGACTCTCATGTGGCGCCGGGGCTGAGAAGCCCAGGCCTCCCCCGTTATAGCCTATTAGCACCCAAGTGCTTCTCTCTGCCTCTCTCACTCCACGCCAGGTGAGTTTCTTAAACCGCAGACACATGAAATTCTCATTTCCCTTAAGTCAGCAGCCTCCCCTTCAAGAGTATGACAGGCTACTTTTGTAACATTCCCTCAAGCAGAAATTCTCTTCCAAATGTGTCTTTCTTGCAGGGATCTGAACAGAACAAGTGAAGTAAAACAATTTAACCTTGTAGCTAAATTGATGATATACACTAGAGATGAAACTTTTGTCTAAGAGGTTTGCAGTTACTAAAATGGACATGTGCTTCTAAATACTTTACTAATTAAGTGGGCTGGGGCCAATTCAACTCAGTCCTTTAACCTTGTCATCTGAGTTCTAATTACAGATGTACTCTCAATTTAGCTAATATTTCTTGCAAAAGTTAACCGCTTTGTGGTGGGGAAAGAAAAACCATTCATTTAGATGCATTCAATTAATCAAAATATTATTTACTGAATACTGCATTCCAGGCTAAGTGTAATTGCTTAAGTTAGTGGGAGCCAGGGAAGGGAAGGAAATTTGAAAACAAAGACAAATACTGAAGCTTCATGTTCCCATGGGACTGATTTTGCAGGGTAGGGTTTCATAACTGCAGCATTACTGACAATTTGGAGCAGATAATTTCTCTGTTGTGGGGCAAGGCAGAGGGCTGTCCTGTGCATTGTAGATTCTGGCAGCATTTCTGATCTTCACCCACTAGCTGCCAGTAGAAACCCCACCCCAAGTTGTGACAACAAAAAATGCCCACAGACTTGCCAAATGTCACCTGGGGCACAAAATTGCACCCAGTTTTGGAGTGACCACAGAATTCACCGTTGTGGTTTGACCACTGGATTAAGTCTTGAGCAGTTCAGGAATCACTTTTACATAAAGTTAATATTAATAACCACCACAACAATAATAGTAATATTAATCTAAATTATGCTATCACTGTGTGCCAAGCACTCATATTCCATTTAATTCTCACAACTCAGGTGAGATAATTGACTGATGTGCTAATATTGGTAATAACTGACAGCTGGGATTCAACGTGAGCTCTTTCCCCTCTGGAAGAATGTATGGGGTCTATATTCTGATTTTTTACTTTTTTTAGAAAGCTGGAGCTCTGAAAGGTAGGGTATGCATGAGCTATAGATGGAAACCAGACCAGTGGGTTTCAGTGGGTTTTAACATTGAGGCATGAGGTCCTGATCCTACATAGCAATCCTGGAGTGAGAGCCTTGTGTTCCAGTACTCAGCCCAGAGCTGTCACCTCCCCAAGAGCATTGAAGAACCAAATTCCTGGAATGACAGGGCTAGGCCTGGCACTGTATATGAAGTGGGTACCTCCCTTCCAGGGGATAGCCCAATACACAAACCCCAGAAAGTCCGTCTTTCTTACAAGAAATTTATGCTTTCCCACACTGACAGTTTTTAATTAGTAGACTATACAAATCTCTAGGGGTCCTCACAGAACAAGAGTTGGGAAATGTGGGTGGGCCTTGGAAATGTATTAGAATTCCACATAAAATTTTTCGTACAAAAAAAGATTTCACTGAGAATTTGAAAACAAGTCACCTCTTGCACTACCAGCCCCCTTGCCCACTGAGCTCCTGGCACATGAGCGCCTTGTTCTTCCAGTGCAGCAAGGCTCCTCTTACCACTGCTTCCTCTCACCTTTGCATGTGCCATCACTCTTGCTAGAAACGTTCAACTCTCCCACCTCCTCTCCCCCCACCACTCACTCTTAGAGAGGAAATTACATCATGCCTACAAAATCATCAAACCTGTTCTCAAATGTCACTTCCACATGGAAGCTCTCCCGATTTCTCTGACTAGGCCAAATCCCCTAATACTGATTCACGATCTCCATTCATTCATTCATTTGTTCACTTGGGGAACATATTTTCTGAACTCTTATATGCAAGGCATTGTTCTTGGCCTTGGGAAACACGTGATATATGACAAACAAGGTCTCTGCTAACTAATGAGAATCTTTTCGATAGCAGGGGATACATAAGAAATTGATCCTTTCTAAAGAAAGAAGGTGTTTCCTTGTGGTTCACCTGATATTGAATGAAATGAAATAGGGTAACGTGATATAGCATCACTAGATCCTTGCTTCGTGTGGAGTCATGGGGAAAGCCTCTCTGAGGAAGTAGCGGTGGATTGTGACCTGAACTGGGAGAAATGAGCAGTGGAAGCACAGGAGTGAGATCATCCTGGGGGGGCGGGAAATAAGTGCAAAGGCCCCGATGTAGGACTAAAGGCCTTTTCACTGAGTCAGAGAACAGAGTGGGGCCACTATAAACAGAGAATGGAAGTTTGGAAGGTTTAAGGTGAAGGTTAAGCCAGATAACTTGTTTATTGGACATGGAAAGAAATTATAGTTGTAGTCCCGGAGTGCCAGTCAGCGGAAGGTTTTGAGGAAGGGCATAATTTGATCTTAGGAGGATCTTACAAATCTCTTGGCTGCTGAGAATACTGTATCGAGGGCAAGAGTCAGAAAGTGAGACGAGTTAGGAGGTGGTTCCTTTCACATTAATCAATTTAATAGATACTGGCTCTAATTAGAATAACAGTGTATATGAAGGGAAGCACTGGGACTGGGAATGTATTTTGGAAACGGAAACAATAAAATTACTGATGGGATAAAGAAGGGGTGAAGGGGTGAAATAAAAGAATCAAAGGGCTTGAGCACAGGAGGTGCCGTTTTCCGAGATGGGGAAAACCGGGGAGGGAGTCGTGGGGGAGTAGGGGCCATGCGACCCGGTGGTTGTATTTTATGTCTGTTTTAGTTGCCCCCTTGAGAGCCAAGGGGCAGTCAAATTGGTGACTGAGCCCTGACATGGAGAGAAGTCAAGACCAGAGAAATAAATTTGAGTGTCAGCCTATGACAACATCATAGCCACGAGACCTCATGCGTTCACCTAGGAAGGGAAGAATCGTAAGTCCGAAGACTAGCCCTGGAGCACTCTAAAGAGTTGAGTAGAGAACCAGCCTATGAGACAGCGAGGCAGGGAAAAATCAAAAACCAGACAAGCAAACAAAACCCAGAAAGTGTAGTGTCCTTGAAACTATATCGGTGAAAATACCCTAAAGACTGAGAAGCGTCTGCAGCCCTTACTGCAACCCCCACAGTGAGTATTAGCTGTTTTGCAGGTGAGGGAAATGTCTTTTGACAGTGAATCAAATACAGGAGCCTGAAGGAGGGGAGTCGACCCACGGGCCTTAAAAGGGGATGCGGTAATAGGACACTGGTTTATTGGAGTTTGAAGGATAAATAAATGTGTGAATAAGTGATCATTTTCCTTGGAGATTGGCCAGCCCCGAGTAATGACCCTGCATGCATGAAAAAGACTTCTGGATGGAGATTCTGTGCACATCAGAGACGAAGCTGACGCAGGCTGGTACATACAGACCCCGGCAGCAAGCATTTCGTGGTAGTTGGTCCAACCTTTTCATCTCTGCTTAAACTCTCTGCGCCCTGCTACCAACACTCTAGTTTTTACTGCCGTCTGCATTAACCTGTGAATTAAAACCATGTGAATCTTAGTGGGGAGTCATTTTATATATGTCATTACATATATGTGTATATAACATGTATATAGTTACATATGCATATATACACTATATATATGATATTTGTATATGTATGTATAATACATAAAATATTACCAGGAAATCATATAATTATGTGTGTGTGTGTGTGTATATATATATAAAACGTATGCTATCTATATATAATATATATCAATAAGATATAGCTTTTTCCCCCTCACCTGATGAACATAACAATAGTACTAACAGTCACCAATTACGAAGCCTACACTGTTTCAGGTTCTATTGGAAAATTCAAAAACCATGAGCTCTCCCCGGCAAAGCAGGTAGAGAAATGACTAAGTTTTATAGATAATTTAATAAATTTGCATAACTAGTATAATTCTCTCCAAAATTAATGTTCCTTTTCCATAATAACTTTCTTTTGGAATTAATCAACCAAATAACTCTGTCAGTACTCTCTTTTATCTCACCCGACTTAGCCTCTCTCATTACTTCTGGAAACCTACATAAAACTAAATTATAAAGCTTTCCCTCTCTTTTTCCCCAGAAATCTAAATTCAGGAGACTGGAAGAGATCATTTGTGAGCTGTTTTCATTTTTGGTTGCCTTTCTCCTTTCACACTGACTGCTGTCGATTTTACTATGCAGATAAGCATTCTATATGGAGATTTGAGTTTGAAAAGCAAGCTGCGTCTTACTTGCTACCCAACACTTGTATGAGTAACCATCCTGCTCCCACTGGCGTAATTTGGACTTGGGAAATTAAAAGCATTCCCAATAATGAGTAAAAAAAATTAAAAATGCTAGGAATGCATTTTCATTATTAACTTAAAAGGCAAGTATATCAAGTGTTTGTTAAGAACTACTTGTCAGGCAGGATTACTTTTTATCCCCAGTGTTTTTGAGATACAATTGATATACAGCACTGTAAAAATTTCAATGTACAGCAGAATGATTTGACTTACATACCACAACCATTTCACACTATATATGTCAATCATTCTGTACATCTTAAACTTTTACAGTGCTATATATCTAGTTTTTCTTTTACATGTTTAGTTAATATCCACCATCTCATATAGATATTTGAATAAAGAAAAACAATTTTTTTCCTTGTAATGAGAACTCATAGGATCTACTCTGCCACTTTCAATTATAGCAGAAGATAGTATTAACTATAGTCGTCATGTTATACATGACAACCTTAGTACTTATTTATCTTATAACTGGAAGTTTGTACCTTTTGACAACCATCCAATTCCCTTTTCCCCAACCTTCACCTTTAGTAACCACAAATCTGATCTTTCTATGAGTTTGGCAAGGTCCATCCATGTAATTGCAAATGACAGGATCTCCTTTTTTGTGGTTGATTAATACTCCATTGTATAGGTGTGTATGTGTGTGTATGTGTATATATATGTGCGTGTGTGATGTGTGTCAACTTCTTTATATATTCATCCATCAGTGGGCTCTTAGTTTGTTTCCATGTCTTGGCTATTATAAATAATTCTGCCATAAATACAGAGGTGCAGATATCTCTTTGTTTTTTTGTTTCCTGTGGGTATATTCCCAGAAGTGAAATTGCTAGATCACATGGTAGTTCTATTTTTAAATTTTTGAGGAACCATCATACTGTTTTCCATAGTGGCTGCAACAATTTACAACCCCACCAGCAGTTCACAAGGGTGCTCTTTTCTCCACATCTTCACTGGTATTTGTTATTTCATGTCTTTTGAAAGAAAGCCACTATAACAGGTGTGAAGTGATATCTCATCATGGTTTTGATTTGCATTGTCATAAATGATAGTGATGTTGAGAACTCTTTATGTACCATTTATTGGCCATTTGTACATCTTTGGGAAGATGTCTGTCCAAGACCTCTGTCCATTTTTAAGTTGGATTATTTGTTGTATTTGCTATAGAGTTAGATGAGTCCTTTATGTATTTTGGATATTAACCCCTTATTAGATACATGGTTTGCAATTTTTTTTTTTTACCATCCCGTAGGCTGTCTTTTCATCTGTTGATGCTTTCTTTTGCTCTGCAGAACCTTTTTCATTGAACATAGTCCTACTTGTTTATCTTTGATTTTGTTGCTTGTGCTTTCGGTGCCATATCCAAAAAATCATTGGCAAGACCTATGTCAAGGAGCTTTTTCCCCCAGGTTTTCTTCTAGGAATTTTATGGTTTCAGGCCTTACCTTTAGGTCTTTAATTTATTTTGAGTTAATATTTGTGTGTAGTGTAAGATATGGGTCTAGTTTCATTCTTTTACATGTTAAGTATCCAGTTTTCCCAGCACCACTTATTGAACAGGTAGTCTTTTCTCCATGGAGTATTCTTACCTCCCTTATCAAATATTAGTTGACCATACATGCAGCTATTTCTGAGCCTTAATTCTGTTCTATTGGTTGGTCTGTGTGTCTTTTTATGCCAGTATCATACTGTTTAGATTATTATACCTTTCTAATATAGTTTGAAAGCAGGAATTGTGATGCCTCCAGCTTTGTTCTTTCTCAGGATTTCTTTGGCTATCTGTAGAGGAAGATCCTTTAGCCTTCCACCATTGAATAGTATATTAGCTGTGGACTTTACATATATGGCCTTTATTATGTTGAGGTATATTTATCCTACCTATTAGTTTAAGAGTTTTTATCATGAACTAATGCTCAATTTTGTCAAGTGCTTTTTTCTGCTTCAATGGAGATGATCATATAAAGTTTTCTCTTCTTTTCCTTTTGTTGGAGTCTTAAGGGTGTAAAGGATTTTATCATTCACGATTCAAAAATGCCAATCCACACAATATCCTGAGGGATGACAAAACTAACTGGATAAGAGCACCCAGACTCACTAATCTGCTTGATCGGATTTGGTGGGTAAGATCCAGAAGGCTTCAGCCTCTTCCCATCACCGGAGTTTTCAATTTTCTCCCGAAGTATTTGTTGTGTTTAGATCTCCCGACATGTTTTGGTTTGGTTTTTTGACAAAGGCCAACTGCATCTCCATGTTCAAATGTGACAAGGTACACATGTTCAGGGAGAAGAACTGGTGGGCTTGATAATTATTGAGTGGTTTTATTTACACACAGGACTTGATGGGGGGGCAGAAGGAGAGCAGGCACTGGGAAAGAGGGCTCTAACTCTGAGTTAATGAATTGTTTCCAAGGTCTGAATTTCTCTGAACACACATGAGTGCTACTTAGACCAAACTTTCCAAAATGAAAATTCTCTGGGAGGCATGTTTGCCCTTTGATGAAATCTATTCACCCAAGGTATTTTTTACTAAATAAACTAATCAATAAAATTAAGGGAATTTGTGTTTAAAAGACAACACTTCCTAAAGTTTAACATGGCCACTCCATGTTTTCATATATCCCAAGAGGCTTAGTTGTTACAGTAGTGTGTGTGCCCTTTGGCATTTTTCACTTAACATGTTTTACATGGTTCGCCTTCCTAATTAACATTTTCAAACCTTCCTGGCTGTTACAGAAAATATTTCAATGAATATTTTCCTACCTAGATATTTTTGTTTTTGAAATCATGCTTTAAGTTCCTAGGAGCAGGATATCTGCACCAAAGAGATCAAACAGCGTTAAGGTTGTGACTCTGTAATAAGGTATCATCTTCCCAAAGTGCCAGGCAATTCACCCTCCTGGCCTCAGTGCAGGAGTGCCATGGTTTGAACAAAAGGTGAAACACAGGGAAAGCATGAAGCCCGCCAGGTGGATTTAACCTTTTGAGGACAGCTAGCATGTATGAAGGCTTCTCAACGTGAAGCCGCCACAGAAGAACAGCAAGCCTCACTTCACCATAGACCAGGGATCACCACCTCAGGTGCCCCCACCGTCCGCCAGGGAGCGTGAATCAAGCAAACCAGGCATCAGGGAGCCTGGAAGAAAAGGTAGAAACTATGCAGAATGGGGTACGCCTGCCCCATCTGCCCAGCCACCCCATCTAATGAGCCGTCTCCACTCAGTTTCAGCTGAAATGTTCAATTTCAAAATGTTGGCTATTGATTCAGATTTAATATGTATGAAACATGCTAACACTTAGCAGACAAAGGAAGGGAGGAAGGATGGGCATTTTGAAAGCTTCACATACAGACTTTACAATGTCCTGTTTCAATGATCTTTCTTTTATGGCAGTAAGACGAGTCACAATGAGAAGATGCCTTGTAAAACTCATTACTGGGATTGGTACTGATAGAAAAAATACAAAAGGAAAGTACTAAGCAACCAGCAGTATCGAAAAGAAATGTCACTCACGAAGATGTAGGGTGCGCACGCGTGCAAGGCAGAATTCGATGCTGGGCCCTAGCAGATGTCATTAAATAACATGATGATTCAGTGAGGCACAAAAGGAGTCCAACCACTCTCTCCAAATTACAAAGCTGCAAAGCATTCAGCAATGAAATCGTAAAAAGGAAAAAACATGTTTTACTTCTTTAATTTGCGTAACCCGTTCCCCCCCAGAGCGCCCAGGATGCTCAATGCTTTCAGGAGCTGCAGAGTGACTGCTGTTCCTCTCCACTCACTTTCCAAGCGATTTAATTTCTTCAATAAGATCAGCCACACAGGGTAGTGAAAAGCCCTAGTTACTGTCTTTTTCCAGGTTTACCTTGGTGACGGGAAAACGGAAGTTGACAGCAGGGAGGGGCATAAAAACCTCTAAATCAGGGTAAGGCATTGACAAGGTTAAGAGAGTTCAGCCCTCCAACAGCCCATCTTTCCTCACCTCTCAGCATCCTAGAGAGTTTATTCTCGCATGTTTGGGGGCAGGTAGGACTTTCCTGACACGCACGACCTTTTGGAGTTGTCCACAGGCCATATGCTATCAAATAATGTAAGTAAAGTGAGAGGAAGATAAAGGATTTGGAGGAATTAGGGACAGGAGAGTTATAAAGGCCATAAAAGAAGGCATTTTGCTGGCAAGACGGAAACCCAGAGGCATTTTTTTTTGTTTGGAAATATTTCCAAGCTAAGAATGTAAGCAGAAACGACAGCTAATAAGTTATATTTTACTAGTATGATGAGAGTCTGGGGACTGACAGGAAGACAAAACCAGTCGATACGTTTAAGTCATTGCTCCCTGTTGTTTCCTGTGACCTGCTGGCAGAGTCCTCGGAGCCACCGTTTTGTTGGCTGTAAGTACACTTACGTTCCGCCAGCGCACAGGGCTGTCGTTAGGACGGCGGGGATTTCAGATGAGATCCTGGGGCAGATATCCAGGTAACTCCAGCAAAGTTAATCCTGAACCTCAACTTGCCGTGTAGGAGTCTTGATCCTTAGGTGCATTTTCCCAAGTTATTGTCATTAGCTTCCTCCATCACTAATGTTTTCTGAGTCTGGGTGATTTGGTAAAAGTCCTCTGTGGAGGACCCTGCAAGGCTTCCTGAGACTAGGAAAAAAGTTGTTGTAAATAGTTCTCTGCAAGGTCCTTTTATTCAAATGAAACCCCCTTGCCCTCTCCTCCTGCTTCCCTGATCTGAAAGTGTCTGCTCCCAGGACACACAAGGCTGTCTCACATTGCATCTCCCCTCTGTACCCCTCCTTCCATTCCCCACCCTGTACGTTCGGAGATGAACCGTGTAATAAAGATGAATACGCTGGCCCTCGGGACATTTGTCATCTTGTAGAGAGAAGGCATTACCGTCACGTAATTGATTGGGCACTTACTGTGTGCCAGGCACTGCGCTGAGGTCTTGACTGGCATCCATCATTTCAGTTAATTATTACAGTAATTGGAAGTATTAAGGGCCACTTTGTATCCCTAATCTGCAGATGGAAAACTAAGAATGAGAGAGAGGAAGTCATGTTTCAAGCTTGTATAACTCTCAAGTGACAGATTCAGGACAAGCTCTCGGGTCTGACTCCCAAATCTAGACTCTTAGACACTAAGTAATATAAAAGGTGTAAAAGAAGGCAATAGCCAGGATAGCTGATGTTTATTGAGCATTTTTTATGTTCCAGGTGAAGTGCAGGGCACTTGACATAGATGATAGTCTTGTTCAGTTAAAACAACCACCCTGTGAGGTGGTCACCCCCGATTATTAAATCACAAAAACCAAGGTGTAGAGAAATCTCGCCTTATGAGGTCATCAATGTAGTCTCATGGAGCAGAGTGGGTCCCTGTACACAGCAGAACCCGTGCTTCTGAGTTTTAACTGGCAGTTTTGTCCTAGGCTCCCCTCAGAGCACCCCGCCAAAGTGTGTTTGAGACCTCACATTATCAAGGGGTCCAGCTCCCAAGTAGATTGAGGATCCCTGCAGCCAGCTGAGTTCCTTGAAAGCACTGTACTCAGTAAATATTTGTTGATTTCCATTTTTGATGCTTAGGAATCAAGTGGTTAACCATCGGTTTCCGTTGATGTTAAGAATTATCCCCTCATACCCTGAAGCATGTTTTTGCTTTAGAGAAAAATGGTAGCAGTACATTCTAATATTGGATCCATCAAAACAATGGTTATAATATGATTTTTCCCCATCACATTACTGTGAAAGTTATTTGAGAGCCACTAAAGAATGAAAACATAATTTTAAAAAACAAATATGACTTAAAAGGAGGGGTAGGTTATCATTATCGTTTGCTTATTTGGCAAACATTACCGAGAGCCTATTATATATTAGGCACTTTGCTAAACCTGCTGAGGGAGACAAAGATGTATAAAGACATATGGGTCATTCCACAAGTAAAACATTAGTCGCAGGCTTCTCTGTGCTGTGGATAAGCATCTTGCACCATCTACAATTTGTTACCCACTTCGGGCTCTGCATTTGCATAAAGAATTAATGATCCTTTTAGCAAATGTGTAAACAATGGCTATTAAATACATAAATACACCGTAAATACACCCATTTAACAACCCCTTTCCTTTTGCTAATAAAATAAATCTTCTCTATTAATAAACTGCTTTACACAAATGTAGCTTATACATAAACTGCACGTAGACATGAAAAAAAAAAATGCCGTGAGTGTGCAGTGTGGAAATGATACAGGATCTGGAAATGAGACACTAGAAAAATTAATCACACTCCTTCAGCTCTAACTGCCTGTGGTCTTCATGGTCCCATTTATTAAAGGATTAAAAGTACATCTATTTTCAAGACTTTTGTTATAAAAATGATAGCTTTACTATACCTTTAGAAATTATATCTTCAATTATATTACCTACTACTTTGTCTTAATACGTTTTCTCTATGAGATGTTTCCAGTCATTCAGATACTGACTATAAAAGCAAAATGAAGCGGAGAGTTTAAGTTATGATTAAAAGAATTAAAACCTTATTGCCAAAAAGGGAGAAGTGGAAGTTTTATATTCTCATTGCCTTCTCTAAATAATTATCCAATCTTCTAGCTTCATGCTGGCAATGTAGGCAATGAATATAAATCCCTTATACTTGTAAAGCTTTTGCATTTTTATTTGCAATACTAAGGCAGATAAGGTATGCTGGCCAAACAAACTAAAATTGGAAGATCTATATATATTTTTTTACTGAGCTGTAACGTGCATACTTTAAGCATACAGAGTACACTAACCCGCAGTGTATAGCTAGATGAATTTGTATACCTGTGTACCCCCCACCCAGATCAAGATCTGGAACAATTCCAGAGCCCCAGAAACTTCCTTCATGGAATTCCCTAGTCAGTAGCCAACCCTCAGCCCTCAAGTCAGGGTGATCAGGAATGTAGCTTTTCTTAACTCGGATTGCTTTAGCTTGCTCTGGGCTGCCATATAAGTGGAATTATGCAATATGCACTCTTTATGTCTAGGTTTTTTTCACTCAATGAAATGTGAGATTCATCTATGTTGTGTGCAATTGGTTGTGTGTAGTTAATTCTTTTTTTATTCCTGTAGTGTATTGTGTTGCATGAATATATTATAATGTATTTATTCATTCCTCTGTTGATAGATATTTTGGTTGTTTCCAGTTTTTGTGTAATATGTGAATAAAGTATTTTATATAAAGTCCTTAAAATGTATCAATGAGCTAAAATAAAGTGAGGAATGCTCAAAAGACCAAAAGCTAATAAAATCATAGACTGAAGCTGCCTTTAAACTCAAGGGTAGCTGCTGAACTTGTTGAATCTGAGCTTCAATTGTCACAGCCTCTCAGGTTACACAGGACAGAAATGTCCCATCTAAGTAGCCAGAGAAAAGGAGAGGCCAATAGGAACCTTTGGCAGTAAGCTGGAACCCTCATTTTAGGGTAAAGAACCTAACTCTGCAGGAGGCTGCAAAGGAACTGCCCACCATAAAATGTAGTACAATATGAAAGAAAAAAATAAATCTCCAAAAGTTTATTTGCCCAAGTTAGATTCAAGTTTGTTTGAGCCCAGTTTTTACCTCCTATTTGATCCTAAAAATTTCAAGCCTTAAACTTTATTTCCCCATGCCCTTGGTCTCCCTGTTCACCTGGACCAGGTGTTCCAGCATTGTCCCTTGTGTGGATTGTGTGTGCCCTCCTGTTGTAATTGAGCTTTGATTGCTGTTGGCACATCAGTGGGTGGGGTTGACTCTCAGGGTGACTGGCTCTGAGGGCTGACTATGACAATAGCAGGCAAGCTGTTGTGTGGGAGCCGAACCCACAGAGCAAGATTTGCTGTACGGGGTTCTGGTGCCAGCCAAGTCCACCCTTCATGTTTGTCATTTGTGGAGCTGGTGGAGTAGCGCTGTGGTGTGGTCTGAAGCCATCCACCAGGTGTGTGAGTTCTGGAGCCTCTTAGGAGAGGCTCAGGTGTAGGCCAAGGTCAACCATTGTTTGTGTGTCTCTCAGGCTGCCTGGTGGGAGCTAGAAAGTGATCAGTGGTGGCTGCCACTTGTGTTGGTCTTTGACATGCTTGGAAGAGGCTACACTGTAAACCAAGGCTGGTTGACAGGAGTGCTGGGCTTGGGCCCCTTTGTTGGGCACCATGATGTGAGCTGAGACCAGCCACCACTTGTGCTAGGCTTGCGGCCATTTCGCTGAAACTATGTTCCAAGCCAACACTGGCCACAGTTTATGCCAGGTTTGGGGCTGCCTGATTTAACCATCCAGGTTAGGAATGGTTACCGCTTGAGCCAGGCTTGCTTGGGCCTGCTTAGCAAGAGGTACAGGGCACACCATGGGCAGCCACTGCTTGTGTGGGATTTGCAGACCTATGAGACATTTTAGGCAAGTCTGCAGCATGAGCCAAGGCAGGACACAAGTGTGGCAAGTCGCTAGAGGTGACTTAGGCTTGGAGTGTGAATTGGGTGGGACAGGGTCTGAGGGAATCACAAGGGCAGGGTGAATGGTGTTAGTGAAGTTAATGGAGAGCACATATTTGGTGCCCACCTGTTCCTTCCAGCTGGGTAGGGGCAGGGCTCAACAAAGGAACAATGGTCCCTGCAAAAGCTTCCTCTCCTGGAGAAAGCTGTCCCAATCCCTCGCTCTATAGCCCTTGCCCTGGTTTTCACAGTCAGATATTATGGGGGACCCCTCTTCCTGGCACTAATGCTCCAGACTTGGGAGCATTTGCTCCTCATGGGGACAGCTCTGCAACTGAGGTATCCCTCCGGATAGTTGATCACCGCACCATGGGTGTGGGACCTGCCCATTTCATATCTCCACCCAGGATGGCTTCCTACCAATCTCTGCATGGCTTCTTTATATTCTTAATTATACGACTTCTGTTCAGCTAGTCTTCATGTGGTTCCCCATGATGATGATTCTAGAATTTAGCTGTAATTTTGACGGGTCTTGGGAGAAGGTGAGGACAGCGTCTACCTACTCTGCCATCTTGACCAGAGTTCCGTTGCTTCTCACTGCTCATGTTTCATTTAGCAAGCTTACTCCGCACACACTTGCAGGCTGTCATAACTGGCTCGAGGCCTCTCAGGAAGCCAGATCCCACACCCAGTTCTGTGTGTTTCATCCCAGTGCTTTTCTCTTACACTCTAATTGCTGTTAACCAAGCTATACAATGGAAACCACAAGCAACATCAAAGTTGCCTCTGAATCAAATCTTTTTCAAAGCCCTTCACATAGAATAATTGATAAAAGCAAGGCGTTAGAACTAAACACATAATTTTGAGTCCTAGATCTGCTACTTGCTAGCTGTGCAAATTATTTAAGCTGTCTGGGTCTTGCTTTCTTCATCTATAAAATGGAAATGTTAATATCTACTTCATAGAGCTGTTATAAGGGATATATAAGCAGTATAATAATTACAGCTGTGATTGGCACATAAGTGTTCAATAAATGTTTACTATTATAATTATTAATGCATACACATGAGAAAATTGCTAAAACTTATTCAGGCCACTAACGGTGAATCTATTAGAATCACACTAGAGGAAAACACCACATCCTGCAGCAATACAGGACAAGTAAAATGGAGTCATGACCATGTGTTGGATCAACATAGGAAGCCCGAATTATCCAGGAACTTGTCCCTTCTCCCCACTCTGATTTGCCTTTAGATAGGTGCCACCATAAAGTCGCTTTCTACACCCTGATTTGATTCTTTGACAGTCATACTCAGAAATGTGTCATCAGAATCTAAATGCATTTTTATCAGATGTAGTAAAATCCTATTTTATCTTGCCAAGGCAAAGTCAAACGAGCTGTAGGAGCTGTAGGAATATTCGCTACAGCATATTTATATGGACAGTGCAATGAGCAGTGATAACACTGCAGTGTTATTGATGAATGCATTCATGTGAGACACTTAAATTTTTTAAATTGTCGTCTTCCTGCAGATTGTGCTGTACATTTCTGCCTTGCTTGCTTGAGGATTTAATGTGGCTGTTATTTGACATTAAAACAAGCATGCTACACAAGATACCTATTTTATATTTAGACAAAACAAAAACAGGTTTTGAACAATATATGACCTACTTTAAGCAGACAAAAAATATATACATTCCTTTTACTGCTTTATTCTTGTTGCTGTTGAATACCTTCAAAAATTGAAGCCAATGAAGCTATATTTAAAGCAAATACAATAGGAGGGGGGGAAACTTATACTAATTTTCTTTAGCTTCCAGTTAGTTAAGCACCAAGCAGTGTACCCCAGCCTTGAGATTTTTATTCAGGAGGTCAGGATAGTAAATAGGTATCAACATTTTACACAAGTATTCCAGGGACACCCTGGTCCAGGGAATTTGTGGACCACAGTTTAAGCAACTAATTAAAGAATGTATAAACTATTTATGGACCTGAGTCAGGAGAGTAATAATATCGATCTTCAGTAGATGTGATATAATATCACAAAACACCTAGCAGCTGAATACTAAAACAGTTTGAAGTTCAAGAATATTTGGATTTAAGGTCATAACAAACTGATGTTTGCCCCAAATTTTATGAAAATCAACGGTTGTCTCATTCAAAAGAAAATGATTCATTTCTCCTTACATTTTTGCTGATACTTACTTTTCTAGTCACCAGACAATAAAAAAAACACACAACAGAAACCAGGCCTTTTTGACTGTTTTCTAAAAACTCTGTGCTTTATACAAATTTTTCTGCTGCTGGGAAAGAAGGGATCCCCAAGGTATTCTCTTGAAGGCAACCAATAATTTTGCAAGGAACTTCTGGTAAATTTAAAGTGTTTCATTTTGAATTTTGCTTCTATGATTCTGACCATCTTCTCACTACTTGAGTTTTCCTAGTGAGTCTTTCCGCGCGGTTGTTTAAGGATGCTCCACGCTGACTCTACAGCTTCAAAGTAGCCCTAGTAGAAAACCCATAGTTGGGATGATATAAGTGCATGTCCAGTAGCCCAAATAAAGGTAATGAGCATATGTTTCCAGGCAGAATGGCCACAGAGCAAATGTGGAAAACAGATTTTACTCCAAGCTAATTCCAATTGACTGGGTTTGGTCCCCTTCAGTATTGTATTACGACAAACACTGAGGCCTGAGGTTCCAAGGAAGATTTGCACCTGAAGGACAGTTAACTAAGTGGGACATAAGATTCTACTTCACTATTAATTCTAATGCTCAAGCTACATTCAGGCTCAGATAAAACTGGATTGGGGCTACCCAGTTTAGTACAAGTGATAGACAGGTCCTGTTGCTTCCTTATGTGCCTGTCTTGCTGTCTGGAAGTATTACTGCTTTCTGAATGACCACAAGTAGAGAAATCAAAGTCTGTGTTTGTTTGATAGGCGTGTAGGTTTGGATACACAGGTTCCTATTCTACCACCTCGTTGGGAAAATATGAGTACTTGATTCTGCCTATTAACTAATACAAGGTGGATACATCAAATCAGTGTTTTCTCCTTCTAAAGAGACACTAGGGAAGGGAAGACAGAAATCAACAAAAGAATAGAAGCGTTCTTGATCAGGGATACAGGACTGAGGAATCATCTTCCACATGTAAATATGTATCATTTTGTTGAAAAAAAATAAAAATGATGTTTTATTTAAATCTCTCCGCCCTTCAAAACACAGCTTCAATATCCTCTCCCCTATGGAATTCTTACTGATCCTTTCATTTATTGCTTTAATCTAAAATCATGATCCTGTGATTTTTTCATTCCTGTAAAACATTAATGCACTGTGTGTGTGTGTGTGTGTGTGTGTGTGTGTGTGTCTGTGTGTATCTTAAGCGGTTATCACTACTCTGTAATATGGATATTTATTTAAATGCATTTCTTCCCTATAATCTATTTGTATATGTATATTTAGTAGGCACTATGTGGCAATCACCACACTAAGTATAAGGCCACATAAGCAAATAAGTAAATGACATACCTCCCCATACCGTTAACTCACATTCCAGTGGAGAGTTAAGACTATAGATAGACACCTACAGAACAGTGAGAAGCTGGCTGTCACAGCTAACTCACAACTAGATTTGGAATTTGAATTTTGCAGAACTGGTGATGAAGTAACTCCTATGCGTGAGCCAGAGTTTGGATCTTGGCTATAAGAAGTTGGAAAGGATTTTATAAGGCTGTGGTCTTTTTCTTTTTAAGTAAATACAATGTCAGCACCTCCCTTGGTAATCACAGTCTCTCTTGATTTATTATTTTGAATTTTTCCTTAGCACTGAAGTCCTTACAAAAATCATTTCCTCTCTCTCTTCTAGAGCAGAGGTCAGCAAACTATACCCATGGGCTTGTGGAATTTTCTATTGAAAAATTCTATTGCAATATAACCATGCCCATTCCTCTATGTATTGTCTATGGCTGCTTTTGCATTATAATGGCAGAGTTGAGAAGTTGTGACAGAAGTCATATGGCTGGCCCACAAGCCTAACATTTTTATTATTTTGGCCTTTAAGGAAACACTCTGCTCTGGAACAGGGCCCTATGAGGGTAGGGACTATATCTTGGTCAACTTTGTAATTTCAGCACCAGGCACAAGAATCAGGGATTCTTGACCTGAGATCTACCCTAAGTACAGGTTTCAGACATGCATTAATCCCCAAGGGTTGTCTGCTAAATTGCATATGAATGTGTATATGCCTTTGCACATGCACATTTATGACTATTAGGGAAAGATTATTAGCTTGCTCATATTCTCCAAAGAAAATTCTTCTGGTATGGCCAAGTAAGTACCTATCAGACTAACCCTCTCGCAGGCAGTAACTATAAACTCTGGACAAAATACCAAAAAACAAACAAACAAAACACCTTTCTAAAGGCACTAAGAGTGAACAAAAACAGATTCTGGCAAGAAATTAAAACTTGGGAGAAGGGAACAATACTCAGTAAGTCCCCCCTCCCCCCAAGCTGGGGGCAGTTCACAGTAAGAGCCATGGAGGGTGCCTAAAACTCTGAAAACCCATGGTGTTTCTGGCCTACAGAACCAGAAGACAGAGTTTGGGATGCCCACAGTCTCTGGAAAGGGTGGGGCATGGGTGGAAGATGGTCATGGAAAGAAGAGAGACAAGGAGAGGAATCCCCAAATTCTCTGTCCAAATCCCTGGCCAACCTCTGAACCACACATGTGTGGGGCAGACGTCAACCCAGATTAGGATAAAAACTGAAATGAGTTTTCAGCTGTTGTCCAAGAGACAAATTTGCACTTTGAGTTCAACCAAATTAATCACCTGCTAAAACAAAACATTTACCATGCTTATGAGAAATATAGCAGAATCCAGATATTTAAATACATAACATTCACAATGTCCAGGGTATAATTCAAAATTACTCAACATACAAAGAAACAGGACTATGTGGCCAATACTCAACATAAGACAATCAACAGACAGCAGACCCAAATTATCCAAATATTGGAATTAGCAGACAATGACTTTCAAGCAGCTGTTACAGATATGCTCAGTGAGGCAAAGAAAAATATTTTCATAATAAATGAGAGTTGGGAAAATTTAGCAGACAAACACAAATGATTTTAAAAGAACCAAATTGAAATTCTAGAACTGAGAAATAATACATATCAAAGGAATGTGTGGCTCTCTTCACAGAACTAAGCTGCACTGCCCACTGGGTCATTGTTTATCTGATTTAAAGAACTTGAGTTTGGCCCTGACTGGTGTGGCTCAGTTGGTTGGAACGTCATCTCCATACAACAGAAGGTGGCGAGTTTGACTCCCACTCAGGGCACATGCCCAGGCTGTGGGTTCGATCCCTGGCTGGGGCACATGCAGAAGGCAAATGGTCAATGTTTCTCTCTCACATCTCTCCCTCTCCCTCTCCCTCTCCCTCTCTTCCCCCCTTCTCTCTCTCTCCCTTCCTCTCTCTCAAATCAGTTTTTAAAAATGCTTTATAAAAAAAATAAAATAAAAAACTTAGTTTGTTCTTCTCTGAAGAAGGAACATGTCATAATAGAAGCAGTCCTGGAACAACTTTGAGGGTGAAATTTTGGATCTGTAAGAGAGCAACCACTGTTGCCTAAATAAATTAACCTTGAACAAAGTACTTTACTTATGTACCTGTTTTCTTTAGCTGAAAATAGGGACAATAATAGTACTTCTGTATAATCTAATCACAATTTCTATAACCTGATAATTGTTCAAGAAAGCTGCTGTTGATGATGATAATGATTTTTAATTGGGTTCTGAAAATACCTTCTCTAAAACAGGGATATTCTGGCTGGGTTTTGAAAGCTAGCTCAAGGAAGAGAGGCTAGGACCAGATAAAGTAACCTAAAGAGAGATTTCCAAATGCAAAGACATCGCTCTGGATCCTCCATAGAATTTGTCCACTGCTGATTAGCTTTTGACATCTGTGCCTTTCCTCTCAATTTAATGTTAATAGTCTTTGTCAAATGATTTTACTAAAGTGTCTTGTTAACACTAAAATAATGGTGAAATGATTAATTTCTAGGTGCTGACTTGAATAACAGGAATCTTGTTGAAATTGTTGAGTATGAATGTGACTGTCATATGTATTTAAAAAGACTGAAAGCAACTGACAGCTTCTGATCTGTCATGTCACTACCATTGATGTTGAAGGAACTGTGGGGTCTGCTCTCCTGAGAAGCGTATCTCACGTGTTTGACATGCACCGATAGCAGCTGTAATTGTAGTACATAGAGTGGAAATAGAATTTTCACCTGCTTATCCAGCAGTTCTCCCCAGTCCCGCTCCCCCACAGGAAGTGAGAGGCATATTCAGAACGTAAATTCCAATCATCTCCTGCCATTAACCTCAGGCAGTTGTTCCAAGATGCAGCCTAAATAATGGGAACATGTAGTATGTGGAACTAAGTGTGAAACGAGGTTGTCCTCCTGCCCTCATCCTCATAGCTCCATTGGAAAAGGGCCTTTTGAAAGCTCAAGGGTGAGGTCTTATACACAGATTTGGGATCACTCGTGGAACACGTTTGTCAGGTTACTCCTATGTGTCAGTGATTGCAATAGATAGTAGGGGCATACAGACAAGTGAGACACATTCCTGTTACCAAGTTCTCCCTAATGAGTGGGAGAGCTGAACTAAGTGTTCTGAGTCTTATGAGCCAGATATCTGCTGTAACTTACACAAACACTTTAACTCTCATAAGCATTCAGGTAAGTCAGGTTGACAGACTAAACTTGGATTACCAATGTGTACACCCTGGCCAAGAGGGATGTATCTCCCCAGAGGAAAGAGCTTGCTTTTATAATTCACACATAGGTGCCTTATGTGCTTAAATAGGCGTGGGTGTGACGGTGGTTGCCTTTACTTTGCTTTCCTTACTTTATTTGCTATATACAACAGATTAACAGTGGCTTTCAGTGTCGGTATATTTCAAGAGATTCTGAGGCTCAGAGTGGGTTACAAATTAAATTATAAGATTATTTTTTAAATAATTTTTATTTTTTATTTACAGTTAGCATATAATACTGTGTTAGCTTCAGGTGTACAACATGGTCATTAGGCATTTATATAACTTACAAAGAGATCACCCCATAAGACCAGTATGCATCTGACACCATACATAGTTGTTGCAGTATTATTGACTATATTTCTTACGTTGTACTTTACATCCCTGTGCCTCTTTTTATAATTGGCAATTTGTACTTCTTAATCCCTTTATCTTTTTAACCTAGCCCCCAAACCCCACTCCCATCTGGCAACCATCAATGTGTTCTCTATACCTATGAGTTGTTTCTGTATTATTTTATTTTTAGATTCCACGTAAGTGAAATAATTTGGTATTTGTCTTTCTCTTTCTGACTTATTTCACTTAACATAATACCCTCTAGTGCCATCCATGTTGTCACAAATGGGAAGATTTCATTCTTTTGGGGGGCTGAGTAGTATTCCACTGTATGTATATACACATCTTCATCCATTAGCCTATCGATGGACAACTAGGTTGCTTCTATATCTTGATTACTGTAACAAACATGGAGGTTCATGTATCTTTTTGAATTAGTGTTTAGGTTTTCTTTGGATAAATACCCAGAAGTGGAATTGCTGGGTCATAGGATAGTCCTATTTTTAACTTTTTTGGGAACATCCATATTGTTTTGCATAGTGGCTGTAATGATTTGCAATACCACCAGCAGTGTTCAAGAATTCCCTTTTCTCCACATCCTCACCAACAGTTGTTGTCTGTGAATTTATGGATGATAGCCATTCTGACAGGTGTGAGGTAATGTCTCATTGTGGTTTTAATTTGCATTTTCCTGATGATTAGTGATGCTGAGGAACTTTTCATATGTCTGTTGACCATCTGTATACCCTTTACAAAAATGTCCATTCACATCCTCTGCCCATTTTTATAAGCAGGTCAGGGTTTTCTTGGTGTTAATTTATGAGTTTCTTATCTATTTTGGATATTTACCCCTTACAAGATGTATCATTGGCAAATATCTTTTTCCATTCAGCAAATTATCTTTTGGTTTTGTTGGTTTCCTTTGCTGTGCAGAAGCTTTTTAGTTTAATGTGGTCTCATTTGTTTATTTTTTCTTTTGTTTCCCTTTCCCAAGGAGATACATCCAAAAAATATATTGCTAATAGTGATGTCACAGAGTTTACTGCCTGAATTTTATTCTAGGAGTTTCAAGGTTTCGAATCTTACATTTAATTCTTTAATCCATTTTGAGTTTATTTTTGTATGTGGTATAAGAAAGTGATCCAGTTTCATTATCTAGCCTGTATCTGTTTAATTTTCCCAGCACCATTTATTGAATAGAGTGTCTTTACCTCATTGTATATTCTTGCCTCCTATGTCATAGATAAGTTGACCGTATAGGTGTGATTTTTATTTCTGGGTGCTCTTTTCTGTTCCATTGATCTGTGTCTGTTTTAATTCTAGTTCCATGCTGTTTTGATTACTACAGCCTTGTAGTATAGCTTGATATCAGCTAGCATGACATCTCCTACTTTGTTATTTTTCAACATTGCTTTGGCTATTTGGGGTCTTGGAAGGTTTCATATAAATTTTAGGGATTACTGGTTCTAGTTCTGTGAAAAGTGTCTTCAGTATTTTGATAGGAATTGCATGGAATCTGTGATCGCATTGGGTAGTATGAGCTTCCTATATCCTTCCATTAATTAGTATTTTTAATTTATTTCTTCAGTGGGTTATAGTTTTCCAATTACAAGACTTTTACCTCTTTGGTTAAATTGATTTCTAGGTTTTTTAATTCTTTTTGATGCAATTGTAAATGGATTGTTTCCTTAATTTCTCTTTCTGATAGTTTGTTATTAGTGTATAAAATGCAGCTAATTTTAACACCTTGCTGACCAGCTATTTTGAGCCAAAACTTGCCCTTACAGCTGACTTTTCTTTTATTACTGGTCAGCAAGATGTTTAAAATTACTTAAATTAATGTAAATACAGACAATACTTATCTCATGACCAATCAGCAACCTTCAGACACAGAAACACATGTATACTCGTGACCAGTCAGCAAGGTGTTAATTTTGTATCCTGGTATTTTACTGAATTATTTATCAGTTCTAATGGTTTTTGGTGGTGTGTTTATGGTTCTCTCTATACAGTATTGTATCACGTTATCTGCAAATGACAGTTTTACTTTCCAGTTTGAATACCTTTAATTTTTTTATTGTATTATTACTGTGTCTAATATTATGTTTAATAACAGTAGTGAAAGTGGAAATTCTTGTTTTATACCGTATCATAAGAAAAATACCATTGAGTATATATAATGTTAGGTGTGGGTTTCTCATATATGGCCTTTATTATATTGAGGTATGTTTCCTCTATGCCCACTTTGCTGAGAGTTTTTTTTATGAGAAACAGATACTTGATTTTGTCAAATGCTATTTCTGCCTCTGTTGATATGATCATGTGATTTGTATCCTTCATTTTGTTTATGTGGTATATCACATTTATTGATTTGTAGATATTGTACCAACCTTGCATCCCCAGAATAAATCCCATTTGATTATGGTGTATGATCTTTTCGGTATAATGCTGAATTCAGTTTGCTAATACTTTGTTGAGCATTTTTGCATCTATGTTCATTAGGGATATTGGCCTATAATTTTCTTTTGTTATAATATCTTTGTCTGATTTTGGAATAAATGTAATGTTGGCTTTATAAAATGAGCTTGGGATCTTCCCTACTCTTGAATATTTTTGAATCATTTGAGAAAGACACGTGTTCATTCTTCTTTGAATGTTTGGTAAAATTCACCTATGAAGCCATCTGGTCCAGGACTTTTTTGTTGGAAGTTTTATTACTAATTTAATTTAGTTAGTAGTTATCAGCCTGTTAAGATTTTCTGTTTCTTCTTGATACAGTCTTGGAAGATTGTATGTTTCTATGAATTTATCCATTTCTTCCAGGTTGCCCAATTTGTTGGCATATTATTATTTGTAGTACTTTCTTATACTTCTTTGTATTTCTGTGGTGTCAGTTATCTTATTTCATTTATCATTTATCTCTTTCATTTCTGATTTTATTTGGGTCCTCTTTTTTCTTGATGAGTCTACTTAAAGGTTTGTCAATTTTGTTTATCTTCTCAAAAAAACAGCTCTTGGTTTCTTTGATCTTTTGTATCACTTCTTTTTAAAAAAAATATATCTTTATTGATTTCAGAGAGAAGAAGGGAGAGGGAGAGAGAGAGATAGAAACCTCAATGATGAGAGAGTCATTGATCGGCTGCAGCCCGCAACCCGGGCATGTGCCCTGACTGGGAATCGAACCCCGATCTCCCTGATCCTAGGTCGATGCTCAACCGCTGAGCCATGCCCGGCCGGGCTGTATCACTTCTTTAGACTCTATTTTGTTTATTTCTGCTCTGATCTTTATTATTTTCTTCTCACTTCGAGCTTTGTTTTTGTTCTTTTTCTAGTTCCTTTAGGTGTAGGGTTAGATTGTTTGCAATTTTTCTTGTTTCTTGAGGTAGGCCTGTATTGCTCTAAAAGTCCCTCATAACACTTCTTTGGTGTGTCCCTTAGATTGTAGGTTATTGTACTTACATTTTCATTTGTCTCAAGGTACCTTTTGATTTCATCCTTGATCTCATTGTCAACCTGTTCGTTGTTTAGTAGCATGTTATTTAGCCTCCATGTGTTTGGGTATTTCTCTGTTTTCTTCTTGTAATTGATTTCTAGTTTCACACCATTGTGCTCAGAGAAGAGCTTGCTATGATTTCAGTCTTCTTAAATTTATTGAGACTAGTTTTGTGGCCTAACATCTGGTCTATTCTGGAAAATGTTCCACATGCACTTAAAAAGAATGTATATTCTACTGCTTTGGGTTGAAATGTTCTAAAAATATCAATTAAATCCATCTGCTCTAATGTGTCATTTAAAGCCTGTTTCCTTGTTGATTTTCTGTCTGGATGATCTATCCATTGGTGTCAATGGGTGTTAAAGTCTGATACTATTGCTGTTACTGTCAGTCTCTGCCTTTATGTTTACCACTATTCGCTTAATATATGTAGGTACTCCTACATCGGGTGTGTGGATGTTTATATATCTTCTCTTAAGATTGATCCCTTTATCATTATGAAATGCCCTTCTATGACTTTTGGTACAGCCTTTGTTTTAAAGTTTGTCTGGTATAAGTATTACTACCCCAGCTCTCTTTTTTTTAAATTTCCATTTGCATAAAGTATCTTTTTCTATTCCTTTATTTCAGTCTGTGTGTGTCTTTCAGTCTGAAGTGAGTCTCTTTTAGGAGCATATGTACAGGTCTTATTTTTTCATTCATTTGGCCACCCTATGTCATTGGATTAGTGCATTTAATCCATTTACATTGAATTCTTGATAATTATGTAGTTATGCCATTCTATTAATTGTTTTTCTGATTGTTTTTATAGTTCCTCTCTGTTGCTTTCTTATTTTCTTGCTCTCTTCTCTTGGATATTGATGACTTTCTATAGTGTTGTGTTGGAATTCCTTTTTCTTTATTTCCTGTATATCTCTTGTAGATTTTTGGTTTGTGGTTACCATGTGCTTCATATATACCAAACTATGTTAATAGCAGTCTGTTTAAGTTGATGGTTGCTTAAGTTTGAACACATTCTAAAATCACTGCAACTTTTGCTGACCCACTTCACATATATGTTTTTGTCATTTTCTCTTTGTGTGTGTGTGTGTGTATATCCCTTAATTGTTGTAATTATGCATAATCTTTCTACTTTTTTAAAAAATATTTCTTTATTGATTTCAGAGAGAGGAAGGGAGAAGGAGAGAGGAAGAGAGAGAAACATCAATGGTAGAGTCATTGATTGGCTGCCTCCTGCATGCCCCGTACTCGGGATTGAGCCCGCAAACTGGGCATGTGCCTGGACCAGGAATCGAACCACGATCTCCTGGATCCTAGGTTGATGTTCACCTGCTGAGCCATGCCCGGCCAGGCTCTTCCTACTTTTGACTTTTAACCTTTTATTCGTTTTATAGTTGGTTGATCCGCTGCTTTTACTGTTTGCCTTTGTCAGTGAGCATTTTTTTTCTCTCCTATATTTTCTTATTTATAGTTTTCAACTTTTCTTCTTAGAGAAGTCCCTTCAACATTTCTTATAATAATATAATGGTTTAGTAGTGATGAATTTCTTTAGCTCTTTTTTGTCTAGGAAACTATCTCTCCCTCTTTGCTAAACGATAGCCTAATAGGATAGAGCAGTCTTGGTTGTAGATCTGTCTTTCATCACTTTGAATATTTTGTTCCATTCCCTTGTGGCCTGCAAAGTTTCTTTTGAGATTTCAGTTCACAGTCTTATCAGAGCTTCTCTGTACAAAACTAACTGCTTTCCTCTTGCTACTTTTAAGATTCTATCTTTGACTTTAACCTTTGGCATTGTAATTATGATGTGTCTTGGTGTGGACCTCTTGGGTTTCATTTTGTTTGGGCATCTCTGCACTTCCTATCCTCATGTATCTATTTCCATCACAAGGTTAGGGAAATTTTCTGTCAATAATTCTTCAAATAGGTTTTCAGTCTCTTGGTCGCTCTCTTTTCCTCCTGGTACACCTATGATGCAAATGTCAGTGTGCTTGATGTCCCAGAGGTCCCTTAAACTCATTGATTTTAATTATTTATTTCTTTTGCTATTCTGACTGGGTGTTCTGCACTACTTTGTCTTTCAGATCACTGATTCAATCCTCATCTTCATCTATTCTTCTGTTAATTCCCTGTAATATAGTCTTCATTTCAATCATTGTATTATTCACTTCTGACTGGTCCTTTTATATGTTTTCTATGTTGATTTTTATATTTTCTATCTCTTTGTTTAAATTCTCACTGAGTTCATCTATTCTTCCCCTAAGTTCACTGAGCATCCTCATAACCAGTGTTTTGAATTCAGCATTTGGTAGATTGCTTGTCTCTATTTTGTTTAGTTATTTTTCTGGAGTTTGCTTTGTTCTTTCATTTGGGACATGTTCCTTTGTCTCATTTTGACTGACTCTGTGTGTTTGTTTCTATGCATTATTTAAATCTGCTACATCTCCCAGTCTTGGCAGAGTGGTTTTATGTAGTAGCTATCCTGTGGGGTCAGTTGCATAGTCTCCTTGGTCACCTGAGCCAGGTGTTCCAGGGGTGTCCCTTGTGTGCATTGTGTGTGCCCTCCTGTTGTAGTTGAGCCTTGATTGTGTTGACACATTAGTAGGTGGGATTGACCCCAGGGCTTACTGCCTGTGAGGGCTGGCCATGACTACAGTGTACATGTTGTTGTGGGCAGGATGACCCCAAGAAGCAGGATTTGCTATAGTAGGGCTCTAGTGCAGTCAAGTCCACCCTCTGGGTTTGTCACTTGTGGAATTTGTTATGTGGTTGTCTGGTGTGGTCTGAAGCAGGCCACCAGGGGTGTTAGTTCTGGAGCCACTTGGGAGAAGCTGTAGTACAGGTCAAAGTCAGCCACCGCAAGTCCCAGGCTTGGGGATATCTGCGAGAAGCTACAAAGTAATCTGCAGTTGGTTTCCACTTGTGCTGGGCTTAGAGGCACTTGGGGGAAGCTATCCTGTGAAATGAAGCTGCCTGCCACTACTGTTGGGCTTGGGACCCTTTGGTGGGCACCACAAGGTGAGCTGAGGTCTGCTGCCACTTGTGCCTAGTTCATGATCACTTAGGTTAGGCTTCATTCTAAGCCAAGACTGGCCACTGCTTATACCAGGCTGAGAGCTGTCTAATGGGAGTTACAATACAAGTTGAGACTGGTCACCACTTGTGTCAGGTTTGGCATAGCTTAACAAGTGGTGCAAGGCACAAAAAGGCCAGTCACTGCTTATTTAGGATTTGTGGACCTTTGAGAAATTTTAGAAAAATTTGCAGCATGAGCCAATGCAGGCTGCTTGTGTGGAAGAACCTCTGGAAGAGATTTTTATGGTCTATGAGTTGGGTGGGGCAGGATCTCAAGGAATCACCAGGGTAGGGCCACCAATGGTGTTGACCAGATTCACGTAGAACTCGGATTTGGCAATTGCCTGTGCTGTGCTGTGCTGTGCTGTGCTGGCTGGTTTTGGGGAGGCTCAACAAAGAAATTACGGCACCTACCAGCACTTCTATTCCTGGAGAGAGCAGTCCCAGCCTCTGCCTTTACAGCCCTTTCCCTGAAGCTAGTCAATTCAGTTTCTCCATATATGTCCCTGGCACTTTCAAGCTGCTGTCTCTGTGCTGGAGCCCAGAGTGAGGGAGTTTGTGAATGAGTGAGTTTGTGCTTGGGACCTTTAAGACCTGTAGCACCTCCAGCAGCCCTCCATCTCGCTAGGATGCAATCCCCAGTGGTTTTTAAAGCAGCCAGAAGTTACAGGGACTCCTGTTTTCAACATTGCATAAATCACAACTAACCATTAGGCTAATTTCCAATGATAGTGCTTTCCCTTTATTTATGTTGTATCTTTATTATTTGGTGAATGTAGAAATTATATGTATATATGAGATGCCAATCATAAGTTTGTTTCTAAATATACATAAGAACCTATATGTTTTTAATTCTTCAACCCCAAAATTTCATACAAAGGTTATACGTAGCCAATCAGTCCACACCATTAGTGGAGAAATGTTCATCCTTGCAAATTAAGATGAAATTGTACTTGTGCCCTTTAAGCAATATTAATCATGGTGTGATCAAGAAGTGAAGAGACCGTAGAAGTCAAAGTCCTGTTTTAAGTAAAATGCTGTTTGTTGGTTGTTGAATATTTAAGATCTACTCTCTTAGCAACATTCACATATGAAATACAAAATTATTAACTACAGTCACCATGATGGATATTCCATCCCCATGATTTACTTATTTTATAGCTGGAACTTTGTACCTTTTCACCACCTTCATCCATCCCTCAACGCCACACCCAGCAACCACCAGTCTATTCTCTGTATTTATAAACCTGGTTTTTTGGTTTGTTTGTTTTTTAATATTCTACATGTGAGATTATACAATATTTGTCTTTCTCTTGGACTTATTTCACTTAGCACAGTGCCCTCAAGTTCTATCCATGTTGTTGCAAATGGTAAGATTTCCTTCTTTTTATGGTTGAATAATATTTCATTGTATATATACTACATTTTGATGGACTCTGGAGTTGTTTTCACATCTTGGTTATTGTAAATAATGGTGCTATGAACATGGGGATGCATATATTCTTTCAAGTTAGAGTTTTTGTTTTCTTTAAATAAATGCCCAGAAGTAGAATGCTGGATCATATCTTAGTTATATTTTTTATTTTTTGAGGAACCTTCACGCTGGTTTCCATAGGTTGCACCAATTGATATTCCCACTAGGAATGCACAAGAGTTCTCTTTTCTCCACAACCTCACCAACACTTGTTATTTTTTGTCTTTTTTAGAGTACCCAGATAATAGGTGTGAGGTGATATCTCATGTAGTTTTGATTAGTGTTTCTTTGGTGATTAGTGATGTTGAGTATCTTCTCATGTACCTGTTCGCCATCTATATGTCTACTTTGGGAAAATGTGTGTTAATTCTGCCCATTTCTTAATCAGATTGTTTGGGGGTTTTGCTATTGAGTTGTATGAATTCTTTATATGTTTTGGCTATTAACACTTTATCAGATATATGGTTTGCAATTATTTTCTCCCATTCAGTAGGTTGACTTTTCATTTTATGAATGGTCTCCCCACCCCCCGCTTTGCTGTGCAGAAGCTTTTTAGTTTGATGTAACCTCACTTGTTTGTTTGTTTGTAATTTGTTGCCTTTCCTTTTGGCATCAGATCCCAAAAATCATCACCAAGACCAATGTCAAGGAGCTTACCACCTATGTTTTCTCCTAGGAGTGTTATGGTTTCAGATCTTACATTTAGTCTTTAATCCCCTTTGAGTTAATTTTTGTGCATGGTGAAAGAGAGTGGTTCAGTATTATTCTTTTGCATATGACTGTCTAGTTTTCCCATTAGCATTTATTGAAGAGACCGTCCTTTCCCCAGTGAATATTCTTGGCTGCTTTGTTGTAAATTGACAATATGTGTGGGTTTATTTCTGGTTTTGTGTTATGTGCCATTGATTTCTATGTTTGTATGCCAATACCATACTCTTTCGATTGCTATAGTTTTGTAGTGTAGCTTGAAATCGGGCAGCATGATGCCTCCAGCTTTGTTGTTCTTTCTCAATATTAAGCTATTTATGGGGTTTTTTTGTGGTTCCATACAAATTTGAGGATAGTTTGATCAGTGAAATGCTGTTTTAAGTCTCTCAAACAATGGTGCTATCTACTATTGTACTATATTTTCCTCCCTATGCTCCAAAAAATATTCTAGAAATGATCAGTTTTACCAAGAGAAAGGTTTGTGTTACAGGTTCACTCTGAAGAATGTGTAGGTTCACAGTAAATTGACTTTACTGGAACAACTGCACGTACAGAACTTTCTAGCTCATCTATAAGAGATGGCAGCAGGATTAAGAAGCCAGATCATGGGGGGAAAGGAATCTTTCAAGAAGGAAGGAAGGAAGTTGAGCAAGAAGGACATGTGGGCGCCCTGAGAGGTAGGCAGGTCATGGACAGAGGGCAGACTTGAAAAGAAGAGTAAAGAAATGCTTAAATTATTTTCCAAAGTATACTCACATAGGTGAAATGTAGAGTTCTTATTTAGTAATGGATTGAGGCGGATTGGCTCAGTCGATTGTCTTCCTAGCTGTCTCGAGCTTGGAGCATGATGGCAGAGTGTCCCTTCCTAAGATAGAGCATTAATGTAAAAGAAAAATTAGACCAAATTTATTTTATTTAGCATTGATGACTGCACCTTTGGCTTTGTTCCAGCCTTATGTAATGCACCTGTGTCCCACTGGGACCCAGCAGCAACATCAGATAGGCCTGAGAAAAAGCCTTCACCATGGAGACTAGCAACTCTGTCCAAAATTTCCTCTTATCTGTTACACAGGTGGAAATAGCTGCTAGTGTCTAAAAGTGCAGAAACAGAGATAGGCCACCTTCTAGGAAATTCAGGATACAGATGCTTTGATTAGCTCTACTACAATGCACTCTAGTGGAAGAAAAATTACTAACAAAGTCTAACCTTAACACGGGTGACAGAAGGAAGTCAATGAAAAACAGGATGGTGTGTTAAAGATTTAATATCTCTCAAGTTACATTGGATCTCTCAGTCACATTGGCTAGTTGTGTTTGCCCCCTTTTTTTCCCCACCCTTTCATCATAGTATTTTGTTAGCATCTCTTTTTTTTCTAATCATAAGGAACTACATATTCACAATTTTAAAAATGGAGAAAATATTGGCACACAATATAAAACACAAATCATCCACAATGTTATATCTTTGAGGTAGGCAGTATTAAAGTTTATGCCTTTTTTCATGCTAGTTTCTATGTACATTTTTAAATCACAACGGTTATTTTGAATATACAGTTTTCTATCCTATATTTATAAGAAGTCACTTAGATTATGAGGATTTTCTTATCTTCCAAAACAATATTTTAATGTCAATAAAAATCTCATGATACTATTTACTGTAAACTGTCTAAAAATTTTCCTATTTTTTGGAACACTAAGGTTGTTTCCAAATTGCTGTAATTATGAGTTACACTGAAATAATTTTTTCTCATATGTAAATTTATGAATTTATCTCTGAATAATTTTTTAAAATAAATTCCTAAGCTATAACTACTGTTTCAAAGAGCGTGGCCATTTTTAAGCCTCTTAAATTAGGAGACTGGGCCATTAAAGCCTAAGAGTGACATTTTAGTGTGAACTGGAGACAACTCCACAGTGTCCAGGCACCCTGTTTACCAGTGGTGAACATACCAACGTCAAATTACCATAAGTTTTAGCTATTATTAAAAATAAGAACTTCCACCTAGGAAATAAGTGTGGATATTAAAGAAGACTAAGGATGGAAAAAAGAAAAAGAACTTCCTGAATTCAGCCAGAAGATACTAGGTGTGATTTGCTGGTTGCTTTGGTAGATTTGTCTATTTGTTTTTTCCACATAATATAATTCTGACACTAATTCCAATGTGTGGGTTTTTTCCCACACCAAGAAAGTCTCCAACACTGACTAGGTGTCCTACAATTAAACTGAATTCTGATACATGTATCTGAAGATAGTGTCAGATCCCACAGGTGAAGGGCTCAGTCCCACAAGACTGCAGCAGCCCACATATACTTCAGAAGCAGGCAGTCACCGATCGCAAGTCCAAGTTGTCACCTGTGCTTCTGACCAACCAGCTATAAACTGGTTTCCACAATTCCTCCTTAGGTTCAGTTTGCTAGAGCAACTTAAAGAGCTCAGAGAAACACTTTATTCACTAGATTACCAGTTTATTACAAAAGGATATAACTCAGGAACAGCCAGATGGAAGAGATGCCTGGGGCAAGGTATGGGGAAAAGGGCTATGGAGCTTCCATGCTCTCTCCAAACATGGCACTCTCTTCAAATCTCCATGTGTGTGTGCACCAACTCAGAAGCTCTCTACCCCATCCTTACAGGCTTTTATGAAGGCTTCATTACATAGGTGTGGTTGATTAAATTGTTGGCCATTGGTAATTGAATTTAATCTCCAGTCCCTCCCCACTCCCAGGAGGTGGAGGTTGAGGAGTGGAACTGAAATTTTCAACCATCTAATCACACCATTGGTTCTCCTGATAACCATCCCCATTTTTAGGTGCTTTCCCAAATCATCCCATTAACAAACACAGGATCTTTTTATGGCTCCCATCACAGAAAATTCCAAGGGTTTCAGGATCTCTGTGCCAAGAACTGGGACTTAAAAGCAAATATATATTTCTTATTATAAATCACAATGTCACATATAGCTAACCAAATTTCAACTCTCCTCTAAGTTTATAATTATATCAGAGTGGCTTGGTGTGTATGCTTGGATATCCCTAGTCGATGGCATGTGCAACTTCTCACAGGACTCATACTGAGTGCTTGCTCTATGCCAAGAAGTTTGACATATATTAGGGATTCCACCTCAGCTCTATACTTCTGACAGCCAGGCCAAGACTTTGCACAGTGACAGAAGCCTCACTTGGTGGTCCTAATGAAGGCTACGGGCCCATGGTCAGGCAAGGAGGCCACAGCAGCGGACTGAACACCTCTGTACACTCAGCTTCATGTCTTACTCTGGCCACTGAGTGACTTTCAGCCGCCTCTTACCTCTCCCTTCCTATCCTTGGATTTCTGTAACGCTGTAATGTGTGACTCAGGTAAGAACTACTCTTCAGTCACCTATGTTCAACGCAGTGGTATGAAGATGTAGTAGTAACTGCCTGTGGGCCCACCGTTGAGAAATGGAGCACCGGAGTTGTTGGATAAGTGCTTCCCCTTTCTTCTCCTGGGCCAATGGACTGAAGGATCTGCAGAAAGTCCTGGTGAGATTGCGCACAGGTCCCTTAGAAAGGAGGAGTGGGAAGACACTTCAATTATAAAAAACGTATCTTATGACTTTCCTCCCTTTCCTAAGGATCGTATTCCCAGATGTTACCTACATGCTAGCCTCTCTCTCAGGCTCCGTTTTATCAGGAGCCAGGCCAAGGCAAACAACACTAAATGGGTCTGAAAACAAAGGAGCCAGCACCTCTTGGCTGGTCACTTTTCCTTTACGACAGCCCTTCACACATTCTGTCTTGTCTGTCTCACTCTTGCATGTGCTCTCTTTGTTTCTGTCTTTTATTTCCTCTCTTACAAACACACGCATTAAAAAACAAAAACAATAAACTTTGGTGGGGTTAGAGTAGTAAAATCCCAACCTAGAGATATTAGTAAAATTATAAAATTAGCATACGATAGTATAATACAAATCATGTCTCAAATTTTGATTCTCTAAATCAGCAGTTCTCAGTGTGGTGCGCAGGCACTGGGGGTCCCCCAAACCCTTTCATAGGTCCATGAGGTCAAAATTATTTTTCTAACATTAAGAAGAGAGTTGCCTTTTTCACAGGTTGACATTCACAGTAATTGGAGCAAAAGCAATGGTGGGTAAAGCACTGGTACCTTAGCACAAATCAAAACAGTGAAACCAACGTATACTACTATTCATTGTATCTTCATCCAGATGCACTTGCAATTAAAAAAAAAAAAAAAAGCCAGTTTCACTTAAGACTATCTCTGATGAAGTTTTTTAAGGACTATATTTAAATCATATTTTTCCCAAACCTTTTTTGCTCTCAAGATTCATATCCTTGTAGGCAGACTGTGAGTGAATTTGTGTGGTTCAAACACCCACTTTTTAAGGAGAGAAAAAGAGGTAACTTGGTTGACCGCCCTCCCAGGAAAAGGTAGTAGATTAAGAAAAGAGGCACGTTGTCTGCTAAAGAAAAAAAATTATCCTTCCGGTTAAAACCGTATGTCCCGCATATACGTCTGCAATGACCCTAAATACCAGTACCTACCATTTGTTCAACACTTCTTATATGCTCAGCGTTACTCTGGTTTCTCTGCTTTACGTGAGTGCCTTCACTTAAACCTCTCAGCATTTAAAGGTAGGTTTTATTACGAGGCCCAGTTCACCCAGGCAGAAACTGATGCCCAGAGGGATTAAATTTCCTCATGCCGCACAGTGAGAATCTGGTAGATCTGGAATTTGAACTGTAGCTTCCCAGCTGCATAGCCCATGGACTCAACTACCGTACACCTTGGAGATGATGAGGCAGTTTTACCATCAGCACCATTTTATCTCAGTGCCATTAGAGTAAAACAAACGATGGGCTAAGGATTAGAGTCTAAGGACTTTCACTTAAGCAATACTTCTACAGTCCCGCACTGAAGAAAAATGGGTTTATCTCTAAATATGGTTAGAAATAATCCAGCAAGGGGATTTTTGAAATATCCACTCTGGAATATTTAAAATTTAGCTTTAAAATTGTGTCTGAAGCACATTTCAGTTGTTTTATTGGGATAAAAGGGGAGAGTTTGCCATCATAGCACGTTGCAATCATAAAGCATAACCACAGAATGCTGGTGGTAAATGTGGCCTCTTCCTGAGAAGTTAATACCCTTAGAGCCAACAGCAGCGTCAGAGCGCCGACTGGATCAAGAAATAAGGCACCTTCTTTCACCCCAGTAACCTTAGGCGGGCACCGTTCCCTGGGCACTTTATTTCCTGTCTCCCAGATTGATTTCTAGGTTTTTAATACTAACTTTGTTTCATTTAGCTTAAGCTCCTGGAGACCTCAGAACTCCCCCCAATTCAAACATCGAAACTCACTTCCAATGCCTCCCACATATATTACTGAATTCTCAAATGTTAGTTTGCATAAAAATCATAGTGTGATCTTGATTTTTTTTATTGAGGTATAACCCACATATAAACATTACATCAGTTTCAGTATACAACATAAAGATGGGATATTTGTATTATTGCAAAACGTGAACCACAAAAAGTCTAGTTAACGGGCATCACCATACATAGTTACAAAACCTTTTTCTTGCGATGAGGACTTTTAAGATCTACTCTCTCAGCAATTTTCAAATATGCAGGAGTGGTATTAACTGAAGTCACCATGCAGTACATTATATCCTGTGAATTATTTGTTTTGTAACTGGAAGTGTGAACTAGTTGACCCCCTTTACCCATTTCCCCCACCCCCGGATCCCCGTTGTAGGCTCTTGCCTCCTTTGACAAGTATTAATTGACCATAAGGGCGTCGGTTCACTCCTGGGTTCCCTGTTCTGCTCTGTTGGTCTCTGTCTGTTTCTATGACAATACAGTGCTGTTTGAATCACTGTGGCCTTGTGGTCTAGTTGAATTCGGGTAGCAGGCAAAGATGGCATCCACCGGCCTACGTTCTTTCCCTAGAGCACCTTCATAGACCTCTAGACACGTACCAAACCCGAGGCGTTCCCTCAGGCTGAGGCTTCAGGACAAGCGAGCAGGCCTCTTTCACAGTAAGACTGGTGGTTGCAGTCCTGCTATCTGTGTGGTACCCTATGAGTGGGAGCCGGTCAAGAACTGTCTCTCAGATTGCTACAGATCCGTGGGACTCAGGAACACAAGCCCCATGGCCACCAGAGCCAGCAGATCATGGTTTTTCTGGGCATCAGCCACAGAAATGGAGCACCACATGTAAAAACCAGGGCACCAAACACACACAAGTTTCTCTCTGGGAGTTACTGGTGCTCTGGATCATGGCAGAGGTAGAGGGAGTAGACGGCACCCTCTATCTGGAGCCAGGTAGAGGGGGAATGTAAAGATGGTGACTGCAGGGGGCAAAGAAAAACACAAAGGTCTAGGGTTTTGAAACACTAAAAAAAAAAAAAAAAAAGACACATGCAGATGGCACCCACCAGCTTAAGTCTCTGGAGAATATCCCAGCAGGCCAGTAGGTATGTGTTAAGTTAAATGCCTGCCCCTTAGGTCAATGCTTTAAGATTAGCATAAAGGCTGGGCACAAGTGGGGCCTATGTGCTGGGCCCTGGGACAAGTTATTTGCAGCATGTGAGCCCTTTAAGAGTCATTTCTGTGTCCCACTATACAGCCTTGTGGGTCTTGTGGACATAAGCCCCATTGGTTTTCAAAGCTAGATGTTTTGGGGGCTGGTCTCTCAGGTGCAGGTCTTAAAAGTTGGGGTACCCGATGTGAGGTTTAAACCCTTTGCTCCACAGTAAGGAGTTCTGGGTTTTGAGTCCCCTCCCATTTGTGGGTTGCTGCACCAGGGGTGGGATTTATGACAAGATTGTTTCCCAGCATCTCCTACCCATTTTGATGTGTATTTTTCTCACTTGCCCAATGTGTAGTTGTTGCTCAGGTCATTTTTAGTTTTTTGGTTTTTTCCATGAGAAAATTTTCTATAAGTAGCTGTAGACTCAGTGTGTCCCTGGAAGGAGGTGAGTTCAAAATATTTCTACTTCACCATCTGAGGCCTTTGTTGTTAGTCTTTAAATCAAATCCTGGGCCCTGGCTTTAGAGATCTGATTTGATGTGCATTTTACCAAGAAACTCAGGTGATTCAGACAGTCTCAGGACTGCATTATGCATGCATGCTACTTTTATGGTAGTCTAAATGCATACTGAGGAATAAATGGTTTGTAGCAAACCTACAATGCATTATCTCCCCTTCTTGGATGGAGAAGTTAAGCAGAGAATTACCTAGGGAGGAAAGAAAGTAATGACACCAAATCTCCTTAAAAACATGCCAATAGCATAATAGTGGATCTCCTGTCAACTATAATCATGCTATTTGCTAGTGGAAGAACCCTTATCTGTGAAATGCTTTTAGCAAGATGGGCCCGATCTATTTAGAACTGCTTATGGTAAACAAACCCAAAAAACCAGGGGTTTATGAAACACGGCTCCCTACAAACATCATGTAAGCTATGTAACCATGTGAATAAACAATTGAGATTAACATTGTAAGTACAAAACAGCTCTCTTTTGTGTAAATACTGTAGCCACATATATTAAAGACTTCGTGTGTTACAGAGGCTAGAGCGCATCCTGACTCAGCAAGAAAGGATTGGCAAGCTGTGTTTATGATCACAGATTTCTCTTTTGTGCATGTGCCTCATGACTAATTCTATTCTTTAAGTGATTAGCCAACCTCGATGCTAAGCAGGACCTGTGATTTGTGTGAGTGTGCTTTCACTTGGTTCCTTTGTCAATCTTACATACAAATCCTCCGTGATCTGGGTCCTGCCTCCGTCATATCTCCAAAAACTTGTCCTCCACTCACCAACCACATCAAGCATCGCCCTGGTGTGATACAAATACACCATCATGCCTCATTCCTAAATATCTTAATTTGGACTACATTCATGCTGTTCTCTTTGTCTGGAATTGCTCCCTTCTCAACTGCTAATCTCACAAGACTCAACTCAATTGTCACCTCTAAGAAGTCTCCCCAGGAGAACCGACCACTTCCTTCTCTGTGTTCCACAGGACACCAGACCTGACAGACTTCCTTCAAGAACCCTCTGTCACTTTACTACATTTATTTTTTTCTAATACCTATTTCAGAATCTGGCTTTATACTTACAGTAAGTATAGCAACCTGTTGTTATTATCAAATAATAGGTACAGACATTTGTACATCCCAGGTCTTCTATCACTAAACTTCATATCGCCCTGAAACCTTAATCCAAACTCTAGGCTTTGCTATTATTTGTAATTTTAAAAAATTTTTATGTGATATTAAAATGAGGTACATTCTTATGTACTGAGTCAGAGTTGTGCCTTATCGATCTTTGTGCCTCGAGGGCTTTGCACGCAGAAGGACCTGTTCATGTGTGAGAGGAAGAGAGGGCTGGGGCAGAAGCAAGACTTCTCTTTCCCTGGACTTGATTCAGGATTCGGGCGCCCTCATGGGTCTGACGGGCAGGAGGGTTCCATCAATCCCTGGGAAAGAGCCAGTTCTGCAGTCACAGAGAACTAAATGGTGAAATGACCACAGCCTCCTGGAAAATTCCTCCAAGACTGCAGGTCGTTACAGTCAGGTGTCGTGCCTGCTGAGTATTAAGACCACAGAAGCTTTCCTGTGGAGACAACCGCATTATCAAGTGTTAAACCAAAGTAGAAGTTGTGAACTGCAACCTTGATCCTATGCACTCTCTGGGGAAAAATACGCCTTTGTGAACACAGTTGCTGTGGACCAATTCTCAGGCCGCATGATCGGAGGAAATTCAATGAGATGGATTTGACTGCACACAAGATGCCAGTAGATAGCATTGCAAACAAGCCACTGGCTTGGGAAAACCCAAGCCCAGACTTTTGATTTACCAGGGCTGCCATTTCTGTGGGCAATTGCTAGGTTCCCCAGAGACCTGTTTATAAAGCTCGAATGACTTTGGGAGTCCTGCCTTGGAGGGCTGATGCAACAGTTAGAGCAGACAGGAATCCTGGGGTCCCTCAAGTCTATAGCTGTTATCACTAGACAGTAGTGCCATCCCACAAGTGTCCTCCAAAGAAAGACTGGTTTTTTTACTATGTTCCCAGCACCTAGCACAGCAGCTGGTGTGTGCACACACATCCCTGCGTTTTTATTTTGATTGAAAGATGGAATGAATAGATGGTCAGCCAGAAACAGCTGTTTATAAAATCATTTTCTCTACATACCTGGGTTAGCAGAATATCTTTGCTGAATGAAGCACAGGGATACAAAATAAATATTTAAGAGGTAAGTAAATTGGGCAAATGCTTTGCAAATGTTTGGGTTTTGACTGGGCATGACTGGAGAGGAAATGAGTAGCCAATAGTGGCAGGGACAAGTGTAAGGAGGGCTACCAGAATACAAGATGCATGAACTTCGATCTGGAGAAGTCCAAGCACATATTTTACTGCTAGACACTGTGAATATAATTAATGAACTCCCAGAAGAAACACACACAGGAGTAAGGTTGTTGCTGTCAGTTGCAGTTTAGCCAAATCTGATATTTAGTCCTTATGCCTAAACTGGCATTTTATTGCACATGACAGGACATTGGGCCTTTTGCAGCAGACAGAAAATGTCTCAGCGAAGGCATCAAACATCCATGTCGCACCCCTGGAAAAACACGTTAGTAGCTTCCCCAGCAGGTAAAAAAAATGAAGCTAGGAAGCAGAAAGAGTGTGATATTGTGATTTACAGTAAGAAATGTTGACATAAGAACATCCAAACCTGTAGAAAATGTTTATGAGTTTATTAGAGTTTATTTGAGCCAAACAGAAGACAGGCCTGAAAGCAAGATCTTAACAGACTGAGAAAGCACTTCAGAGAATGACAGTTTTTTATACATTTGCAGTTTCTTTTATACATTTGGAATTTAGGAAGATTACAAGAAAGTGGGAGAAAGCAAGGCAGAGACTGGATTGCAGGATAGCTACGATGATGTGCTCTCTTGAGGACGGTTACGTTTCTGAAGGGGTCTGACCAAGAAGCATTTCTGAGGTGTGTTAATGTAGGTGCACAAAGAAATGGACAGGGCTGGCTGAAGGCAAAGATAAACGTTTTACTAAAGAAGTTACAGGCCTAGGGCAGGACCCCACCATGACCTGTCCGGTTAGGAATTTATGGTCAGATCACCCTGGGAGGTTACTTTTGGTCACTGGACTGGTCACATTTATTATAGAGCCCCCTTTTCACCCACAGAAATATGTATTTGGTCTTCATTTCTGTTTCTGGCACAGAGCCCCTAAAACCCTTAGAATTTCCTAAATGATGAGAGCAACAAAGCTGTCTTTCGTTACGTTAGTGAGAGACACCCCGCCCCCATGCCTGTGGTGTGGTACAGGCTGGCTTCCAGAGGAGTCAGCCATGTGATTAGAGAACTGGAACTTTGGAACTTTCAGTCCCTCCCCACCCCCCACCCCACCTCTGGGGAGGGGAGAGAGGAGCTGGAGGTTGAATCAGTCACCGATGGCTAATGATTTAATCAATCATGTCTATGTAATGAAATGTCCTTAAAAACAAAACAAAAAGGAAGGAGTTTCCCGGAGCTTCTACAATGGTGACCAGAATGCTTCCATAAAGCCAGCCTTCCAAGCCCAGACTCCTCAGAGGATGGGATCTTCTTTGTTGGAGTCTGTGAGCTACTCTAGGCAATTAACCGCACCCAGGGAGGCCTCCTGGGCGCCCCTGATTCACAGCCAGAAGCACGGTGACAACCTGGGGAAGGGCAGCCTTGTGCCACTGTGGCCTTAACCTGTGGAATCTGATGTGATATCCAGGTAGAGACAGTGTCCGAATTGAACTGGATTGGATGATACCCAGCTGGTGTGAGAACTGCTTGGTGGTGTGGGAAGGACCCCATGCACAGGAACTGGGTGCCGAATTTTAAAGAGCATTAGCTGAACTGAGGCCGGGCACTTTTATTGGAGAAGGTATTGGCATGAATTCATAAATGTGCACCCCTACGCTCTTCATAGCTTCATTCTAAAGTACCAGAGTTCTTCAGGCGTCTTCCAGCTTTCCCACCCTTTAAATCTGGGATCACACGTTTCCTAGGTGGTCCCTTATGGAATTCACAGATTAAGATCCCAAGTTACCTCTTTTAAGAAGGATACCAGTCGTACTGGTATGGGAGCCCACCCTATGCCAGTATGACCTCATCTTAATTTACTATGTATGCAATGACTCTGTTTCTAAATAGTCATATTTTGAGGTCCTGGGGGTTAGGACTTCAACATATAAATATTTAGGGGGGGCACAATTTAACCCATAACAGGTGATGAGATACAACAAAATGCTTAAAAATAGACATAGCCTCAGATATTAAGTCCAGGTACTAGGCACACAACTATGTGGGTAAAAGTTTGCAATTATAACATATTTTTTAACTGAGAATACTGAAATACCCTAGTCAGTAATAGGCATATGATTATGTCAATCTCAGTATATACATTATAGTAAAAATCTTACACAATTTTTGAAAAGAAGTGTTTGGATATTCAACACATTAGAAATCTTAGTAATATGTTAACTTACAGAATCAGATACATTTTTTGGATTGTGTGAACTGATTGTAACAATTTCTATGTGAAATAAGTCGATATATTGTATTATAACTACAAAATGGAATTATGAGAATTATGAGTAAAATTTCTTAACCATACCTATTTTTGTATTTTCAAGCGGTCTACAAGACTGTTTGTTATATTTGAATGTTTTATAAAAAGATATTTTTAAAGAATATTTTTAAAAAGATACTGCATCATTGAACCACTCTAGTTCCAGTCTCACCTGAGTTTCTGCTTCTGAACATCTTTATATCTTACGAAATTCTATCAAGCAGATGTTTATTTAAATAAATTTCAATTTACTTTGCTAATTTTTTTTACAAAAATGACAGACGTCCTTTGTCTATCCTTGTTTCACTGCATTTGAGTCAAATTGCTATGTAACTATAATGCTAAAAATCTTATCTGATAAAAGCAGAATTAGCAGTTATTGCTCCATTTATCCAGTTAACATTTTATTGCCTATTCTTTCTCAGTGCCAGGCCCAGTGCTAGATTTTCCACGGTGCAGAAAAAAATTAATATTGTCAAGTCTAACAGCATGAAAGGTGAGGGGAAAAGTATACTTAATGAAACCTTCAATGTGAATTCCTTTTGGTGAGAGCATGTTCATATAGATTTTGGTTCCCCCTAGCCTGGCCAGCTATTTTTCTCTTATTGAAGAAAGCCATTTACTAGGTGTTTAGGTTTCCATCTAGGATATGCTAGCAGTGTGTTAAGGCCTAGCTATAAATTACTGGCATTTTCACTCTGTTTTAGTTTGACAACTTGAGTGGAATAAATAGTTAAAATGGTCCATCGGTTTTCTGTGGATGGAGGTAATAATTTCATACAGACTGAAGGTAATGTTGATATGGAGAAAAATTACCTTTTTCTGTGACTGTTCTATTGGGATAGATGGGTAGTGTTTAAGCTTTAATAGAACTCATGTAATTTCTCTCTACGACCTGCCCAGATGCAGATAATATCATAAACAGATGAGCTGTAAGTCAACACAAGTCTTGATTTCATGCTGTATTTCAGACACCCAGGATGAGGTTATCTCCTGGATGTAAGAACATTTTCCGGATGATTAATGCCACATCATTCAGAAAAATAGATTCATTTTACCTCTATAAAATGAACCAAAAATGTTTAGCAACGAATAAACTTCTTTGTCAAATATCTCATTTGGCTATTCCTGGAAAAGAGAAAACATGCCTGCAGTAGGTGATTTCATCATAGCCCATTGCCTTTGATTTTCAAACTCTGAAGATTTTCCCTTCCTTTCAAAGAACTCGAGCAGAGTCAGAACCGATGATGTGAGTACGTGGTATTTCACTAAGGGAAAATCACTCTGAATAAGCAGTTCCGAGGGCTTTGCCCACACAACCACCTCAGGAGCACATAAGCAGTGCACATACTCGTTCCATGATCGAGCCGTGGTTCTCAGCTGGGGGAGATTTGCCACAGAGGGGCCATTTGGCAATGTCTGGACACATTTTAATCGTCACGCTGGAGGGCTGCTACTGGCACCTGGTGGGTAGAAAATAGGGATGATGCTAAACATCCTACAATGCACATGGGAGCCAGCCACACACACACACACAAAAATTATCCTGCTCCAAATATCAAATATATAATTACTGCTGACGTTGAGAAAGCCTGATCTAGCTATTTACAGCATACCCCCCAAAATAGTTGAATGTCACATTAACTAATTGAAGACTTGGACAGTTGGCTGAGTCTTCAACATTTTACCTGAAGAAATAAACGCAGTGGATGCCACTTACAGGAACTGGAAAGGTAACTTCTAATTCAGCAATTCTCAACCATGGTGACAACACAGCAGTGACCCGCTTTGGGTCACTTCTGATTTTAAATGAATAAGTGTTAAAAGGTCAAGTTAAAAAAATTAATTACTTTTTGCTTATGAAATACAGAGGAGGCAAGGTTAATAATGTCTTTCACAGTCACTTGCAATATGCATTCTTGGTGGTTGTATTTATTTTTTACTTTTTATTTTTCAATTACAGTTTACTTTCAATATTACTCTCATTGATTTCGGGTGTACAGGATAGTGGTTAGATAATCATATACTTTACAAAGTGTCTCCCCAATATTTCCAACATCCACCTGGCACCATACATAGTTATTGCAATATTACTGACTTTATTCCCTATGCTGTACTGTATAACCCTGAGACTGTTCTGTAGCTACAATTTGTACATCTTAATCCCTTCACCTCCTATACCCCATCCCCCAACTTTTCTCCCCTCTGACTACCACCTGTCTGCTCTCTACGTCTATGAGTCTATCCATTGTATTTATTTTGTTCTTTAATTCCACACATAAGTGAAATCATATGGTATTTGTCTTTCTTGGATTGACTTATTTTACTGAGCATAGTACTCTCTAGGTCCATCGATGCTGGCACAAAAGGTAAAATTTCCTTTTTTACGGCTGAGTAATATTCCATTGTGTGTGTGTGTGTGTGTGTGTGTGTGTGTGTGTGTGTGTGTGTATATATATATATATATATATATATATATATATATATATATATACCACTACTCTTTTACCCACTTGTCTATTGATGGGCACTTGGGTTGCTTTTATATGTTGGGTATTGAAAATAATGCTACAATGAACATAGGGGTGCATACATTCATTTGAATTAGCATTTTAGGATTTTTGGAATAAATCCTCAGAGGTGGGATTGCTGGGTCCCACTTATTTTTTGTTGTTGTTTCCCTTGCCCAAGGAGATATGTCAGAAAAAAATATTGCTAAGAGAAATGTCAGAGATTTTACTGCCTATGTTTTCTTCTAGGAATTTTATGGTTTTGAGTCTTACATTTAAATCTTGAATTTATTCTTGTATATGGTGGAAGAAGGTGATCTAGTTTTTTGTTTTTTTTTTGCATGTATCTGTTCAATTTTCTTAGCACTATTAATTAAATAGACTGTTTTTACCCATTGTATATTCTCTCCTCCTTTGTGAAATACTAATTGATTATATAGCCATGGGCTTATTTCTGGGCTCTATATTCTGTTCCATTGATCTATATGTTTTTATGCCAGTACCATGCTCTTGATTACTATGGCTTTGTAGCATAGTTTGATATCAGGTAGTGTGACTCCTCCAACTTGGTTCTACTTTCTCAAGATTGCTGAAGCTTTAGGGTTTAGTGTGTGTGTGTGGTTCCATGTAAATTATGGGGTGTTTCTGTGAAATACACCATTAGTGTTTTGATAGGAATTGTTTTGTGAGATACACCCTTAGTGTTTTGACAGGAACTACATTGAATATATAGATTGATTTGGTTATGTGGACATTTTGATGATGATAATATTCTTCCTATCCATGAACACGGCATATGCTTCCACTTATCTGTATCTTCCTCAGTTTCTTTCTTCAGTATCTTATAATTTTCCCAGTACAGATCTTTTACCTCCTTGGTTAAATTTATTCCTAAGTAATTTTTATGCAATTATAAGTAAAGTTGTTTTCTTACTTTCCATTGTGATAGTTCATTATTAGTTTGTAAAAATTCAAGTGATTTCTGAATATTTATTTTGTATCCTGCTACATTCCTAATTCATTTCTCAGTTTTAGAGTTTTTGGTGGAGTCTTTAGGGTTCTCTCTGTACAATATCATATCTGCAAATGACAGTTTTACTTCTTCCTTTCCAATTTAGATGCCTTTTATTTTTTATTCGTGGCTAGGACTTCCAATACTATGTTGAATAAGAGTGGTGAAAGCAGACATCCTGTTCCTGATCTTAAAGGAAATGCTTTTAGCTTTTTCCTGTTAAGTACGATGTTGGCTGTGGGGGTGTCATATGTGGCCTTTATTATGTTGAAATATGTTCCCTCTATTCCCACTTTGCTGAGCTTTTAAAATGGGTACTGAATTTTGTAAAATGCTTTTTTTTTTTTTTTTTACATCTATTGATAAGATCGTATGATTTTTATCCTTCATATTGTTTATGTGGTGTATTAAGTTAATTGATTTGGGAATATTATACCAACCTTGCATCCCAGGAATAAATCCCACTTGGTCATGGTATATGATATTTTTAATGTATTAATGGATTTGGTTTACTGATGTTTTGTTGAGGATTTTTGTATCTATGTTCATCAGAGATACTGGCCTGTAATTTTCTTTCTTTTTAGTGTCTTTATTTGGTTTTAGAATTAAGGTAATGCCAGCCTCATAAAATGAATTTGAGAGTCTTCCCTCATCTTCAATTTTTAGAATAGTTTGAGAAGAGTAGGTATTATTCTTTGAATGTTGGTAAAATACATCTGTGAAGCTATTTGGTCTAGGATATTTGTTTGCTGGAAGTTATTATTACTATTGTTACTGCTTTGATTTTATTAGTTGTAATCAGTCTAATCAAATTTTCTGTTCTTTATTCAGTTTTGGATGATTATATGTTTCTAGGAATTTATCCATTTCTTCCAGACTGTCCAATTTGTTGGCATACAGGGTGGGGCAAAGAAGGTTTACATTTGTGAGTATATGAAAGAGTTTATTCTTGTATTATTATTTATTAACTATTGAATTAGTTCCCATATGAACAACTGAAAACCTTCTTTTGTCCCACCCTGTATAGTTGTTCATATATTTTCTTATAATCCTTTGTATTACTGTGATGTCAGTTCTTACTACTTCTCTTTCAATTCTGATTTTATTTACTTGTGTTCTCCCTCTTTTTTTCTTGATGAGTCTAGTTAAAGGTTTATCAACGTAAAAGCAGCTCCTGGTTATATTGATCTTTTGTATTTTTTTTAGTCTCTGTTGTATTTACTTCTGCTCTGAGTGGGGCATATGCAGTTCCTCCAGACCCATGAAGTTTGAGGTGAGTGCTCTAGCCAGGTAAGATGGCATCTGTGGGTGATGTAGGAAAGGGATTCAGCTCAGGGCCCCTGGTGGTGGTCCTTCAGCTTTTTCCCCAGAGCCATACAACTCAGTCTGTCCTCATATGACTATAGTCCAGTCTGACTCACCCTCTCCCTGCCAGAACCCAGGGTAAGTGGCTGGGAACAAAATTTATGCAAGGGGCCTTTAGGAGTGCATCTGTGTGTTTAGCAGACTCCCAGGTGATTTTCACAGCCAGATGTTATGTGGGTGCCACTTTGTGGCTCTACTGCTCTGGGCTGGAAGCCAAGCATGGGGTAGAAACCCCATGTTTCTCAAGGGGGACTTTTGCAGCTGTCACTCTGGATTCTCAGCAGAAGTATGTGGGTGTGGGGCCAGCCCCTTGTGTGTCTCCACCCTTCCTACCAACCTCAAGGTGCCTTCTTCTATAGAACCTTGGTTATAAGATGTCTATTGAGCTAGTCTTCAGTTGGTTATTCAGGTTGATTGTTCTATAATTTAGTTCATGGCAGTAGTATTTAGATATGACACCTGTAAGCCACTTGGCATGGGTATGTGAGCATGAGTACATCAATAGTCACCCTGATCAAGAACATGTTGAAAGCTGCCAATCCATAAGGTGGAGAGCAACGTCTGCAAAACGCGTTACTCTCCTTTTCTCACTCAGACTCCTGTGATGGCTGAGAACTATTCTTAGAAGCTTCTTGCTCTGACAATTTATCTTGCCAAAACAATTAGGGCTCACAAAACCAGAGGTTTTAGAGGTGTTTTTGAATATTAATCTTTCTAGAGGGTTTTCTGCTTATGCCAGATTAGATAATGTAAATGGATTAAAAAGAATAAATCCAGAGCATATTTGCATGCATGCTTTCTATTTCCTAGAAATGTTTCCCCGGTTAATTGTTAGATAGCCCATGGTAAGCAAGTTATCAGTTAATTGCTGAAAAATGCAGTGTGTATTACTTTGGTCTTTAATTACCTACAACTTTTCTTTCCCATTAAATGATAAGTTTATTGTTATAGTAAACAAAGCTATTAGAACAGTAGTCAATTCTTTGGGAAAACTGTTTAATACAAATTTCACTCATAATTATGAATCAATTTTTTCTACAAAGAATAGACCTCACAGTTGAACGTCTAATTATGGAAATGTACCTAAAACCCTTAGCTTTCCTGAGAATAGTAAATTCCTCATTGTACTACTGTATATATTTTTATATAAGGTGTAATATTTATTCAGAAAATAAGTAAACTTTTAAAATAGTTGTCTTTAAGCTCTAATTTGTTTGATAGAAACTAAAAATATAAATGTTCTTGCCATGGCTGGTGTGGATCAATGGTTAAAGCATCAGCCCCCACACCGAAGGGTTGCAGGTTTGATTCCTGGTCAAAGGCATGTACCTGGGTTGCAGATTTGATCCCCAACCCCTTTCACAGCATGTGCAGGAAACAACCAATCGATGCGTCTTTCACATTGATGTTTCTCTCTCTCTCCTCCTCCCTCTCTAAAAGACAATGGAAAAAATATCCTTCAATGAGGATTAACAAATATATATATAGTGTCCCCCCCAAAATGTACATCCTTTATAATTGATAACTCAATTGATGTTTCTTTCTTTTCAGATTTAACCCACTGGAATTCATTTTTTTGGGACACCCTGTATATATATGTATCTCTGTGTGTGTGTGTATGCGTGTGTGTGTGTGTGTATATATATATATATATGCATATACACATACAGGGTGTCCCAAAAAAATGTATACACACACTTTCAAAAGTGAGAACAGTTTTATGTATCTTACTTTTGAAAGTAGAGAATCCCAAACAAAATTTAATATTCTTTATTACTTTTATCATCATAATAAACAGTCATTACTTTTGGAGCATCCTTTGCATGTTTCTCCAAGTCACAATAATTTAATCCCTTCTAAATTTACTTTGTACCTGTATGACTATTTTTAAAATAATTTTATTTCAAAAATGTCCATTAAACTTACAATACCCAACTACTTTGTTCCTGATATGGCCCCTTATCAATAAACAATACTTTCCCATCATGGATTCTTAGTGTTGAAAAAACAGAATTCAAATGAGTAACTTTTAAAAATCATACTGGCTTTATTCCTGAACCTGGCAGATAGAAAGGAGCTCCATGGAGCTGTATGAAATGAAAGACTGTGATAGAGAACAGGAACTGGGCAAAAAAGTGGGTTGGCTGTTGTAAGGTTACCTTCCTGATAGGCAGGGGCCCATCAGGCAGGTTCCTCACTTAGCACTGACCAGACAGTGCCTGGTGGACTGGCCTCAGATTCCATTTCTCAGAGAGCCAAAACTGCAATTAAGCCTTGGTTTGGTGACATGGGGCTTAGCATAAGTGACTCCATGTTGGCCCTGTTGTCTTGTTTTAACAATTCCTCCCCTTTGATCAGACTCTCAGACTTAACTGTGAGATGTGATCAGCAGGTACGGCCTCAGGGCTACTCCCAGCTGCCACTCTGCAGCCCTCACAGCCTTTATCTGAGTCTCTGTATGGTAATCACAGATCACGATGTCAGGTTTACATTCTCTTCATTTCTTTTCTGATGTTCTAGTTTTAGGGAGATCATTTGCTTGGTGGCTAGTGGCTGTGAACATGCATTTCAAGCTTTTGGGAGAACACAGCGCACCAGGGAGACTGCCACAAGCAGGGTAATTCCCAAGGTCTAGAGTGTATTTCGGAGCCATGGTCTCCGAAATCCAAACCAATCAGAATCAAGGAAGTCAAAGAAGGACCCCATAGGAGTCACTTTTTGAAGCCAACTGCCTTACAGTGATCTCATGTAGCTGAGTCTCACCGTCCCCAGAAGGGTCAATCCGAGTGCAGCAAGTGGTGTTGGCCACAGCACAAACACCCCCCTACTCAGCTAAAATATAATCAAGGGCTGTCCTGTCATCAAGAACAACTTTGGCCAGAGAGCCTAAGAAGTTTTCGTTGGGCAGATATTGCTTTAGCAGCAGGTTGTCCAATTCCTCCAAGAGTTAAGAGGTTCCTGATCATAGCCTCACATGCACTGACTCCTGGCCAGGAGAGCAGGGATCTGCCAGAGGAAGCTAATTTTGAATCATGAATGCATCTTGATCCTTCCCATTTGAGTCTAGAGCTTCGTACTGGAGAGGTGACAACCATGGAGGCCAGTAAATTTAAGGGTCTGTAGACCTTTTCCTTGTGTCCCACACCTTTTTTTTTTTTGGTACAGAACCTGAATATAAGGTTCCCTGGGTTGTTAACCAGAGACGGGGAAATGGACACCCAGGGTGAGGAAGTCTGACATGAAAGAAAGGAGGCTGAGTTTGTTCCAGAGAAACTGAGGCATTGGAAATCAGGGAGAAGCTTGGTGACAAGCAAAACTACAGGATCACCAGTATTGTGACAAATCCAATAATCATTTGGAAGTTGAATAACCCACTTTGCAGAGGCCTGAGATATGTGAACAATAGCATCATATTTCCAGGTCATATCAAGGTGAAAAATGGACCGAAAAAATTACAAGGCCTTCGAAGAATTGGGCGGGGCGGGGCGGTCAAAGGAGGAAGGAGGAGTGGAAAGAAAGGTTCTTGATCCGATGTCTCAGGAGGAAGCAGGCAACCTCTATGTCAGCTACTTCTCCTCCCAGTTTCATTTTGAGGTCTCCAATGTGTGCACAGAGCCAGGTCTCAAGGGGAGTCTTCATTAGTAGTTAAATATGCACCCAAGCTTCGACACCTTGTCATTTGGCAGGGTCCTTTCCACGAATCTCACATTTGCAAAACTTTCAGAGTAAAATTAATAACTGGATGTAAAAGAAGACATAAAAATGCCCTGGTTAAAGACCTGATGAGAATTCATTATAAGGGAGTTGACAAGAAACTTGGTTATTTCTGTGATATATAACATTTTAAGATAATAACCAGAATTATGACTGATAACATTATATCAGGACATATCAGATTTCTAGAATTTTATAAGATTTCAGGAACACATTTTAATAACATGCATATATACAAATACAACCGAAGGAGGTTTAGCATCAGTTTTTATTTGATAATGCTTATGTAATTTAATACATCAAATAATCATAATTATTTTAATATCTTACCAGGTGAGAGACAAATTCTTTGATTTTTCCAGGGATCCTCTAGGAAGTTGAAAAGTTAGTTTGAGCTCAGAGAAGCACCATTTAGAATTAGATTTGGGGAAAATATTAAAAGGTTTAAATATTTGATTAAATAGGATCACAGATCATTATAAAATATTACTTATCTATTTAACCAAAGCCACAACAGACAATGTTAAGGCACATACAGAGGGTTATACAGTAGTGAACAAAACTTAGCTCTTTACATATTAAAAAGGCTGGGTATCCTTAAGTAATCAAAGACCTGACAAAGACAACGTGAAGCACACTAACTTATTTTGTTAAGACAAAAATCGTTGCTGTCCATGCAGATGACTTAAAAGTAAATAAACTTTTATGCCTGGCCAGCATATCTCAGTGGTTGAACGTCAACATGGGATCCAGGAGATCACAGTTTGATTCCCGGTCAGGGCACATGCCTGGGTTTCGGGCTCGATCCCCAGTCGGGGGCCTGCAGGAAGCAGCTGATCAGTGACTCTCTCATCATTGATGTTTCTCTCTCTCTCTCTCTCCCTTCCTCTCTCTGAAATCAATAAAGACAAAGAATTTCTTTGTAAAAGTTTATTTGCTTTTATTAGTTATAAACTAACCTGTCAATTTGTACTTTTTAATCCCTTCACCTTTTCACCACCACCCCGGCCCCTCTCCCATCTGGCAACTATCAGTTTGTTTTCTGTATCTCTGATTCTGCTTCTGTTTTGTGAGCCTTGGTTTTGTTGATGTGATGAATCACATTCATTGTTTTACAGATGTTGAACCACCCTTGTATCCCTGGTATAAATCCCACTGGATTATAGTTTATAATACTTTTACTGTATTGTTGAATTCAGTATTTTGTTGAAAATATTGACATCTGTGTTCATCAGAGATACTGGTCTGTGATTCTTTTTTTGTAGTATCTTTGTCTGGTTTTGGTATCTGGGTAATGCTGACCTCATTGAATGATTTTGGGAAGTGTTCCGTCTTCAGTTTTTTAGAATAGGTTGAGAAAGATATGTACTAATTTTTCTTTAAAGAGTTGATAGAATTCATCTATGAAGCTATATGATCTTGGGCTTTCGTTTCTTGGGAGTTATTATTGCTTCAATTTTCTTGCTAGTAATTGGCATGTAGAGATTCTGTTTCTTCCCGGTTTAAGTCTTGGAAGGCTGTAGGTTTCTGGAAATTTATCCATTTCTTCTAGATTGTTGAATTTGTTAGAATATATTTGTTCATAGTGTTCATTAATGATCTTTTGTATCTCTGTGGTGGTGGTTAGAAATAAGAGGAGAGAGTACTGTTATTTGTGCTCTCCCTTTAAGTACAAATTTAGATTTGGGATTTTCCTGCTTCTTGAGGTAGGCTTTGTATAGCTATAAACTCTCCTCTTATAACTGTTTTTGCTGTATCCCATAGGTTTTGTAAGATTGTACTTTCATTGTCATTGGTTTCAAGGTAGATTTTGATTTCCTGTTTGATCCACTGGTTGCTTAAAAGCATGTTGTTTAATCTCCATGTGTGGGTTTGTCTGTTTTTTCCAGTTTTCTTCTTATAGTTGATTTCTAGTTTCATGCCATTGTGTTCAGAAAATACGCTTGATATAATTTCATTATTCTTATTATTCTTTGATTTATTGAGGCTTGTTTTGTAGGACAGTATGTGATATATTCTGAAAAATGTTCCATGTGCACTTGAGAAAAATGTGTAATATGCAGTTTTTAGATGAAATGCTCTATAAACGTCTGTCAAGTCAAATTGGTCTAAGGCGGCATTTAATGCTATTATTTCCTTAATATTCTGCCTAACTGATCTATCCACTGAGGTCTGTGGAGTGTTGAAGTCCCCAACTTGATAGTATCACTGTTAATTTCTACCTTTATGTTCATTACCATATGCTTTATATACTTGGGTGTGTAGATATTTATAATTATATCTTCTTGGATTGACCCTTTAACATTGTTATGTCCCTGTTTGTCTCATTTGGCATTCCTTGTTTTGAAGTCGACTTTGTCTGATAAAAAGAAAGCCGGGGCAGCAACACTTATGTTTTCTATTTGCATGGAGTGTCTTTCCCATCCCTTCACCTTCACGTTGCGTGTATCTTTTGATCTAAAGAGTCTCTTGTAAGCAGCATATAGATGGGTCGTATTTTCTATCCATTCTGCTACCCTCTGCCTTTTGATTGGAGCATTAATCTATTTACATTTAGAGTAATTATTGATAGGTATGTACTTACCACTAATTTGTTGTTTTGGGGGGGGGTGGTTGTTTCATTTCCTTTCTTCTCTTAATCTCTTTCCTTTTGATGGGCTGGTTTTCTTTTTTTTAATTGATGAGTGAAAAAACAAAACAGTGATGTGAGAGAGAAACATTGATCCATTGCACAACCTGGGTATGTGCCCGGGCCAGGAATTGAACCCACACCTTTTGGTGTATTAGAGGATGTTCCGACCACGTCACACCAGCCAGGGCAATGTGTTGGTTTTCTTTAATGCTTTGATTTAATTTCTTTCTCTTCATTACTTGAGGGTTTTTTCTATGTTTTTGGCTTATGGTTACCATGAGGTTCATATATATCCACCTATAACAGTCTATTTTAAGCTGATAAGCATTTAAATTCAATTACATTCTAAAAGCAAGCATTTTACACTCTACCATGTTTTTCACATCATGTTTTATATCTTTTTGTTTTATGTAGCCCCGATTATGTAATGTAGTTACAGTAGTAACAGAATTTACTATGAATTTACTGTCTCTTAACCTTCATATTAGCTTTATAAGTGGTTGGTTCAGTGTGATTATTGTATATTTGCCTTTACAGTGAGAATTTCTTTCACATTTCTTGTAAGGCTAGTTTAGTGGTTGTAAACTCTGTTAAGTTTTTGCTTGTCTGGAAAACTCTCTCCTTCAATTCTGAATAATAACCTTGCCACACAAAGTAGTCTAGGCTGTAGACCCCTTTCTTCCAGCAGCTTAAATGTCTCCTGCTACTCCCTTCTGGACTTTAAAGTTGCTTCTGAGAAATCAGCTGATAGCCTTATGGGAGGTTCCCTTATATGTGACTTGTTTCCTTCTTGCTGCTTTCAAGATTGTCTCTATCCTAAACTTTCACCATTTTAATTACAATATGTCTTGGTCTCTTTCCATCCATCTTGTTTGGAACTCTCAGTGCTTCCTGCACCTGGATGTCTGGTTCTTTCCCTAAATTAGGAAAGTTTCAGATATTTCTTCAAATATTCTTTCTTCCCCTTTCTCTCTCTCCTCTTGGAAGGCGAAGAGATACTTCATTTATATAGTGCTTATTTGCCCTTAAGTCAGTTCTTTACTCATCGATTTTGGCAATACAATCTGGAGTTAGAAAAAAAAATCACACATCTGTAACATTCATAAACATACAGACAGATGCAAAAAAAAGAAAAAGAAAAAGGTCTTCTGGCTTTTCTTTAAAAATTTTAGTTGTAAGATGAAAATTATAGTTCAGAACACACTAATTTAAAAAAAAGAACTGTTGGATTCAAATTGTGCATATGGAATACGTTAAAGTTATTTACTCAGGTGGCTTGGACATTTTACATATATTTGTCGCAAAGATTTTTCAGAGGCCAGGTTTCCAAATAGACTTTTCCTTTTTTGATAAGAACTATCTTGGTTCCTAACGAATACCTGGTAGAACACTGACATCTCAAAAGGCACACAGAAAGAATGTAATTTCAACAAGGACTTCTGTACCCTAAGTCAAGATCTTTTACAATACCTGAAAGCCTTTTGAGAGGTTTTGAGACTGATAAAAAAAGGATAGGTGGGGTTTGAATTGCTTCTAGGGCTACATTTCTGTTCTTGTAAAGACTCAATTTAGACAGAACAGTTGCTTTTAATTCCTCAAAGAATTGACACACCCATCCAACTACATTATTTTCAATTTGATTATCAAGGAAGAGATCTTCAACTAAGATTTTTTTTTAGAAGATGCCTATGTTCTAGGTTTAGACTGTCTTTGGACTGGTTTTCTTTCCATCTGAGTACATACATAATTTTATTTAGCTTAGGGGAGAAGGCCTTTTAAAAGTTCCTATGAGGCTCTGAATATCAGCTTCTGATTTGTCCAGTTTCTGACCACAGAGCTACTTTAAAAAATATATATATCTCCTCTCATATATCTGTCAAGTTTCAGCTGGGACAAACAGCAAATCTTCCTAGCAGTATTGAATGACCTTTTGGATGAAAAAGTCATCCCCAAAGAGTTGCAAAAGATACCACCTTGCCAAGACCGAGAGCCTCTCCCAAAAAAAGAACATTTCCCTTAGAATTGGCAACAGTCAGTAGGACCCCAGATGCAACTAGAGTGCAACCCACATTTCTGTCCCGCGTAGTTTTGGGGACGCCAGCCTGACAGGTGCCAAGCCAAGTTCTCAGGACACAACACGAGACAAATAAGGTGATACTAGCTGTGTAACAGATGGGTCTGGAGTTGAAAAGAAAGGGACAGTGAAATCTTACCTCCCCTCACAGTGGGACACTAGAGACTGCGAAGAGCTGACTCTGGAAGGAGTCTCGCCCTCTGCTGGTTTCTGCCTGTTCCCCAGGGTCGCATCTGCAGGCTCCAGAGTGAGTGTGGAGTGGAGCCCAAATATGTACAGAATTTGGCAAGGTTTTCCATGTAATTTCATTTTAATCCCCCCCCCATCTCTTTAAGGGGAAAACTAGTAGTTTATCAGCATCCCGTCAACCCTGGAAGAAACTGATATGGGGGCCTCCCTTCAAAGGTAGACACAGGGGTACCTATAAGGCCACTGACTTCGCCGACCTCAGTTTATGATCCTACGGCCTGTAAGCTCTCAGGCAGAGGCGAATAGAGCAGAGTAGTGGTCACATCGGTCTTTCAGTCTTCTGTTTTAGGAATCTCTTTTGTCTGTTTTCATAGCCTTTAACAAGGAATCGTTCAATGAAACTATTGTGGAATCTTTTGGAGGTTTCTGCATCCCAGTTAAAATAGGTATCCCATTCTGTTTTATTTGGGAGCCCTTGCTTTCAAGTGCGCTTCTTAAATGAACAGTCTTGTCTGATTAGAACATTCCCCATAATAGCTGTTGTGATTCCAGGTTGTCATTTAAGATATTGCCATCTGCCATTTTTTGTGGATTTATGGCTTCAAGGACCATAGTTCTCTGATACAAAACAAGCAGTTGTATTAGGAGTTGGTAGTGATCAGATCTTTGAAACTTGAGGATTCCATTTCTGTGGCTAAGCCTTGAGTCTCCTGGATACAAATCAGTGCTTAGGAGGCATGTGCCACTGGGTTGAGGATTGTGTGGTGGTTTCCAGTGTACCCGTTGCATGGAAATTTGAGGTCGGTGGGTGACTAGTGCCAAACCTAACCCATTCTGTGACCAAATTATCCTAGCACAGGAGTCTTAGAGTTGGGTAGCAAGTGCTCTAACGGCTTTTAAGTGTTGGGACCGTGCCTACCAATTTTGGAGCTTTGGCTTCCAAGATTCCCATGAATAATAGATGTACTGTTCCTTTTCTTTATTGTGCACATTAGCAGAAACCAAGAGTAACCAAGGAAATGTGACTGTGTACTGGGCAGGAGAAGGCCTTAGGTATAGACCACCAGCAGTTCCCAATAGATGGGGACTGTGAACTAAGCAAGGGCTAGGGACTTGGGTTCCAGGTGGAACCATCTGTCAACTCCAGCTGACCCCTTTAGCCCTGGACTAGGAACACAGACTAACCTGGGCTAAGAAGTGGTGCTCTTTTAGAGCCTCCCATCAGTCTGACCCATGAACCCTGGACTGGAAATACAATTATACTGGGAGCTGAACACAGAGAGAAGATCTTGGCTCTTAAAGAAATTTACCCTCAGAGTTTATGGCTACCAATACCTTTAGTTTCTCCTTGTTTCCAAAGCCATCAGAAGTCTCCATCAGATCCTATCATTGTCACTTTTAAGATTTTATCAGTTTTATTCAATGATTCATGAATTGGGCTTATATGCGGAATCTAAAACAAAACAGTCACAGAGAACAAGCTGATGGTTGCTGGAAGGGATAGGTAGGAAAGGTGAAAGGATAAGAGATACAAACTTTGTCATAAAATAAGTGAGTCACAGGAATATAATGTACAGCACAGAATATAGCCAATACTATTGTAATAACTTTCCATGGTGACAGATGGGTATTAGACTTACCATGGTGATCACATTGGAAACTACTATTGCATGCCAATTATAATTTTAAAATAAATTAAATTTGTACTTTAAAAAATAACAAAAAATAAGTTAAGCAACTATTTCTTTCAAGATACCTTATACAAAGCTCAAATAGCAGCTGAAGTTTTCTCCGCTAGGTCTGGATCACTCCAGTAGTACAGGCCAGATAATTTTGCATAATGCTGACAACAAAGAAAATAATTTTTGAAATTCTGCAAAAGCTGTTGTATTTGCTTCCCCTTTACTCCAGGAAAGTACATGAAGTTCAGGTTACCTGTAGCAACTAATGTAGCTGCTCAGTTCCCTTCGGAGCAATTCAACCCAAACTTCAGGTACTCTAAGAGTAAGAAAACAGCCTCAAAAGAGACATGAGCCTGTTGGGAAATTAGGAAAAAAACAGTTCCCAGAAACAGATCTTGGGACATAGGGCATGGTAGTCCATTCTGGAAATATTTTCTGAGAGTCTGTGTCAGGAAGATAAATGTTATTCACTCTGATTTTCTAATGCATGATAACCTATCATAATAGTAGCATGGACAGAGAAACTGGAAGCCCCTGGAAGGAGCACCCCAAAGCTCCTGAAACAGAATGAAAGTGGAGATGCTTTAAAACAGGGTGGCCGGTGGCATTATGGTAAGGGAGAATTTTAAGTATCTAACTAAATATTCTTAGAAAGAACACACAAAAATAAATCTAGCAAAAAAGAGCAAGTCCTGTAAGAAAGAATATGTAGTATGGACTTTTACTGAATATATATAAGAGGACAAACTAATGGACAGGAATACTAGCAGACTCAGAAGTATAAAGAAGTCAGCTGTCCCCAATGACATGCATAATTTAAAGGAACTTCCATCAATATATTACTGTGTATTTTTTCTAGCTTAAAAGTTACTCCAAATTCCATCTGGAAAGTAAGTGGATGAAATAATCAATACAATTGTAGGAAAGAAAAATGAGGGACACTTTTGATACTAGGTGGATGTCAAAATCATATTTTAAAGCTGTGGTAATGAGAACTGACTGGTTGTAGCTGAGAAATACACGAAGACTAGTGGCAAAATCAGTGGTCTTAAAACACTGAATATACATTCGAATTTATCAAATGAAAAGAGTGGGAAAAAATGACCTTTATATGTGATGTTGAGACAGCTGGCTTTATATTTGGAGAAAAGCGTTATATCCATATTACAGTACACATGTTGAAGCACTAAAAAATGTAAACGCATATATGCATGAAAATAGTACAAAGACATAGAGGAGATAGATAGGGACTAATTTACAGATTTAACTCCATAAAAATCATAAAACTCCCCTAACTAAAAACAAAGAATAGCCAAATGATAGTCTGTTTTGCATCTGGTTTTCTCAGTTTTATTTTATAGAGCAGCTTTTCTTTAACTTTTTGGTCTTAGAACCCCTCTACTACTTTTGATATGTAATAATTGAGGATCCCTCCAAAAACACTTTTGCATGTGTGGATTAAATATTTACAGTTTTGGAAGTTATAAGTAAATATACATTTAAAAATATAAATAAATAAAGTATTTATTTAAAAATCAAACTCATCAACTATTGATGGAAACAATATTTGTATTAAGAATATTTTTTCTAAAGCATAGTGTAGCTGTCATGACTAAGAAAGCTTTTTGAGATGTTTAGACATGATTCTTGACTTTGCTAGTAGAGGTCTGGTTATAAAGCAGTGAAACCTGTCAAGTTCCTTCTTGAGCAAAGGATCAACTAGGTGGGAGTAGGACAAAGAGAGGAATAACAGGGCAGACATAGCCAATTAGTTTGTGATCATAGATGATACAACCCTTTGGGGCCTCCCAGAAATATCGGAAGGGGCACTCCAAGCAGAGTTACATGAATGGAGAGTCAAGATACTATTATTTTTTGCATACCTAGGGAATGTAATCTTTTTTAATGTCATAGGCTACTATATTGGGATTATACTTGTATCACTTAAAAAAATAAGAGTTGATCTCAGCTCCCAGGTCCATACTAATCCACCTTTCAAAGCTCTGCTTTAGTGTATCTCAAGGGCTCTGTGATCCAGGTGGAACTATCCAGCTCAAAACCAGACAAAAAGCTTATATTTCTGCCAAGGTCAAGAGAGACTGTCTTGCTCTGCCAAATGGGAATCTGCTTCCCTACCTGTGCCTTGGGAAAAGACTCTGTTTGTCATGCAAGTCAAGCCCATAGTCACTCTTGTGCTAACCAGCTGAGGGACTGGGGAGAGCAGCCCAAACAAACAACTGCAAGAAAAAGAATACTCCAGGCAGGAATGCTGCCTCCTGAAAATTGCACCACCGTGCATGACACAGGCCATAACCTCCTACCGTTCAAGCACTGCTATTACTCAGACTCCCCTCTAGATGAGTGGCCCTATCAACCATTTAGTTTTTATATCAGGAAAGCATTAATCTTAAATTACAACTACCAGATTATTTCTAAATTATTAAAACAGAATCATAGTAACATGATTCCAACCAAACTAAATAGAGATGACGAGGTCATGCTTCTTATAAACTGTTAAAAGCCTTAAAACAAATCCAAAGGCCCACATTTGGTTCCAGTCTATTAGTCTGCTGCCTCTAAGACAAAGGACCCTAAATGTTCTTACTGTGCAATGCTTAGGAATCATCCCACCACTAGAGGACCCACCACAGTGACTTATTCAGAGGCTTTTTATTTCAAAGTCTATGTCAGAATTCAGGGTGCCTCTGGGACGTAGGTACTTTGTTAACAACATTGATTGGTCTTCTGCACCTCAGCTGTGGGGAAAATGTGCACTTAAATAGAGATAATTGGTATTCGTGCCGAACCAAATTTATAGTTCCTATAAAAATAAAGGAAGTATCTTGGTAAAGTCAACAAATATTAGGATAAACTATTTTATAAGACAATACTTTTAGAAGCTGTTTTCAGCTTTATCCTATGTCCTTGGGTAAATGTGAAAGCTTGAAGTGTATTATATATTGGGTTTTTAGGAGGTGAGAAAGAGATTTCGCCATACATTATTTGATATTGAAAATAGGATTTCCTAAATCCTCATTTTCAGAAGTGACCTGGGATCGACAAGGTTATAGGTGAAAGTCAATCGTAACACAGGTCAGTTTCACAAAAGTCATCTGTTCAAACATAAATGCATTCACATTTTCTGCTCTTGACACATTGCTCCCTGCTTGATTTCTCAGTGAGTGTGCATATATTATGTTCCTGACCATAGGCCAATAGTTCTGCTGACCTGAATCCACTGAAGATCCAATCGTCCTCAACATCAAGTATGTTTTGACGAGAGTACAAACTACACTGATCCCTCTCGCTATGAAGTAACATTGACTATGTCTGATATGTTATGTGATATAAAATGACTGTCTTGTTCTAAATAGTGGATTCGATAGATGAAACATGTAAAACACAGTATCAGTCTCTAAGAAGAGCAGAAAAATACGTGCACATTTATGCTGAACAGTTTCTGCAAGTGCCAAGGTGTGAATTTCACATTTACCCGAAATGATCTTTCCTGTGATCAAGCCTAAGACCAGGCGGGGGTCCGCTGTGATCTAGCCTGAGCTCTGTGCACAGGGGGAGACCTCACCCTAATTTACCTTACAGCAGAAACACCCCTCAATATTCCCCTGTCGAGTAAGTATGAGCCGGCAGAAATGGAAACAGAGCCACAGGAACCTGGATTCTACTCAGAGAAGACAAGGCAGCTTACAATTTTTCAGTGGTCTTCGGTGACCAAGAAAAACCTTTAGTCCCTAAGAATTCACATTATTGTGTAAATTATAACAAGGACAATGAGAATTAACTTCTATTGAGCACTGTCTATTTCATTGAATCCTCAGAATATTCTCTCAGGTAGTTATGGCTATTCCCATTTTGCTGTCAAGGAAATCAAGCTTCAGCAAGAGAAGTAATTCCCCTAAAGCCCCATGACCTAAAAGACCAGAGCCAGCGTTGAACCCAGGCCGTCTGGCCCCAGAAGTCTTGTTCTAAGTGCTGTGGTCACCTTGAATGAAGTGCCCCAGTAATCCGCACCTCTGGTGGTCGCACCCTTCTGCGGAAATCAAAGCTGGCCTGGGTAATGACAGATTCGCTCCCGAGTCCCTTCTCTGCCGGGCCTCCACTTGGCCTATAATGACTTGAAAAAGACACTTAACATAGTTTCTTTTTTCTAACCCTCACCTGAGCATATTTTTTCCATTGCTTTTCAGAGAGACACATCGATTGAATGCCTCCCGCACACGTCGTGACCGGGGCAGGGGATCAAGCCAGCAACCGAGGTACGTTCCCTTGACCTGAAATCGGACCCGAGACCCTTCAGTCTAAGGGCCGATGCTCTAACCACTGAGCCAAACCAGTTAGGGCAGCACTAACATAGTTTCTAACATCTCAAGGACTCATCCCTAGGATGACCCTCACCCCCCTTTCTTTACTCCCTCACTTTCCCTTTAAATAGCCAGTCACCTCTGTACAAACTGAAGTCGGATTCAGGTCACAATGCACTCTTTTCCCTATTTGCAATAGTTATTGCTGATTAAAATCTGTCCTTACCTTTTTGTCCAGCTTTGACAATAACTTGTTGGATTCAGCAGAAGAGATGGAGAGTGGCTTCCAAGGTGGGATGATGGAAGGCCTTGCAGCTTTCACCTTGGTCTCCAGGACAGGCACCCTTGGAGGGACCACATGGGGAGATGATGGGGAGAAGACCTGAGAAACATGAACAGAAAGATGCCTCTAGCAACTCAAATCACCCCATCTGAGCTCCTCTGAGCTCTCTACAAACTGTAGGTTTCTCACAAACTGGTTGTTTGTATTAAGTCGCTAAGTGTGGAAGGATTTGTTACACAGCAATAAATAACCCAAACAGCCACTGCAAATACAGGCTCTTTTCCCTCTCATGATCCCTCTTTCTTCCCACGATCCCTCTTTCTTCCCACGACTGAAACTCAAAAGGTCTCCTTTAGCCTGTTTGTCCCACCCTGACCCACACTCAGATACACACGCTGAGCTGAGTGGAGATGAAAATTAAGCAGGAAGCCCAACTCCAGTCATAAAGGTACCAAGAGAGAATCTAGTATTTCAAATTAAATGTTAGTGCATATATAAAAGTCTTTTTTCTTTCCCACTTCTTATTTACTGATGAGAAGGTTTTGAGTAATGAAGATACCAGTTTCTGTCACAAGCCCAAAAGTATAAAAAACTTGAATGGTTTTATGTTAAAAATCGGCTTGCTCGGTAATCTACACAATGATATGGTTCAGTACATAAAAGACTTTCTTCCTTTGGATAAGATTGCTAATATTGTAAATGCAAACTTGTTGGCGAAACAGAACAGCAATCACGTTAATGCCGCAAACACGCTGGGCTGTTGCAAAATGAGACAGATTGAAATAAGATTCTAATCAGGGCTTCCGAGAGTCACCCTGGAGGGAAAAGGAGCTTGGCTGCCTAGAGCAGGACTCCTGACCTCCTGTCACTGACCCATTCGAGCCTTCAGATCCCTGAGCATTTACTAGTTTGCCCTCTGTTCACTGGAAACTCACTGACACCTTTGGCAATAGCTTTCGTGCTTTACTTTGTGTTGTGCTTGACAGAGAACTTGGCCGTTCAGTCACAAAACTTCATCCCTTGTGACTCCCACCAGCCTCCGTTCTCCTGGACGGCGAATTTGCCTCCTTTGGAAGCCAGTTAGGCCCCTGACCCTGGTATGGTTCACACAGCCTGCCTTAGGTCAGATCTGGGAGCCAGAATTTGGCTCAGGGTTTACAAAGCCCCTCAGCAACCTGAAGCTTTGGAGACCCACTTGTGAGCTTGAAGGTTTCAATTCCAACAACCAGACATAACAGGTAACAGTGTTTTCCTCAACATGCAATTTAACCACTGGACAAAAAAAGAATGAAATCAGCCTTTATCCCTGAAATTTAAACCGAGACTAACAAAACATTCATATGCATAATTAGTAGGGCTCAAAAGCCTGGCATATTTCAGATATTTTCAAATATTTGCTTCTATGGACCCATATCTGCTACTCTGTTCTCAGTCACATCATGCATGCCAGGTTTTGTTTCAGAAAATAGAGCCACATACATATACATTAGTGTAACATGACATTTTAATTATAAAAATGGTATAGGTTTTTAGTAATTCAGAAAGCATATAAGCAGTAGGTAATAAGTCTTTGCTGAAAATGTATAGAGTTACTATATGAGTTTTCTAGATATACATAGATTACACATTTTACTCAAACTTCATGACATTTCTCATCGACTCTGAGAAGTGCTGGCAACGCTGTCAGGCGCTCTGAACTTGAGGGAGCCCTGAGCAGGTGACCACCCAGGCACAGCCCCGCCCGCCCGCCTTGTGAAACTAATGACAGGACGGGGGAGTGAGGACCCGCCTCAGCATCGAGCTCAACAACGTCCCTACACAGGGCCCGGGGAGGGGCTCCGCTGCTGCAGAAAGGCCCCAGTGCTCTGAGAAAGACAGAGCGGCTTCACCTCAATATGCTTTCCTTCCTAAGGTAGAAATCCCTTTCTTCCTGGCTTACAAGAGCAAGTGAAAGGAGAGCTATGGTGGTACAGGGTTTCAGACAGCAGGTGTGGAGCCCGTTATCCAAAATCCCTGTGACAAGTGTATTCAGCCTGGGGGAGGTGAAAACTCTCTCTCCGTCCTGAATGGGCTCCCAGACTTACCTGGGAGTATTCTTCTAACACTTGCCATTGCCTCTCCCCCCCCTCCCAGGCCCAGGGACTGATTACAAAGCAGCAAGTGACCGCAGGGCCATGATTTTGGTATCTCAGCTGGCTCAGTGACCAAATTCAGGGCAAAACATTTAAAAATTTATATTGCTGGGTTATAATGTACCCAAGTATAGGTATATTTATAATTCTGAACTAGCACACTCTTCTGGTACAAAAAGAACATAAATCAATTCATAAAATGTTAAGTTTGTTTCCATATTTGTCCAAAGGGGAAAGAAGAAACAAGAAGTTTAAGATGGTCTGTGATCTCAACCTCCTTAAATAAAAATACATGCAAATCCTTGATGGTAGACCACTGACACAACAGCTAAGTCAGCACTTCGTCACTGACATCTTCTAGGTGGGAGAGATGATAGAAGACTGGTCTGCACTCTAGATGATTCCTAGAATATTCCTTCCAATATTCTCCCAAAATCTAAAATTTTAATTGCAGCATCACCTTTGTTCCCATGGCAGGATTACAAAGGAAGGCTAAAACTTCCCAAATTAGCAATGGAGCTTCTGGCCTTCTTCAACACTATTATATCCACTAATACAGTCAACAGATATTTACCATATTCCTTCTAAGTATGAGACACTGAATGAGACACAAAGACAACAATTAGTTCACCCTTTAAAAAGAGATTTTCTAAAATGACTGCAGTCACTTGTCATATTAGTAAGACAGTCAAAAAAAAAAAAAAAAAAAGATAGCTGTGCAGGTAAGGTAAACGTGTGTTTTTCACCAAAAGACATTCCTGAACTTTCCTTTAAATTTGAATGCTTCTGTTACAGTGAAATATACAGTAACAAAGCAAAAATCTTATGAGCAACATGTGATCACATAAAACCTTTGAATTTAAGCATCCGGCAGAGTACTGAGGCATTAAGTTCATTTTCTAGGAGGGTTAAATTTCTAAGCCCTTCACATTTCCAATGACAGGCTTCTAATGACTAGGGTGAATTAGTATGAGCCATTAATGTTTACTTACGAGGAGGCCAAGGCCTAGAATAGCAGTTTAGGCTACCAGAGAATCACCCACATGGTTTGCATGACTGATTTCTATGACCAATAGAATATGGCAGAAGTCACTTCCAAGTTTTGGTTCTAAGACTGCCACTTCCATCTTGGCTTCTCTTGCCCACACCCCGCCCTCTCTGGTATCACTCACTCTGGGGGAAGCTATACAGTGAGCAGTCAGTCATATGAAGAGACTCACACAATGAGGAACTGAAGCCTCCTGCTCACAGCCACCTGGGTGAGCTTGGCCCCAGCCAACAGCTGGACTACAAGCTCATAAGAGACTCTGAGCCAGACCTACGCAGTTAAGACACTCCCAATTTCCTGAGTCTTAGAAACTGAATGAGTTAATAGATGTATGCTATTTTAAACTGCTAGATTTGGGGGCACCTTTATATAGGGATAAATAACTAATACACAATAATTTGATTAATATTCTCCTATCAAGTTCAAAGAAGGCTAACTGTGCTTACTAGATATATACCCAATGCCTATTGGTGTTTGGCATATGGACACTCAACAGATATTTGTTTAATGAATGTATGAAGGAACCAAGCCCAAGGCCCTCACATGTCTACTAAAAAGAAAGGAAGTATACATGTCTTACACTGCATAGGATAGCGTGGCTCATTCAGCAGCAAGGTCTCTTAACATAATTTTAAATGTAAATGTAACTGTATTCCATGCTTCATTCACAAATCATTACTCATAGTTTTAGTTAATAGACCGAGCAGCTTGAAAACCTGAAAAAAAGTAAATGTAGATGTTTTTAGGTAGAATGGAGAATGGGAAAGAGGGACCGTTGCCAACAGCACAGAGCCATTCCTTTATAGGAACTGAAACCCCTGCCAGTCATCAGAGGGTGGAAGAAAATGCAAAGGACAAGGTGACAGTGAAGCAGAAACTTATTTGGGAGAAATATACTTCCCGTCTGTCATTGTGACTGACAGGTTTCTCATGACAATAGCTCAAATCTAACAGATGCATTTTTTATTCCCTTAATGCAGAGACACTGTTTAAATAATTATCCAGACCCAGGGATGAAAAAGGAAAAGAAAGAAAAAAAAGGTAAAAAATGACCAAATTAAATAAGACCTGGAAAACAAGTGCTTTGGCATGAAACTTAGCATCAAGCCATTAGAGAAGAAGGCAGAGTTACATACCGAGATATCAGCACCTATTTCCCGTGAAGAATGATGTTACCAGTTCACAAACACTTAAACCAGCCCTTCATCCAAGCAAGCAGGTCTCTCATGGCCTCCTCCACTTCACCAACTAACTCCCTGATGTGTCTTGGATCGCTGGCACATGACGCATACAACATAGATAAAGAAAAAAGAACAGGGTATAAAACTTGAGATTGGCAATATCCAAGCAGAACCCGAGGGAGAGAGTGCAAGCGGACTGGGACAGCAAGCTTGCAGAAGCCAAATGGCAAATTGAATGGCCCTCGTGGGTAATGTACATTTGTACTCTCTCTGTTTACACGCTGATTTAACACTCAGATCTTTACTGCAGACTAGCAATAGGTTGTCTTCTGCTCCAAGTTGCGCTGGGCCCCGTTGCATGTCAATAATTTTAAAAAGTCAAGCTGGGACAAGATTTGAAGCATAGAATGTTTTAGACAGGAAAAGGACCTTATACCTTATTATTTTTAAGACTCACATACTTGGAAGACCAAAAACTGAGACACCGATCACCACTTCCCCTGCATTATTTCTCTCCTCCCTTTCTGATGAGCCCCTCATATTTGACTCTCAAAGGTCTCCCTTCAAAGGCAGGTAGACAGCATCTGAGAGGTATGAGAGCCAGGCTTAGGGGTTCAGACTCAGACCAGTGAGGGACTGGAAATGTTGGGGATGTCAGCAGGAATCTGTCTGCTATGGAGATCATTCTGAAAGCAGTATGCGAGGTGGGCCTAAAAACAGAGAAAACAAAGACGAGAGCAGGGAGGGCTGGGAAGAGGAGACCAGGAAACAAAAATGGACTTGGGCAGCTGTAAGGAAAGGAGTTAGATAAGTTATTGAAAGGATCTTTGGTGGGTCATAGAACCCAAGAGAAAGTGAAGGACCAAGCATAGGACAGGCATGATGTGAAGCAGCTGGGGACTCGGGGACGTGGGGATCTACAGGCACGTCCTTCTAGGCCAGGCCAGAGGGAGGAAAAAGATCAGTTGTTGTCCATCTTTGGGTCGCTCTTCCAGGATCTTGGTTTGAACGTTGACTCTTTGGCCAGGCGAGGGAGAGCATCGGGCTTACAGTTCCTTCAAGACTTGTGTCTTCCTCTGAACTCTATAAAGGGGGTTGGATAACTTCTTTTTAAAGTTAAAAAGGATACTGGGCAGATAAAATGGCTGCTCCTATGAGGACCAGTGAGGACGCTGTTGTCCCAGGTCAGTCCTAAGGGGACTGAAATGACTGAGGGTAGAGTCAGCTCAGGGTTACTGGCCAGCATGCTTCCTACCATCTAAACTCAAGATCAGCTTGGATGCAGATTCTGATGGGAAGGGCTGTTCTCAGCACCGGTGGCAGTAAAGTGCCTCCCCTGCCCCCGAATCCCCACGTCCTGTGCTGAGATTAGAGTCACCTGCGCAGTGGACTCGACTTGCACCCAGGTTTCTCCAGTCAGGTGCCATCTGGTGGGCTGTCTAGTGCTCTCAGCCGTCACTTTGCCTTTCTTCCTGATTTTCTCCAGGTGGCTATTTGGTCCCATTAAAAACGAGCCTGCCTGGTACATAAGAAAGCAGAGGACCGTTTGTGGCATTTCCACAGCCTGAACTACAGCTCCGAGAGCCCCCAGGCACATTGGCCACCGTGTCCCACCACCCGGTGGCTATACGTCCCTCTGGAAAGTGGCCTCAAGTGACCAGGAGAGGAAGCCAAAAGTCTGTCTCAGCCTGACTATAATAAGGGAAGATACCAACACAAAGTTCCCTTGGTATCTGAAAACTTGTTTTTTGTTTTTGTTTTTTAAGGATAAGTTAAAAGAAGTGTTTGTGTGAAAACAGAATAAAGGGGGGGGGGACAAAGTTTAGGTGAACCTTTTTTTTCCTTCCAGAGAAAGAGAGACACCCTGTGGATTTCAGAGAGAGCCTAACACAGCTCAGTTTGCTTTAATATTCTCTAAAGGAAAAATATTGCTTAAGAAGCTGGTAGCAAAATAAAGAACAAAAACAGATAAAGAGGAAGTTAAAGTGACCAGCACAGATAACAAAGATCTACAGCATCGTGGTGCTGAGCAGAAATTCCTCAGGGACTGTTCCCCCTTATTGTGTGGCGAAGCGATGGGCAATGTGAGGGAATCCTGTGGGCTTAGGCAGTTTGAGAGCAAAGCTGGGGAGAGAGTTCAGGGCCTCCCACGGTCCTCCTGTTAAGGTGAAGGTGTTTGTGGAGACCGACCTGGAAGCAGAGCCGAGGGGAAGGCAGTTCTGACTCATCAGGTCCCCTTGTGACGCTGCCTCGGGCACCGGATGACAGGACCATTAGGGGCCGCGGTAAAGTAAATATACTTCAATCATGCGCCACGTAACAGATTTTCATTTGATTTGAATCAGCGCTGCAGAGAACAGAGCCTGGTTGGAATCTGATCTCGTCCCACATGTACAGAGATGCAAGGGGAGAAAGCAATTTCGTCTGCAGCTCCCTGTAGTCGTGCCTGGGAAATGGCTGCAGAGGGGGGGTGGCCAGAGCCTGGGGGAGGCGGGTGGGCGAGGGAGAGCGACAGACTGTCCTCAACGCGGGGCACGACTGAACCTGAGCCACGTGCTTCCAGTGGAGCCTGTTTGGGGATCTCATCTGCAGCTCCCAGAGGCGCTGAATGCTCTGTGATTAAACACTGCCCCACAGACCTGCAAAACAAGGGAGTGTGCATGTGTGCCAGGAGGCCCGCCACTGTTTTCCAGGAGAATTCATAGGGTGCGACACTGTGCTTGGCTGGGCTGCTCGGCTGCTCCTTTCCTCCTTGCTTGAGACACTTGCAATCTAGACCTAGAAATCAGTTTGTGAATATAAAGCAAAGTCCAAAAATAACACGCACATATGTGAATATGAACATTCTTGCATCCAGAGACAAGTGGAACAGGGCTGAGAGACACAGCTCCGGGTTTCCCATCGCTGGTTTCAGAAAAAGAAAACAAAGTAGACAGAGGGCGGGCGCAGGGGGCTGGGCTGAGGTCAGGCAGCAAGAGATGAGCCCCAGGTGTCTGCCCTTCGTCCAATGCAGTTCCATTGCAAGTGTGGCAGGTCATTCTGTGCTTAGACATAAAGGCATTTTCTAAATAAAAAAATCAAAGGAAACCTCTAGCTGTTCTTTAAGCTTGCTCACTCTACGGGAAGAATTATGCAGGGAGGGGAATTAAAGCTTTAACAGATGTACCGTAACCTTTACATCGAATGCACACAGAGGCCTGCCAGAAGGCCAGCGGCGTTGCCGTGGTTCACCTTTGGGGAACTTGATGCTCGACACCGTCAGCAAAGCCAGTATGGAGCCACACAAGAAAACCACTCTCGTGACTTTAAATCCAAATGTTGCATCCGTGAGCCTCATCAGGAAAAGCATTCATCCCGGGTGGTTCACATGAAGGGATCCTAGGGATGGGATAACTTAGAGAGGTGAGGACAGGGTAAGGACAGTGAGGTACCTGAGCCTGGAGAAGTTCCCTGTGCTGAGACGGCAAAGCCACTGGGTGACAGCACAGGCGGAAATAATGCTACTAAAGTCCCTTGAGAGAGATGGCCATGGAGACTTTGCCACCTCAGGGAAACTAGAGTCTTGCAAGGTTGTATCTGCTGACACAGATCCACACTCTCCCCCTGCCTCCAGACTTCTTCCTGTGCCTCCCCCTGGAAGCCAGCGGGCACGGGGCCCAGGCAGTCCCATCCACTGGGACAGGGAGCGGATCACCGGGATGGAAATCATTTCTGAATGAAAGTGAGTTGGTTATCCACCTTTTCTATGATCCTAAATTACTTCCTCTTCCAAAAACCAAACCCACTCCAGTCTGCAAGGAGGAAATGGCCCTAAGTGTAGTCGTGCTGTTTTTTAACTATTTATGTGCATTAAGCCATATCTTACATGAACTAAAAAGAAATACTTTAATTTCAAATAAAAGATTAAATTCTCTAGTTCTAAATGCATTAATCATAAGTACTGTACATGAAGTACTAATACAGTAACAAATTCTTAATAAATGCTTTTGTACTTTCGGTTTTTACTGTAGGCCACTGTACATGAAGTAAATTATTTCATACAGAATAAATCAGCACACAGCCTGCTATGTATGGCCCTTCCCGGCCCATCCAGGCACCATTTCTGGAAGGTCATCAGTGCTCGTCTGGGGTCTGGGAATGGATGTGTACTGGTGGCTTCTGCAGTGCTGGGGATGTCCGCTGTGCTGGGCGACATCCTTCCAGGCATTGGCCGTCATCAACAAAGCATGCTCTTGCCATAACCCATTTGGAATGGAACAAGTAGCGATGGGAGGCCATGGAAGGACCGAGGAGTCGGTCACTCAGTTCTCATTCTAGCTCAGTCTGGCCTTAGGCAGGTCCCTCACATCCTTAAGGCCTCAGACTCTTTGTCTCAAAAGTAAGCAAGCTGAAAAAACTCCCGAATTCTAACCTTTTTTTTTAGTAGGACCATGCTGTTATATAAAATATTATAGGGACAAGTGACTTATGAAGCAGGGTAAGATGGCTGTGCTCTGGTTGAAGAAAGCTGTAGGGCCTAGAGTGCCCATCACTTTTCCCCTCACGCCTCCCTTGAAATTCGCAGGGACCACAATAGAAAAACTGCAAAACTGACGATGACTGAGGCCACGTTTAGTCTAATTTCTTCATATTTTAGTTTTCCCAAATTTTATGGAGGTGTAGGAGGGAGATGCTTAATTTTGCTCTCATAAAGCATAAAATCTAGCAGCAAACTTTTATGGACTACAATGCAAATGGTATAATAAATTCATTGTCCCATAGTGTCTGCTGCATAATTGTGTTCAATCCCTTTGTGTATTTTAGTAATGAGAGCATAATTGTCAGTGCTTATAATACATATAATCTCATTACTGTCACTCCCATTAGTATGCTTTCACTTCAGTCCATGCACAGTGAGTTCCACTTTCCCTCTCATTGAAATACATAAATATTTCTCCTTTCCTGCATCCAGATTTCAGTCTAATTCCTGACAGTTATCATGGCTAATCATTGAAACAATGCTGCCTGCCTTGTTTTTAATATGTTCAATCTACCATTTTGACACAATGCCAAGAAGTCATCATCGTGGTGGCGTTGAATAGCGATGACCACATCCTGGCCTTCCTACTAGGATGGCTGGGACTTGTTTGGAGTAGAAACTCATTTAGACGTGCAGATGAACACATTCCTGACAGTGACTATGTGCAGAACTGTAAGATTGGACACAATTATATCCTGCCTCAATTTCAGCATCTGTCACGGGATGAATTTGGCCTCTGCTGTTCTTCTGGATGCCTTCCACTTCTAAACACCCTTATCATCTATCGAAGATTCCAGTCAGAAAACTTAATCACAAACTTCTTTTTAACTTAATTCCTCAAAGTACTGTACGCAAAGTTTTAAAAGTATTGAAAGATGCATAAGACATCCCTCCCCACATGCAATGACGAGGTCCTCTTAATCAGTTCTGAAATTTACAGATCTTTCTATTCTCTATGAATTGCTATTTTTAAATGTGTGTGTTTCAGGCATCAGCTCTTGACTTTCTCTTTGGCAAATGAGAATGTAGCTGTCTTCCATCATCCTGTTTCTCCTTCCCCAAACGCCCGTTGTAGTGCTATTGCAATTTCATTACATGGGGATTCTGCATATTGGAGTGTTCTCAGTTCTATCTTTATGGTCTTGGAATCTTACTGTCTCAGGTCCAATGATCTCTTTCCAGTCTATCTACTTTCCAGCTTCCAAAATACTATGGATTTAAATCTATTTTTAAAATGTCTTTATGGTAGTTTTTAGTGTATTTTGGGAGAGAGTGAAATTTTACATAGACATATATATATTCAATATGCTATCTTCACATGGAAACTCCCTGAATTTCCCTTTTAATCCATAACACAGATCAATTACATACTGCTGACCATACATACCTTCTATATGCCTCTCAAGTCCATTCTCTTGAGCACTCTAATATCAGAATTTTGTGACTGAATATCTGGACCCTTCTGCAATTTGGTCTCTGGCCTCGCTAAAGTGACTAGGCCACTTTGCCGTTTAAATTCAGGCTCTGTCTTTGGGATGAACTATTCTTTGCATGGTCCTTTCCCTACTACTTGTTTTTCTAGTCTGTTTTGCAGACTCCAAGGGAAACTGAGGGGTTGGGCCCTGCGTTGTGACCCTCTCTTTGCTGACCATGTCTGATGACTCCAACTCTTGGCTATATCCAGTGACTCTACCTGCTGACCGTGAATCAACTGAACGTACCCATTGCTCCTACCTCACAACCCCATTTGCTGACCACTGAGTCTGCCAGCCCCTGAAAATCCAGTTGCCTCTCCAATCAGAAAAGGAATGATGTAAGTTTAGGGTCTTGTTTCCCTAGCTACCCTTCCTTTTGGTTAGCAGCTCTCACCTTTAAAACCCTTGCCTAATTCCTCCCACCTTAGAGCGTGTCTTTGGTTCATGGCTAAGGCTATGTTCTCTGATTTGCAAATTATATCAGAATAGAAATCTCTTATCCTTAGAAGAGTCCTGTGGAACTTTCATTTACACTCTCTTCCCCACTGCTCTCCTCATAGTTCATTTTTGCCCCCTAGAAATTTCCAAAAACCTCTTCAGTGGAATGGGCATGGGGAATGTTTATTCCTCCCTAGGCTCAGAGATCCGGACCTTGTAACATTTAGTTTCACGCAAATATAAATGAAACAAGGCAGCGTTCTGGGTCCGGGGTAGGTAGGGTGTTTGAACATCCTGGGTGTCACTCATAGGGAGCAAGTGACATGAAAAGTGGGTTAGATTTTGCACTTACTCATTCCTGCCAGACAATCACTGAACTCTGAGCCGACCATGGCCGAAGGCATCCTCTGAGGATGCCAATAGTGAATTACAGTTGGGGACATAACTATGAATTCATGTTTAGTTTAATATAGGTACAGATGGTTACATGTGGGAAAGTTTATAGCTAGAGAGATATACACATAAGTTAGTACACACATACATTCCCTTACTCTGTCACGAGAGGCCCTAGAAGTAACAACACCCCAATAGCAAGAAGCACACCTAGTGCCCAGATCTTTATTTCTAGTACCATTCTCCAATAAAAAATATGAATACAGTATAGACTTTAGTTAATAACAATGTGTCAATTTGGTCCATTAATTATAACAATCATACCTTACTAATGTAAAGTGCTAATAACAGGGGAAGCTGGGCTGGGAGTTGGTGGGAATTCTCTGTACTACTATCTTCCCAATTTTTCTACAACTTAAACCTATAACTGTTCTAAACAATAAAGTTCAGTTAAAAAATAAAACAACCATGCCCGGCCGGGCGTGGCTCAGTGGTTGAGCATCGACCTAGGATCCAGGGGATCGGGGTTCGATTCCCGGTCAGGGTGCATGCCCGGGTTGCAGGCTGCAGCCGATCAATGACTCTCTCATCATTGATGTTTCTGTCTCTCTCTCTCCCTCTCCCTTCCTCTCTCTGAAATCAATAAAGATATATTTTAAAAAATAAAAAATAAAAATAAAACAACCAGACACAAAACAAGCGATACCTGTACAAAATTTCATATGTTGGGGAGAAACCAATAATCTATTATTGAGCACAAAGTACAAATATGACCAAGTTCCATGTACCTACTTGAATAACCACTATACATGCATATAATCTACCAGTGCTACTTGGTTACTTGGCATGGTCCTGAAATGAGCCCACTCTTAAATTATTCAATCTTGGGGGCAAAAATGTCATAATAACACTTTCCTGTCACATAACGATAAATTTTACCCTCCACAGAGCATCAGACACTTAATAAATATTGCAACTAGTCCTGGCTAACTTTATAAATATTGCAACTACGCTTGGCTAAAATTAGAATGCAGAAGCACCTGTCCCGTCATTGCCACGAGCCCTGTATGCAACTTGACAGAGGGCAGATTCAAGGGCAGATTTCAGAGCTGATTCCACAACAAAACCCCTGTCCCTTTATCCAAGCAACACAAGCTACCTTCTCCCCATGCAAGTTCCTGCAAAAAGAGATGGTCCCTAAGTTAGCCCTCTTTACGACCATGTCCCAAAAGACTCAGTGAGACACCAAGTCGCCAAGTGTGGAGCACAGGTGTCTGCTGCCACGGTTAACGTAGAAGAATCATTAGTCTCAAGTGACTTTTTACATCCTCAAGGAGACAGAAAATAATAACTCAAGCCTTGGGAGCCGAAATGACTTTGTAAGTGTCTTGGGAGCAGTCTTTTTAGAACCCTTGAAGCCTTCAAAGGGCTTACAGAGAGACTAGTTGCTCAAAAGTGGCAGATGATGGTGTGAAAACAGTGGGCACTTCGGCTCCTCTCCTCCTCGAGCTCCTGATAGCATCCTGCAGTTATGAGGCCATGAGTGCCAAAGGAGTCATTTCGTAAGTGCTAAAATTAATTTTTTTTTAAAGTTAAAAAGCTTCTAGAATACCCCTTTCAAGAAGAAACAGCTATTAATGGGGGAAAGATACTTAGGGGGAACAGCTACAAAGTCAATGGTCTGAACTTGCTTCAGCAGCAACTTCGTCTGGAGCACCAGACACTGAGGAAAACCTGGAATCTGTCTCCTTAGAAGACTTGCTGTGAGATCTCTTGCCATGGGAATTTCAATTTAAAACTTAAGGAGGCATCATTAGGTACTGAGTAACTAGTGAACTCTGATTACACGTTAGGAGTTTTTAAAACCTCATTTTTGTCAAAATGCATTAAATTGGATACCAAAAATTTGAAATTTCCCAGTACATAAATTTTATCTTAGGAAAAAAACCTATAAAATATTAAACTCCAGTCAGTAGATTTTCTTTTCAGAGACATGGTTTCAGCAATCCTGAAATTTCTTTTGGTATCTTCTAGACTCGAACAAATGACTATGTGTATGTACTCTGTGATTCTGGGTTGGATTTTGAAAAAAAAAATGGTATTAACTTGTATTTTTAATATGAAGAGATAAGTAGGTTGATATATATAAGTATATGTGTGTGGTTATAAATGGATATGCACATGTATTTCCTAGCCCCTTTTACAGAAAGAACCTAGAAGCAATGACAGACCAATAGCAATAACACCTAGAACTCAGATCTTCATTTAAAAATATTTTTCCACTTGATGGAGCCAGGTATTTGTAAAGAAGCATTTGATCTCAGGGCCAAATGCTTCCCATCTGCAGGGAAGGCAGAGAACTCTTGTTTTGCCACAAATGTTAAGGCATGAGCATATGTCCAAAGGACACACAAGCCAGCTTGAAGAGGCTCGTGCGAGCCCTATCAGGGATCTTTAATACTAAAAATCAAGCTAAACAAACAAAAACTATCCATGACAGGATAACACCAGCTTATAAATAGATGAGGGAGAAATGATAGAGAATTATGACCTGTTACTTCCAACGGTATGAAACTGCAAGTCCTCCTGATTTTGTCCCCTCACAATGAGTCAATCTTATGGGTAGCAGCCAGTCTCGAAAACTACACTCTTGAATTGTCTTCATTCAGATCGTAGACTATTCTTTTAAAAGTAACAGAAATGTGCTCCACAGCAGAACAGGAGACAATCAACCCATATGTATGGTGACTAATCTGCAAAAACCTACTTCACTGCTGGGAGCGAGAGTTTCAGCTAATTTAGCTAAAGCCAGACGTTAGATGTTCCACCTTCAGGTTTATACAAATAGACAACAGTAGGTTTTATAAGGTCATATATTCATTCCTTCCTTCATTCATACACCCATCTATCCACTCTTTTATCTACTTTTACATATAAGTACAATTTTATTCACTCATCCGTTTATCTATTTGCATGTTTATTTCTTCATTAGTCCATTAATTCCTCCAATCATTCATTCAATCGTTCAGTCAAAAAACATTTACTGAATCCTTACTACGTGCCAGGTACCTTTCTAGAAGCTAGAACACAGAATTAAACAAAACGGATGCTTATCCCTGCCTTCATGGAGCTTACCTCCAAGGAAAGACAGTCAACAACCACGAAAACAAAAATATATAAAACATATTAAAAAATAAGTGATGAGTGCTGAGGACAAAAATAAGGAAGTAGAATAGCAAATGTTAGGGAGGGTGACGGTGGTGAAAGTTCAGATACAGGGCCAGAGAAACCTCACTGAGTAGGTGATTTTTAAGTGGTTTTTAAATAAAAGACTAAAGGGCATAAGGGAAGCAAATAAAAAATACTCACATGTGCATATATGTACATATATATATGCATACACATGTGTGTACGTGTGTGTGTGTGGATAGATGTATTTCAATTCATCGCCTTCGTCATTGAAAATGTGTTGCCACGATATATATTTATATATCAGTGGAATTCAACAGTACTTAGTGGCAGTGTTGATTTTACTCTGGGACAGGCAGATAACCAGTAAGAGTCTGTAGACTGGCACTGATCACACATCAAGTGGCACAGACATAGGCCTTGGGGGTCCAAGTGGTTTGGGTTCTACAAAAATAATTGCAGAGTTTGGGACAGAAGAGTGACATGATCTCACTTATGTCTTAAAAATTTCACTTTTACTTCGAAGATGTGGTTTCCTGAGATCCAAAGAAAAAGCACTGTCACGCTCTTGCCACCTCTCCCTGGAATCTCGTATCCCGTGGAGACACTTGCTCTGTGCTCAGGGGCAGGGCCCTGAATGAACAAGGTGTCCTGCTTCAAAGTCTTGCTTGCCAGGGCATAGACAAGTCTGCTTGAGAAACCAAGAAAAACAGAAACCAGCTCAAATCCCAGCGTCCACACGTCACCTGGGTTGGAGTCCCTGCCCTTTCCAGCGAGAGTAGCCCTGCATCTCATCACCGCCTGCTCTGTCAGCAAGGAGCTGCGTGGGAAACCGCCACTGGGCGCCTCTGGCTTTGCAAACTAGCCCGCCATCCAGGGGAGTGGAGGTAATTACTTACACAAAGTGACTGAATAACCAGGGGAATGGACTTGCGATGGCACTAATACATCAGCTTTATTATAACAGGATTTTGCTGGTCCCTTGATGAGATGCTGTATAATACACAAAAGGCAAATTGCGAGCTTAGAAATGTCAAAACAGCAGCCCACCAAAGGAGCTATGACATCTTAATGAACTATTTGGGGAAACTCATTGCTCCAGCAGGACGATGGTCTGCATTTTAATTCAATGTTTAGTTCTTTAGGCTCCAAATAGAAGAAATTGGACTAATCTTCAGTACCTTTCCGTATGTGAAAACAAAATAAACCTTAGCACGTCTTCATTTCGCTTACCTCTATTTTCACTCTTACCCTGCAGCTAACCAACGGTAACAATACCTCCTATTGGAACTATGTCATGACTATTTACCTGCCAGGAAAACACTGAATTCATCCAGTATCTTTGGTAAGTGTGGTCACTGAGAAACAGCCATTTCTAGTCCCTGCCTCTCCTAGTCCCCATCTCCTGGAAATAACTACCCATAAAAAATCTTTCTTTAGAGAAGCTAACAGTATAAAGCTTCCCTGGATTTCAAGAGAAGAGGAAATGATCGGCTCCTTTCAGATGGTCTATGATAGACTGGATAATACCCCTACTCTCCCTCCCACCTTACTCCCAGGATTTCCACATCCTAATCTCTGGAACCTGAACATGTTTTGCCATGTTATATTACATAGCAAAAGGGACTTTGTAGGTGCTGTTAGGGCTATACAGTCTTTAGAAAGTTTATCCTGGATTATTCAGATGAAGTCACTGTAATCACATGGAACCTTTAATGTAGAAGACAAAGGCAGGAAAGTCAGTGAGAGAGACGTAGTGACGGAACAAGAGGCAGGAGGGATTGGACACATGGATTTATAAGAGGGATTCCAAGGAAGGGGGCCATGAGCCAATGCATGTAGGCAGCCTCTAGAAGCTGTGATCAACCCCACAACTGGCAGTTAGCAAAGAAACACAGACCTGAGTCCCACAACCACAAGGAACCAAATGCTGCCAACAACCTGAATGAGCAGGAAAGAGATTCGCCCCTAGAGCCTCCAGAAAGAAGCACAGCCCTGCTGACACCTTGATTTTAGCCCTGTGAGATCCATGTTGGACTTCTGACCTAAAGAACTATAAGATAAGAAGTTTGCGTTGTTTTAAACCCCTAAATTTGTAGTGATTTATTATGGCAGCAATAGAAATCTAATCATGGTCTATAAGAGGCAGATTCCTTGATAAAAGTCACTCTGTGAAGTTTAGAAAAGTATGGCAATGAGAGGGTAAGCAAATGCAATGGGGTTGCATCCTCTGCTCATTTCCTTTTGCCAGTTTAGTTATTTCATTATACAAGTTGGGGTGGAAAGAGGGAGAAACATGAGATGGTGATAGAGATGGAAAAAGAACAATTTCTACAAGTGGTCTTGGGACACCACCATTCCACTCAGTGAGCATTCACCCCAGAGAAACCTGAATCTAATGGTCTCCAGTGAGTCTCAGGTCCCATTTAACTCTCATCGTTTGAGCAGCTTATTACATTAAGTGTGATGTAGAAGTGCGATCCTAGCATTTAACAAAACATATTTTTCAGGGGGTAAAAACAGCCCTTAAATACAAGCCAACTCCATTAGCTGGCAGTAGGTTACAGAAAATAGGATTCTTTCCAATACTAAAAGCTGGCTGTCCTGGGCTACATGTTACTCACATTCTCTAACAGAGCACCTTGCTAAGAACATTCAAGGGCAATTGTCGAATAAATTTTTACCTTAAAACCTAACCTCAGGAAATGTGATTCCATTCTAAAGATAAAGGATGAGGTAGAACAGTATCTCTTACAGAAACTTTCAACAATAAATTTTAGTTTGAACAAAAATTCAATTATTTCTGCTAGTCAGAGATGAATAGAGATATAGCTGAGAGTTTCACCAGCTTCCAAGATTGAATCTTGACCTGAAATAAATTTAACCAAAGAGGTGAAAGACCTGTACTTTGAAAACTCTAAGACTCTAAAGAACCAAGTTGAAGAAGATACAAATAATTTGAAGGATATGCTTTGCTCATGGACTGGAAGGATGAATATTGTTAAAATGTCCTTACTACCTAAAGTAATATGCAGATTCAATGCAGTCCCTATTAAAGTACCAATGGCGTTCTTCTCAGAATAGAACAAATTCTAAAATTTACATGAAACCACAAAAGACCCTGAATAGCCACAACAGTCTTAAAAAAAAGAACAAAGTTGGAGGAATCACACTCCCTGATATCAAACTATACTACAAAGCTACAATAATCAAAATAGTATGGTGCTGGCATAAAAATAGATATATGGATCAATGGAATAGAATAGAGAGCACAGAAATAAGTCCTCATTATAATAATTACTCTATAACAAAGGAGGCAAGGATATATAATGTAGCAAAGACAGTATCTTCAATAAGTGTTGTTGGGACAACTGGGCAATCATACAAAAAAATGAAACTAGACCACCATCTTACACCATACATAAAAATAAATTCAAAACGGATTAAAGACTTAAATGTAAGACCTGAAACCATAAAAACCCTAGAAGAAAACAAAGGCAGTAAACTTACTGACATCACATATTTTTTGGGTATGTCTCCTCAGGCAAGGGAAACAAACGAAAAATAAACAAATGGGACATCAAACTAAAAGGTTTTGCTGAAGAAACCCATTAACAAAATGAAAAGAACTACTGAATGGGAGAAGGGATACTCAAATGACACATCTGTTAAAAGGTTAATATCCAAGATATAATGAATTCACACCAAAACAACACCAAAACAACAATCCAATTAAAAAATGGGCAGAGGACCTGAAGAGACATTTCTCCAAAGAGAATATACAGATGGCCAACAGACATATGAAAAGATGCTCAACATCACTAATGATCAGAGAGATGCAAATTAAAATCATAATGAGATACCAGTTCACACAAGTCAGAATGGCTTTCATCAATAAATCAATATATGTCTAACTATGCTCTTCAGACTTTCACTTCCTAAGTGTCACAATTAAGATCCCCCCCAAAACTTCATGTCTTTGTACTACTCTAATATTTATAACCTGATATTAACAGCCCAATAATGCACGTTAATGTCTAAGCATGACACAAAAATCAACAAATTACTACGGAGCACCTACCATATAGAAGCAGCAGTCTAAGACCTCAGGGTCACACAACAAAGCATAAGAGGGAATTCCTTTCTTCAAAAAAGTTAGAGTCTACTGAGGAGCACTAGATGAGAATCCTCTACATGGAACACAGGACGACAGAGGGACAGTTACATCCAAGCAAGAAAATGCAGGTTCTAAGCAAAATAATGCTAGTTCAGAGGAAGGTTGCCCCGAGAAGGTAGCATAGAACCTTGACCTTCATGATGGTTAGACTAGGGCTAGCCAGGAATGGATGGATGAAGAATTTCTGGGAAGGAGAATGGCATGATAAATATAAGGGAGGAGGTAGGAAAGCCTATGATGCATTTGGGAATCATAAATGAATGGATCTGGCTCTATATGGGACTCAGCTGTGTTTTACAGGGGGAGGGGGTGGCATAAAATTACTCAACTTTGGGTAGGGGAAGCTTTCCTACCTTGGCAGTGTTGGCTAGAAGGTAAACTGAAGAGTCTTTCCTCTTCTTTCACTGGAAAATCATCTTGCCAAAGTTGACTCAGTTCAGATACTCTCGCTGTACCAGAACACACCTGAGTAAGAGCAAGTCCCCGTGTACACAAATGTTCAGTTATTTCACAATTGCAGCAGCGAGATCAGTGTGCTTTGGGAGGTGAGGCAGGGAAGAGAGTGAGAGACAGAGCATCGAGGCCCTTAGGAACCAGTCTTTCTACTTCAGGTAATGACACCGAGACAAAACGGCAGAGGGTCTAAGAGCGCAGGGCTCCCAATTCTGTTTCTCCTCAGTTGTGTAGCCCTGAACAAGTCATCGGAGTTCCCAGATCATCAGTTTTCTCATCTACAAAGCAGATATCATAAGAGCTGCTGCCAGCACAAGATGCATGTGACCACTGAATGAAAAAATAAACATCCCGTGCTAAGCACTGCCTCTGACACCCTAGCGAGCGTTCGCTTAAGGTACCCTGACCAGGCAAATGTCAATAGTTCTGAAAACAGCCATTAATCACTGCTGGGTGGAGAAAGCTTCTCAGTGCAAAAACATGCCCGTAATAACCTGTAATGGATAATACAGAACAGGGGCTGGCTCTCATCTCAGGAGAAATGCCCACGGGGCCCGTGCTCAAACAATCCTGGTAGCGGAGTGTATGTGGGGGGAGCGAGGGGGTGCAGTGGTGGGCCTTTCTTATTACTCCTTGAGCACAATATAGTGAGGTGCAAACTAAGCTGACAGTCATTTTAAAATTGTTCCTGACACAATATTACAGATGAATGGGCTAAAAAAGGCCTACTTCAAATGTTTGACTTACATGCACAAAACATTAGCTTAGTATCTGAGACTGGAGTTTCTCCATATATTGACTGCTAAGAAAGTACAAGAAACGGTGTATTGCTTTAAAAAAAAAAAAAAAAAAAAAAATCGCCTTGGGATTTCTCCCTCTGATTCCTTAAACTTAAGTGTTTGCCAAGACAGGATTATTTTTTTTTTCCCCTTCAAAAATCTAGTAAATAGGCATCTGTCACCAAAGTAACAAAACAATCTTAATTACAGTTATTCAAACAAAGCCACTATAATTCTCTATTTATTGCAACAAGAAAAATATTCAGAAGACAATCAATAAATCATGTTTTCCTCTTAGAAAATTCTAAACAATTCATTAATGTTTTCCAATACACTATTTGGAGGGCAATTTCTGAGTTGGGCTAATCAGACAGTCTTCTAATGAAATTACAGACGAGACTGAACTCTGCACTCCATACTCGGAGAACATTTGGGGTCAGTGCATTTGAGGCTAGGACAAGAATGGGCCATGGGACAAAGCAGCTGGCTCCACAGCAGCTCAACAGGCCACACGGAACTGAAGCTGGCAGTTTATGCTCTGTTGAATCGTGTTTCCCTTTCATTTTCTGTCCAATATAAGGAGGCCCAATAGTCTGATTTGTCAGTATGGGCAAAAACAATAAATGATAATAAATTATAAAGATGATAAATACACGCCCATGTCCGTGCACACACGAACATTTAAGCCTCACTGAAACCCTGTTAGACGGGAATCATTTTACCTACTGAACAGGTGAAGAAACTGAGGCTCAGAGAAGAAGAATCTTTATTTGCTAGGTCACCGAGCTGGGGTGGGACACAGTGCTATCAGATTCCACATTCACTGCCCTCAGTAGCGATACCATCCTGCCTTTTCTCCCCTATAGCCGGGTTAGCAGGTCGTAATTAGGGAGAAATGCAAGAGAAACCTGCCTTCGTGTCACCATGAATGGAGCCTATGATGCAAAAATGTGGCCACTAAGTGTCTTCAAACATTTCCTGGACTCTAACGACCAGAATATGTGCACCATTGCTTATAATCCTAACTTCCCCGGAGACATACAGCTACAGGAAAGGAGGTGCTCATTCCTTAACATGATGATAAAAAATCAGAACCCAAGACACGGTATGGAGTATGGCTCCATTATCACAATTTATAGATAACAAAGAGCGGTCGGGTGACATGCCCAAGCTCCCGATTGTTCTGTACCAGTCTCCTCGAACAAGCCAAGGCAGGCGACGGCCCCTGGGCCTTCAGCGGCTAAAACGCAGGCAAGGGGATGGAGAGCCAGCCTCGCCGTCAGCCCCTCAGGCAGCGTTCCCCAGACCGTCCAGAGGGAAGGACCAACGTGGCTTTCTTCTCTTTAATTTCCAATCCATTACAGATCAAAACTTCTGTAAAATACTAGATGCCACAGGAACATCAGACAATGCTCTAAACGTTTCTAATACTTACCCTCAATTTCTATACTTCTCTTGTCCTGGGCCAGGACCAGCTGTGGGTTGACACTGGTTCTCTCACCACATCCACTGTGAGCGGCACTCCAGGGTCAGGAAAGACAGAGGGGATACGCACACGATAGCATACAGGGCTGAGCCAGGCTCAGCGCTGCCAGAAGCAGTTTGGTGTCCCTCCCCTTCCCTTCAAATCTAATTCCTCTGTCAGCGATGCTTCCCTGTGCCACCTCAGAGCCCCCACGCCAACCGGGCCCTGAAAAGGTTTCTTGCATGCCCAGAACTCCTCCCTAAAAGTCCCTGACACCTGCATCCCCCCTATAATTCCCCCAACAAAAATAATCCTGTTACCCATCTGAATAAGCCCTACTCTCTGCTAAAACAGAGCACAAGGCAATTCTGGAGGTAAATCTAATATTCTGAAAATTTTGAAACAACAGCTTCTAAAGTAAAGCACTCATACCCTACGGGTGTGCAGAGTGACCCACTCTGGAAGACAGCAAGCAGCTATAGCCTCTGTTTATATTGATCTCCACTCTCATCTATTTAAAATGTCTGTTTGTAAGGTGTCATTTACAATGTACTTATTATATCAGCACAGTACATAAAACAAACAAAAATACATATGTCAGGGTGACAGTTCTTTTTTTTCCCCCAGACAGCAGTGCTCAATGAAAACAAAGTTGCTTTGTAAACTTTAATGTATCTAAGATTCACTGCAATGCCTTGTTTAAAACATAGATCCTACTGTCTCCATATATTCTAGTTCACTGGGTCCACAGGGGGGCCCTAGACTATGGATTTTTAAGAATTATGCACCTCCCCCAAGTGATTTTGATGCAACTGCCCCAGGATCACCCTGAACCACCCTCTGCACATAAACAGGTAGGACATTTCATTAGAAGGAGCTGACACAGTTTTGTCCTATTTTAGTTAATGGTAATTCATGAGTAAGAACAGAGCGCTGATATTCCTTCAACAATGACATTTTAAAGTAATTAAGTTTTACACTTGAAAACAAGGTCACTGTCTCTAAAACTCAATGCTCATTAAGGTTCCAAATGTAGAAATTAAGGGAAAGAAAGGCATTTATTCTGGAAAATGCAAACATCAAAGAGAACACACTGTTCTTTTTTGGATGAGTCCAAATGAATGTCATGTTGGCCTGCAGAGAATCTGTTAAAACATGATGCAAGTAACGAATCTGAAGCATGTTTTGACCAACATGGAGCTCAGCTGACAGCAAACCCAGTCCCAGGATTTGGAGAAGGGATTTCTTCTCAGGATGGGCCATGCATTTGAAAGCCTCCACTTTGGTGATGAAAACCAGAGGAACTCTAGTTAATGAGACTGCTGTGACATCCGGAGAGTGTGTCGGGTGAGAGCTCCAGCTGTGGTTAGTGAAAGGAGAGCCCAGCAAAGGGGGCAGACAGGGCAGCCAAGAAAGGATGTGCCTACAACAGACAGCAGGAATTCAATCACTGGGCCGAGGTTTGGGGACACACGTGGGCTCTTGAATGGACCACTTGGGCGACAAGGCAGCTTCTCCATGCTGAGTTCATGAGATAAGGGGGAGATTATCAACGCAGGGACTCTAGGGCAGCAAAGAAAGGCTACAGGTGGAAACTAGGCTACGAAAGGGGAGGAACATCAGTTGCTTGATTTGAAAAATCTCGTCAGATTTTCCTTCTATTGTCCTGTCCCACTACCCCCTACAAATGCAGTGCTGGAGGTCAGTTCACAAGTTAGAACAGCCCTGTCTGTGGCAAAGACCGCAGGCCCGTCTATATCATGTTTGTGCCTTCAAAGACAGGGGCCAGAGTGTTCCCAAAAATGAATAAAATAGCTTGACAAAGGACAGCTATGTTTTTTTCTAGGTTTAGAAAGAGGCTGAGGACTGCTTCCCTTCACATTTCTGAGAGGCAAAGGGAAGACAATTCTACTTACAGACCACTTTCATCCTAATAATTGGGCTTTTCTAATGGAGAATAGATCTTGGAAGAGTAAACACTGTGATCCATCAGGCAACTTTTTTCCTCTCCAGCTAGATATGTATTTTAGTCCTTCTGAAAATATCTTAAAAGTTCGAGGTTGTCAGCGTTCGGAATGGACCCCCTTTATCTACACTAATGGGACAGAATTTGCACTTACCGCTCCTAGAGAACATCTAAACATTTTAAGTCGGCCAAAGAGAGGAAATAATTTTATTTTCCATTAAGCTTGTTTGTGGAAAAATAGCAAACTCCTGGCCTCAAAACTGCTTTTCATTCCCACCGACAAAACTTACCCTTGCCAAATTGTTTTACAATAATTGCAGCTTTTCAAATGGATTTTCAACAAAACTCAAAGATGCATTTTCCTCTGAGCATTTGTATTACAATAGTTGAAAAACAACATTAGCTTGGATGGGTCTAAACACAAACAAACCCGTGATAAAGAAATTGCATTAATTTTCTTTAATCCCCAGAAGGCAGACAACCATCCTCATGAAACTCCTATGTGCACAATTTTGCAAGTCATCGAGACTGGGATCATTACCCTATAATAAGCATGTGCTCCCTGTCTGCTCCGATATAATTAAAGAGCGACTTCTCCCAGCCACACTTCCCACATGCGACACTTAGTGAAGTTGTGGATACATCGCCCACATCCCCTTGACACTTCCTCTTCCCAAACTTGGGGACAGCTTCTAAATGCGTGTGGCCATAACTCGAAGCCTGAGGGCTTTCCTTGGCTGCAGAAGCTGCTCAGCCCTTACTTGGGAAAAACAGAAGATCTGTGGAGTTTATGACCCCAGGAAACACCTTCCACCAATGACACCTAGGAGTTGACAGCATCTCACCCTTCACATGGGATGGCTCTGGGACATGATCAGCACAATGTCCCAGGTCACCCACAGCAATAACCTGCTCATTGACCTACCTCGAACTAGCCTCCCTTCCATCCCTGCCTCACCTCCCCACTCCCCTGCTGATGCTTCCTGGGTTGCCTCACAATTTAACTACCTGCAGGTCTTTGTTTCAATCCTTAGACCGGAAAATCCACTTGAGGCAAATACATTTTCCAAAAAAGTTCCAAGGCGTCATTTTTATTTCAGAACTATGCTTAGTACCAGTGCAGAAAACAATAGCCTTGACACGTTCACAGGTGATGACCTCAAAGGCGTGAAACGGCAAAACCTTTTTGGATGCCAACAACTCACGGCAGGTCCTGGAGATAAAAAGTAAAGGGACCTAGCCACTGCCTTCATCAAGATTATAGTCTCAACCCCATGAGAATAAATCTCAGGTTTCTTCTCTGTGGATTTCAGAAATGGGGAAAGGTCCTGCATTTTGCCTTCTAAATTCCACTTCAAGGTCTCATGTCCTTCCATGAAAGACTGAAACCAGTGGTGACCGTGTTCGGTATCACAAACTCTGATAAAAATCCAATGCTATCCTTTCAGACAAATATACACGTGCACCTGCACATAACGGGGCACATACAGTTTCAGAGACCCCCAGCCTCTAAACCCCTACCTGCGGATCCTTCTGGAGGTCTCTGGGCCCGCGCAGAAACCCGTCGCCCGGACCGGGGCTGGTCAATGGAAATACAGCGCATGACATGCATGTCACCTTATATATGGAATCTTTTCTAATAGTCACATTTTAAAGAAGCAAAAAGCAGATGAATTAAGCGTAATATTACATTTCATTTAACCCAATATATCCAAACAATGATTTCAATATGTAATCAACAGAAATATTATTAATAAGCTATTTTTACAGTTTTTTAAACTCTGTCTTCAGATCCCAGTGCCTATTTGACACTTATGCATGTCCTGGTGCGGATGGGTCCCAGTTCAAGTCCTCAGTAACCGACACGCCTAGTGGCTCCGTATTGCACCGCGCAGCTCCAATCAACAAGTGGCAGAAGCCCCTTCTCCTACCCTCCCCGGCCCCTTCAAGATCCCTTCTGCCCGAAGAGCTTCGTCTCGACAAGGAACACGCTGCGACTCCCTCCCCTTCCTGCTGTGAAATGCTCCTCTTCAGCTCCCCTGTTGACAAGAACTTAAAAACCCGTTCATGCGTTAGTGCTAACAACTGACAAGTTTTGGAGTAAGAACTGCAAGCGATCTTCTATTCAAATAGCAACTCTGACCATTATCTAGTCATTTCCGATGTTGAGGAAGGCTCTGGGGCTGCATTTTGGACTCCATGGGAAGGAATGTTATTATTAATTAGTCATGCTGACCACTGGCACAGTTAGGTGGGTAGCATATGAGCTACATATACCCTGATAAAAGGTACTCATAGCTACCAGGTGTTTCTTAAATAACCCAAAGAAAGTAGTCTTCAGGCATGTGCACTAAGCAAGTATTGGTCTATGCTTTGATTTCTATGGTCTCTGTCTTAAGAGATTTGTAGACTATGCAACATGATAAAATATATCAATATGGATATAGATACACATATAGATATGGATATAGGTGTAGATATATCTTCTCCAGAAGGAGAGTAAGTTGAATTATGACACAGATGAGAAAAGAATTTTGAGAGGGAAAAAGAAGCTAAAGAAAGTTATATGGCCAAGTTTTTGTGCTAACAAGGATCAGCAATACCACCGGAAATGCTCCCCTGATTAGCTCCTTGGGAAAGTTATGATGTGGGCCTCCTCCTCACACCCATTCTTTAATTTAATTCTCATGACAACCTTACAAAGTAGATTGGAAAGGAGAAATTGCCCAGTGGCCAGAGGAAGATCCTGTGGAATAGAAAGTGATTGGGATTCCCAGTTGCAAGAGTATTCATGGCATCTGGGGACATCCTTTCCACTGGATTTCACCAACACTTCTATTGCAGCCTCTGATTGCCTCTAGGGAATTATCCTTTCTACCTTGGTTTGAAAGTGTTTGGAGTTAGAAACCCTACAAATGGCCTTTGTTCTCAAGAACAGAATTAGGTAGCTAATTGGTTCTAATCATGGTAATTAAATCCACATTTTCCTTTACATGTGAAAGGAGCTATTTCCAGGCACCCTCCTCCTCTGCCCCACACAGACTATCAATAAATAAGTTTTCTTTTTCACCCTATTTTTAGCACTTTTCTAAGGCTGTGCCAATGAAAACATAGGTGGAAGGGAACACTTTGAGATTAAAGAACTACAAAGATTTGCTTCCCGCAGAGGTAACTATAGACCATTCAATAAAATAGGGAAGCAAGCAGAGCCCAGATGTCAGCTGGGTTCACCCAGTCCTCTACAATGGAAATAAAATAAAATAAAATCCACCTAATGAACGATGGGACACCTGTCTGCTGTCCAGAATGCTCTGGGATTTTGGGTAGTGAGGTGTAGATTTCTCTTAATCAATTTTGGCTACAAATTCCTGATTCTAATGAATTAGTCTGGTTTATAGATCTCTTTATTGCAGTACTTTTGCTCCAGGACACTCCTGGATGCCACCCTCTATTTTTTTACTCCCTCAATCCCACTAGCACAGGACTATGTGAATAGCAAGCAGACAAAGGGGGTTCTGCAGCAGAAAGGAAGAAAGGTTTCCGTTACATCAAATAACAGAATTGAATGAGGGGCACTGCTGTTTGGGGGAATGTGGGACAACACTGCAATGGGAACTCTGCATGATCATCTGTGCAGTTTGCTCCCATCTCCCCATCTTGAATTATCCTCGCTTGTTCTACGCCCCATCATGCAAGCTCCCATAAATTTATTACACAGGACATTTGAACTGCTTCATGTCAAGATTTCCATACAGACCATGTGCTAGCCCCTCAATGTCCCACTGGAAAAAAAACAAAACCTGATCATTCTATCATTTATCCATCTCTAAACAGTTGAAGCTCCCTGGTGGTGCCAGCTATTTAAATAATAAAAAATGTATTTACTTTTTTCTTGTCTTTAATCAGGTTTCCCAGAAGCAGATCCTGGGATGAGGGTTTGTGTGCAAGTAATTTATTAAGGAAGTGTTTCCAGGGGAGACTGGTAAACACCACTGGTAAGCAAAATCCTTCAGAGGCCTGATCCCACGGGGAGCTCTGGAGCATTCGCTGTGCTGTAGAGTTGTCCTCACTAGGGAGTACCTGTGAGTCCTTGGCTAAGGGCCACCCAGCCACCTCCTGGGCATTTGTAAGTGCAGAGTGGCTCAAGTAGCCTGAGGGGAGGCCTCCAAAGATAAACTGTGGGTACTGGTTATTAGAATGAAAATCATGCAGAGAAAGAATGAACAAAAATACTAAATAGGAATCCAACAGGATCTAGGTAGATGCCAACATTGCCCACTGCTTCACAAATTTTTAAGCAACTAGAATATCTTGGCATTTCTTTGCCCCATGTTTTCAATACACTACCATACACCCACCCAGGTACCACAGTATCCAGACCTGTCCTCTGTGTTTTGTACCCACCTCACCACTTCCTCCTCCAGAAAGATTTACCCATCCAGTATCAGGCAACCTGAGTATCTTTACATGTCCGTGCAACAGCTAGCTCATCTGGTCCTCAAGTCTATGTACCTGAAGGTTAACATGTGATGGTCTCCAGGTAACAGTCATACTTTGATTAATGCCTAACCCAGAAAATGTATTCTAAGGAAATGACTCACTAAAATGGTATCAAATTATAGACAACATAGGGGAAATAGTTTTGAGTAGGTAGACTTTTTTTTCCTCTTGGCACCAGAATCGAGAGCCCCTTGGGGCAAGTAGGTAAACTTTTTTAATGGTTTCTTTGAAATGATCAAATTCTTTCTACAACTAATACCTTGGTAGAGGCAGAAAAATTAGTAGTAGCCATTTATCACAGCTCACTCTATCCCCAGCATGATGCTTAGACTATTGGATCTCATTTAATCTTCGCAACTACCCTGAGGTTTAAGTGTTGCAATCTCCATTTTAGAGAGAGAGAGGAAAACGGTGGCATAGAAAGTTGAAAGAACTTACCAAAGAGGAGGAGCTAAAAAGTAGCAGAGTTAGTATATGAACCTTGACAAGTGTGAAACCAAAGTTCTGTTCATCACAATGCTATCTCGCCCCCCAAAACATAACTTCCACTGCTCTCAAAACCACAGAACAAATCAGGAAGCAGGTATCAGGGGTAATGAAAGAAGATTGGCACTATAAGGTACTCATGAAAACCCTAATGGAACACTCAGATCTGAGCTTTTTAATTAAATATAAATGTGTTGTTCATATGTTGTAATTGTTCTGCATTGCACTCTCTCTCACACACACACACACACTCCCCTACTCTTCACCCTCATCTCATAGGAATACGAGATAAAATTATGTAGGAAACGTAGGTTCAAAATAAGCTTCCTAAAGAACATCTCGTAAGCCCCTGGTCCTCTAAGCTGACTAAGGGAAACTGAGGAAAGTGAGAACACAATATCCAACTTCTCCATATTTTGTTAAAATCTGAATCAAAGAACTTACTATATCCCCACAACATACAGAAAATTGTGTGAGCACTTGCATGTTGTAAGTATCCGCTGTATAAAATTTCAGAACACAGAATTTCAGGAAAATAAGTCCATAAAATACTACAAAGCACGAAAGAATTGAGATGCAAGGCTCGTTGCTGCTGGGCAATTGACAGCTGCAAAACGATATACAGAAGATGAAAAATAACTTCCAGAGCCTTCTGAAGTGACACCCCAGTGATAAATGTTTAATAAAAAGCACACCAGTGTTAAAGGAATTGATTATTACTGGCTGACCTTTCACCTCAAGCTGCACTATTTTTAATAATGTTTAAAACATTTCAAAGGGGACACTATAATATATCTTGTTTTATGGCCTTTAATGCTTTTCATGAAAAAAAAATCTCAGGGTGATGAATGGCAAAAGGAGGAATAGAGAACATGATTCTGGATATTTGAGTGACGCTTCTACCTACGTGAACTGTGAGCCACAGTGATCAGGGTTATGTGGTTGGAGGTTGTTGCTCACCCACTGGAGAGTCTCACAGTGATCTAGAAGCAAAGGGTAACTGTGAAAGAGCCTGCACCATTTGCAGGATCTAGAAAGAGTCTTTAAAACGCAGCTTTTTCTACACAAGCAAAACCTTCTGATTTGTTATGATTAACCAGGATGACTAACTACTACTTGCTTTCTGGAAGGAAAACATATCCTGAATTCCCAAACACAAGGGAGTAATATGTGTGGTCATGTCCCTAGTGTAAAGGATGCGCTGTTAGTGGATGGAGGAACAGGGCAGGGGGAGATAGAATTGCAAAGATAATACAATATATAATATTACCAAGGTATAAAAAACAAAACATGAGGAAACTACATAAAGTAATGCCAACATAGTCTTACCTTGTAACATTTACACTGGGTCTAGAACATGGGGCGGTGAACTACAGCCCACAGGCCAGATCTGGCCTGCCACCTGTTTTGTTGGTTGTTTTTTAAATAACATTGCGTTGGCACCCAGGCCCGCTCATTCATTTCTGTGTTGTATGTGGCTGCTTTTGCGCTGTTGGAACAGGCGAGCAGTTGCAGCAGAGGCCGGCTTGCAAAGCTGAGAATATTCACTGCCGGCGGTTCATTACAGAAAACAGTTTGGCAACCACTGATCTAAAAAGAACAGTTTGCCAGGATGGAGAGAGGAAGGGAAAGAGGGAAAAGCATGTGCGAAGGTGAAAACTCCAGCAGGCCGGGCTCCGCTCAAATGGGGTTGACTGAGTTTGTTAACTGTCAAGCAACAACTGTTCAAGATTTTACTTCCCCATGACAATATTCAGACATTTCACTTAGGCAGGGGCAACATTTATCACCTGTGGACTAACGTAGCCCTGTGTGGAGAAAGATTCAGGAATTCATAGGAATACAGAAAGAAAAGCTTAATTATCCACCAGAGATAAAGAAAAAAAAAATGCATGCAAGTATCTGTTCGATAATTGCCATCTTGGACGCACATCTTCTAGAAGCCTAAAAGGCTTTGCTGCCCTGGCCACTTTGGCTCAGTGGTTAGAGTGCCGGCCCTCGGACAGAAGGGTCCAGGGTTCGATTCCCGGACAAGGGCACATACCTGGGTTGCAGGTTCGATCCCCATGTGGGAGGCAACCAAATCATGTCTCTCTCTCACATTGATGTTTCTCTCTCTCCCTCTCCCCCCTTCCTCCCTCTCTTCCACTCTCTCTAAAAATCAGTGGGAAAAAATATCCTCAGGTGAGCATTTAAAAAAAAAAAAAGGCTTTGCTAGTCTCAGGGTGAAACCAAATCATACCATCCCCTATTCATTCCCTTTGTTTCTTGAATTTTTTTCTCCCCCATCCCCACCAAATAGCATGAGTTCTGGAATCAGAATACACAGGTTTACATCCCAGCTCTACTGCATACTATGGTATGATCTGGGCAACTTACTCAGTTTCTCAATGCATCGATTCTCTCCTCCGAATGGGGACAGTAATCGCATATTCTTTGGGTATTAAGCACTGAGGTTGTAGTGCCTGGCTTCACAATGAAATAAATGTGGCTTTACCCCACTGCACTCTCCCCACCTCCCTATCAACTGCACAGAGTCTAGCAGAAGAGGGACTTTTTTCCCTTCCCATCGGGAAGCTACCTAAGCAATCAGGTTATTAACTCAAGGGAGTTCTCCTTCATCCCTTCACTAAAACGTGAATTCTTTCTCCACTAAGCTTTGCCAGTTTACAACCTGTGCAGCCCACTCAGGTTCTTAATGGTGGTGAAAACACCAGAAAGGTTTCAACACAAATGCCAGCGCCTGCCTCCTCTCCAAGCCCACCTCACACTGCCCACCTTGACCTCTTCACTCCGCTGCGCGGCCTTCCCTCAGTTCCTACGACTCACACTTTCCCTCTGCTCGGCTCCTCTGCTCCTCAGCACTCACCCACTTGATTCCTAAACTCGACCCTTCAAGTCTTAACGCAAAGGACCCTTCTCAAAGCAGCCTTCCTGACCTCCGCTGCTAAACCAGGGAATAGCGCCTCGGGCCATCCTTCACGAACCCATGATTTTTCCTTATTGTACTTAACAAAATGTACTTTTGTCATGTGTTTATATGTGTATTTAATCAATGCTTGTCTCTCTCCCTAGACCAGGACTGACAAACTTTGGCCTCTAGCCAAGTCTGGCCTAATGCCTGCTTTTGTACAGCACAGGAGCTAAAATTGGTTATATGTTGAGTGGTTATGTAAGTGTCTACATACTATCGTCCATTTTCCATTAGGCTCACAAAGGCTAACACATTTACAACCTGGTCCTTTGCAGAGAATGTTTGTTGACCCTGCACTAAATATACACTTCTTTTTAAAATTCCTATATACCTGGCACCTGGCACAGAGTAAAAGAGATAAGATACACAGGCAGATGAGTAAGTAACTAATAAAATATGTAAACACTCTCATTGTTAGCACATTCTGTGTGCAGCACATCATTTGTTGAAGGAACGTTGATTGTGTGAACAGAGAACAGAGTTTTAAACCAAAGCATTACTGACTGGTACCATCTCTAAAGGAACATACCTTGCTGATTAATTATTAATATAAATCTGTGGATTGGGGGGGGGGGAATTAGCCCTATGTCCCTGCTCATCTTGTTTTTAAGTCTTTGCTTCCTGCTGAAATGCCTCGTCCCTTCCTGTGTCCAAGTTCCACTTAACCTTCAACGCCGGCTTCAGCCCCCATCCTTCCCCAAGCCTTCTATAAAACTTGAAGGAACAAGGTTATTCTGGGTCTATTCAGATCCTTTAGCACCATGGTTGTCGAAGTGGAGTCCCAGGACCACCATCATCATCACCTGGGACATTGTCAGAAACTTATCTAGGGACTGACTGACTGAAGATGTGATACATAAGCAGTGGAATACTACTCAGCCATGAAGAAAGATGAAATACTGCCATTTGAGACAACATGGATGGATCCTGAGATATCATGCTAAGCGAAGTAAGTCAGACAGAAAAAGCTAAGAACCATATGATTTCACTCCTACGTGGGATATAAACTGAAAGCAACAAATAAACAAACAAGAAAAACAAACAAACAAAAACTCATAGACACAGACAACAGTGTGGTGGGGACCCGAGGGAAGGGGGTAGGGGGTAACAAAGGGCATAAAGTCTGAAGAAGATCTGACTTTGGGTGGTGGGCACACAATGCAATATACAGATGGTGTATCACAGAATTGCACACTTGAAACCTATATAACTTTGTTAAAAAATGGAACCTTAATAAATTTAATTTTTTTAAAAGAAACTCTGGAGGAGGGGAAGCAGCAGGGGAGGACAGTGATCTGTGATGTTAACAAGCCTGCCAGGTGACCCTGCTCTCGGGCAATGGCTCTCAACCCGAGATGCATAGTATCACCACCGAGAACACTTTTTCAAAGTACCTATGCCCAGGTCCCACCCCACAAAAAATTTTTATTTAAAAAGATTGGGTAGGGCTTAGGTATAATTATTTTTAAATAAACACACACACATTGCTACATACATATATACATAAATACATCTACCTTCCTCCCCCATGTCATTCTAAAAAGCAACCAGAGTTGAGAACTATTCTTACATGCTCACAATCTAGGTCACTGACTAACCTTTACTAGAATAGTCAACAGTTCAACAGCCTTTTAATAGAATAATACTTTTTATAGGAATGTTATTAAATAAAATAAACAAAAATACTGGCAAGGACATCACATCATAAACAAAACAAAAGAAAAACCTGTTTAAGATATCAACTGTAGCAACAACAACTGAAAGAGACCAACCAGAATACGCCTTCACTTTGGATTGTCATCTGCGCTTTGCAAACTAGAATTCAACGGATTCATATGTGTCTAAAACTTTATGCATTCACAGCTCACCAGGAAGCAGAAACAATATACTGCTCAGCTTAGGTAAATGGTCACTTGAATCGCTTAAAGAAAACATTACCGCATCACTAATACATATCTGCCCTTCCCATGAATATATTTGTCCCACTTGGTATGCCACCCATTTGTTCTAAGTTCCTGAAGTATTGGTTTTATAAGCATCCTCTTTGTTGGGATGGAAATTTTTGCTTTTGAAAATATAACATTACCTTCTAAATCTCTTGGGAGGCTGGGTAATATTCTTGCCAGGAAAATCATCATTTTTATAACTTGTTGTGGTGGACATACTGCAAAGAATACAAATCTGGCAGGAGTTCTTTGAACTTGACTACTGCCCTCTATTTCCTAGATAAAATCAAATCAAATAGTATTTATAAGTTCATCCAAGATTTGAAGGGAGGGGTGAAGAAGCAGAGCAGTGGGAGTATTATCTTTCAATGGAGTGATAACTAGCAGCAGCGAATTCGCTTTGGCTTACTGTAAACACATAATAGAGTTTCCTCTGCCAGGTGATAACAAGTGATATATCCACATAATCATCTGAGGAATTATCAGCCTTCAGGCTAACACTCCGTTTAGGAAGGGACCAGGACAACTCAGAGAGATTGCCCCTCCGCTGGAATGATCTCGGGGGAGCTGCTAGGCTTTGGCCGAGTCTCCCAGCGGAGCTCCTCCGCAGCGCTTTGCCATCTCACAAGCAGCCTCCACTGACGAGGGCGGTTGCCTTTGCTTGGGCTGCTGCTTCCTCTGAAAGCACCGTTCCTCCCCCTCCCCCGATCTTTCCTGATCAGTCATCCTTCCTCGGGAACCTTTGCTCAACCAGCCTAGGCCGCTGTTTCTCAAGCTATCTGTGGCGACTGGCCAGACTTCTGTGCCTTTGTTTTATTATTTTCATCTCAAACTCATCACCCACCAATACCTTTGTAATATCCGACTAAAATTAACTACTAGAAAAATTATATTTTTAAAAAGGCGTACAAGATGCATGTTCAATTTATAAGATTGCATCAACAGACATGAACTCATTCTGTTCAGTTGCTACAATTCTTCATGCTTGCCCTCAAATCTGTACTTATCTCTGAGTAGACTAGTAAAGCACAGTCTGTGGACCAGGCCCAGTTCACCAGCTGTATTTTGCGTGGCCCTGTTCTAGATAACGTAGGTATTTTCTTCTCGACAAGCTACAACACACATTTCGACAACTTTCCACAGTTTCCAGGTCTCCTGAATATGTCTTATATATACCTCTGACTAAAAGAAAACAAAGACCATGTCTCTGAAGTTTGGGTCAAAGGCTCATTGCCAGATCTCCTCAACTTTAGCAATCCAAGCAAAACAAAACAGTTTCCTCCCCAGTGAATTAACCAGACTCAAAAATATGTAGGTCCCAGTGTAGGCAAAAGAGAATGATTTACCCTCTGATTCAATACACATTTTATTTCTATCCTTACCTGAGGATACTTGTTCCCTTGCTTTTCAGAGAGAGTAAAAGAGAGAAATGGGGCGGGGGGGGGGGGGTGGAGAGAGAGAGAGAGAGAGAAACATCAATGTACATCGACTGGTTGCCTCCTGCACACGCCCCAACCAGAGCTGGAATTGAACCAGGACCCTTCAGTCCACAGTCCAACGCTCTAACCACTGAGCCAAACCGGCTAGGGCAACACACATTTTCTCTAATGCTACCCAAAGCAAGTTCTGAAAACACAAGTCCCACAAGATGCTACGCCTAGGCATAGTACAGCTGTCCTAACAGAAATGCCAGTTTTCTGAACAGTCATCAGTCACAAAGTACCAGGTACTAGGAACACGCAACGATCATGAAACAATTCTCTGTGTTCAAGGAGGTAATGATATTTGTATTAGTCAAGGTTCTCCAGAGAAACAGAACCAACAGGACGAATATGAATGTAGAGAGCAATTTATTTTAAGGAATTTGCTCATTTGATTAGGGAGGCTGGCAAGAAAAATCTGCAGGGTGGCTGGCAGACTGGAGACCCAAGCAATAGTTGATGTCACATTGAAGTCTGAAAGCTGTCTGCTGCAGAATCCCTCTTGCTCAGGGAAGATCAGTCTTTTGTTCTACTCAGGCTTTCAACTGATTGGACAAAGCCCACGCAGATTCCGTAGGGCAACCTGCTTTACTCCAAGCCCACTGATTTAAATGTTAATCTCATCCAAAAACATCCTCAAAAAAACTTCCAGGATGCTGTTTGATCAAATATCTGAACCTGGTGGCCCAGGCAAGTTGACACATAAAATCAACCAGCACAATCATCACTATATCCTCATTGGAGCGATAAATCACGTGCACAAAAGACAATAATGCAACGGAGAATGGATTAAGGGCCATTGAATGGAATGAAGTCTCTATGGCTTCCTCCCATTGCTTCTAGGGTAAGGCCAGATTCTTAACAAGACCTTCAAGGCTTTGCATAATCTCAGGCACAGTTCCATGTCAAGCCAGGTCTAGCATCACTCTATCCCTTGCTTTCTGAGCTCTAGCCTCTGCCTTTCTTTTAACGCCTCTATTATCTCATGCCCTCTCCAGTTATGGGGAGTTATGGGGCTTAAATCCTGTCCCCTCTATCTGGAACACTTTCCCCTGCCTCCCCACCTCCTTTTACCATTCATCCTACACTCAGCTAAACTTTACTTTCTCAAAGATTACTCTCTAACCTTGAGCCAAGGCCCCAGTCTAGGTCAGGATACAGTAGTTTACTTTCTCATTAAACTGTGATACGCTTCTCTGTTGCACTAATACCAATGTGTAATTACAGACTCATTTGGAGTAGTTGGTGACTGCCTTCTCCCTCCGCCAGATTGCAAGCTCGTCGGGAACTAGGACTCCCAGGTCCTGCCCACCATTGTAGCCCTAGTGCCTAGCTCACCACCCTGTCCCGAGAAAAGCAGCACCCAATAAATGTGTGTTCATTGAATAAATGAATGAGTAAACACAAAATACAAAATGTTTCATAGGTTTTCATGGCTATTCAGGATGGGAAAGGAAAGGAAAGAAGAGAGGAGAGGAGAGGAGAGGAGAGGAGAGGAGAGGAGAGGAGGGGAGGGGAGGGGAGGGGAGGGGAGGGGAGGGGAGGGGAGGGGAGGGGAGGGGAGGGGAGGGGAGGGGAGGGGAGGGGAGGGGAGGGGAGGGGAGGGGAGGGGAGGGGAGGGAAGGGAAGGGAAGGGAAGGGAAGGGAAGGGAAGGGAAGGGAAGGGAAGGGAAGGGAAGGGAAGGGAAGGGAAGGGAAGGGAAGGAGAAAGCAAGAAATGTTGCTAGAAAAAAATGGAATGAGATTCCTCAAAAATTTAAAGATAGAACTAGCATATAATTCGGCAATCACATCTCTGGGTATTTATTCAAACAAAATGAAAATAAGATATCAGAAAGATATCTGTGCTCCCATGTTCATTGCAGCGTTATTCACAGTAGCCAAGATGTAGAAACAACCTAAGTGTCCATCAACAAATTAATGAATAAAGAAGATGTTTTATACACACACACACACACACACACACACACACAGAATGTTACTCAGCCTTGAGAAAGAAGGGAATCCTGACATTTGCCACCATATAGATGAACCTTGATGGCATTATGTTAAATGAGAGAAGTCAGAGAAAAACAAATGCTGTATGATATCACTGACATGCAGAATCTGAAAAAGCCAAACTCATAAAAACAGAGAGTCAAATGGTGGTTACCAGGGCTGGGGAATAGGGGAATTGGGGAGGTGGTGGTCAGAGGGTACAATCTTGCAACTGGAAAATCAGTAAGCCCTGGAGATCTAACGCACAGCAGTGATTAGAGTCCACAATGCTGTAGTATGTACGTCAAAATTGCTAAGAGACTAGATCTTAAATGCTGTTACCACAGAAAAGAAATGATAATTATGCCACTTGATAGAGGTGGTAATCATACTGTAATATGTAAACATATCAATCAACAACACAATGTTATATCATTATATCTCAATATAAATAAATAAATATCAAAGCTATAAGTAGGGTTACCTTCTCTTCTATCAGCAATATTCTCTCACCGAAGGAAGGCACCCATGGGTTCTAAAGATGAACTATGGTAGAATAGGTCTCCCAGAATGACTTCATTCCCATCTCTTTTCCATTTCCCAAACAAGTATTAGGTCATAAAGTTTTTCAGAATCACTTGGCTTTGGCTTATTTATATTTTTAATTACCTTGTTAGCATTTTGTTAGCGTGTTTTGTAAAACTATGAATGCTTGTTAATTTTTTAGATTAAAGATATAAATCAGAAAGGTAACTGTAACAACACGTCAACCACATTAAAAACACAATACAATTTAATAATATTAATAGCATACTAAAAATATCAGCTACTGCACATATGTGTCAAAAGATGACAAGGATAATAAAGCTCAATAGTACTATGCAGTAATAACACTCCCAGAAAAGCAGTAAATGAGGCATCCTTACATAAACTACTTTCAGAATAAGAACCTGTTGTTGTAAATTACTATATAAAAAAATGCAGTAAAAGGAACTGGATGTTCTAAAGGTTTGTAAATTAAAGCAAAAATGAGAACTTTAAGGATCATTCATTATCCTGGCTTAACAGGAGATCTGGAAAGTCAGTCGGTCACAGTAGCCAAGCTAAGCTGCAGAAAAACAGCAGAATCAGGCTCCAAGAAGTTATTGCTGATGGAAAAAAATATCCATCAAAGCACCCAGAAAGCTGTTTTGTTTTTTCTTTAAGTCTAGATGGCAGGATTATAGATAATTTTATCTTCTTTTGGATGTTTTTCCGCATCTCATTTTTCTAAATTAAAAAAAAATAAATGTGGAAAAACAACAGAGAAGCAATTTAAGTACACAAAAATAGAACATTTCTAAGACAACACTTTTCCAGACAGACAGAAAGTGCTTCCTATGCCCTTTCATTTCTTCACTTGCCTGCCTCACACATAGTTTCAGAGAATCTACCACTTTGGGGACATTGTCCTAAGTCCTGTGAACACAAGGGACCAGTTTCCTGCTCTCTTCCATCCAGGGAAGGAGATCTGGACACTGAAAACAGTGATGGGAACCTGCCCTGTGATTCTGTCCTCAAGCCACTGCTCACAAATTAAATCAGCCACAATCTCTATTAAACAGACACTGAGCATGTTTATACAGTAAACATTTTTTCACCGAATACCATCTCCGTGCCAAGCACTGTGTAGGCACATTGGATATATCAGTGACCAGGATAGACAGTCCTTGCTTACAGGGAAACCACGAGCACATCCTACAGATTAAATGTAGAAACCTACAGCAATTTTCAGGTTGCACCATTTCTCAAAGCAACACCTTTGTGACTGTTGAATATTTGTTTCCTGATGACCCTGACCAAACTAAGCTAGTTCAATCCTTGAATGGGCAATGTATCACTTAGGATTCTGTTTGCCTGAATGAAGCAAAAAGCCCAAGTACTGTGGTTTACCCACTTGGGGTGTATTTTTCTCACATATACAAAAAAAAAAAAAATCAAGAGGAGGTTAGTCCATAACTGGTACAATAGCTCCCTGATGCCATCAGAGACTCGGGCTCCTTCTACCTTTCCATCTTTCCTTGAACTTGTAAGAGAAGGTGGTATTCAGCAATATTTCTGACCAATGAGAGTAAAAATAGGAGGCATGTACCAGTTAACATTGACTGATAAGAAACAGAAAAGAAATATCTGAAAGCATAACTTAAATAATATAGATGCCAAAAATTGGAAAAGTGGTTCTTTATCCAGGACTGAGGAAAATAAAGAAAAGAATCTGGGTGATTTAAGAAGTACCTGAAGAGCCCAGCCAGGCGTGGCTCAGCGGTTGAGGATCCAGGCGATCGGGGTTCGATTCCCGGTCAGGGCACATGCCCGGGTTGCGGGCTTGATCAATGACTCTCTCATCATTGATGTTTCTATCTCTCCCTCTCCCTTCCTCTCTCTGAAATCAATAAAGATATATTTAAAAAAAAAAAAAAAAGAAGTACCTGAAGAGGGCTAGACGTATGAATGAGTTGCTCGTGCATGGATAGGCGCCATAGATACAGATAACCAATCAGCACAACTGAGACCAAATGTTTCAAAGCAGTAGCAATCACTAAAGTGACTGGGTTCCCCCTAGCTGGTAGCTCCTGCCAAGTGCTGCGTACACTCTTTCGTTCATCCTGCCACAACTGGACCATCCAGGCCCCTGCCTCATACAGACAGCCCAGCAATGGGCTTTCATAAAGGCAGCATTTATACCAGAGGCAGCAAAGGAAATGAGCAAGGAACAGAGCGAACTTTCACCACCGCTAGAGGGGCCATGGTTGAGTGATGTCCCAAGACCCCAGAGAGAGTAGATAAGAGAGAGCCAGAGAGCAAGATGCGTCCTTTCTGGGAGGGCCACAGCTAGCCCATCCTACCCCCAGGGAGTGAGCAGGGAAATGTAATCTGCTTATGTCACTCCCAGTGAACCCAGCAGAGTGACAAGAGGGTGGGTCAGCTTCCTGGGCCGCATCGAAAAGTGGAGAAAGGAACACAACGGTCCTGGAGAAACAAACCAAAGATTTCCAGCACAAACCCCATAAGGAGGCATTTTTGTTGTTCCTGGCTTACAAAGAGATGTGAAAACAGAGGCTCAAAGATGTTAGCTAACTCACCCGAGACCAAATCTGAAACCAGTTCTGACTCCAGAGACCCCCATCACTCAACCATCAAACTATACTATTACTCAGTACAGCCTTTAATGGCCAAATGGAATAATAACAATTGAGTTTCAATCCCTAATCTCTGATTAGCAGGATGGGACATATGGATGGTCTGGTTTTGTATGCTTTATCCCAGGTTTCAAGTGTGCATAGGGAAATTGCCCCAACATCCTGTCACCTAAGCTATAGACCAGTGATTTTCAAAGCCTGGTCCCCTCACCAGCAGCATCAGTGTGGCACACTGATGTTGTGTTCAGTGTGTGCACCCTCACCCCCAGATCCCAACCTACTGACTCACAAAGTCTGGGGTGAGGCCCAGCATTCTTAACAGTCCCCCCAAGCAATCCTGATGCACGTCCAAGTTTGCGAACCACAGCAATACATGTTATGTCTTCCCTATAGAACAAAAAGTCCTAACACCTTAAGCATTACTTCTCCCAAACTCTTCAGCATTAGCAGCTGTATCCAGGAGGACACCTCACCTTAGCACCCAGTGTGCTGCACCCATCTGCAAATGGAAAAGGCAAGAGGGTTTGAAAATGAGGCCTGGAATCCAGGCAAGCAGGTGGCCCAGACTACTGTGGCTGGCTGTTCCCTATTTTTCAGGTCACCTGAAGTGGCCCAGTTCATGAGAAAACTGGTCACAGTTATTGAAGAGAGAAGAGGGGAGCAAGCCATTGAGCAGCTCTCATTCTCTTCCCAGCAAGCTCTGTGTTTTGTCATAGTTCTGGAGAAACTGTCCCCTGTTGCCTAAGGACAAATCGGGACGTGCCACTTTGCACACAAATATGATTGTCCTGAGTAGAGCTTCCATTTTTAGATTCCTGGCAATCACACTGACAGACTCCTGTGGGCTAAATAATCACTTCAAACCCATGCTTTTTCTACTGCTCTCCATGAGGCGAAGTGCTTCTTAGACTTGAGATCCTCCAGAACCACCTCAGGACCTTGTTAAAATGCAGCCCCAGGCTACACCTCCAAGACTGACTTGTCTGCTGTTGGGAGGGCCCGGGTTTCTGCATATTTAACAAGCTCCCTCTGTGATTCCAGCATGTCTGTGCCACAGACCACCCTGAATGGCACTGAGTGGTCAAAGATGCAGGCTCAGGAGTTGGACCAACCTGGGTCCACATTCCAGCTCCACCTCTACGATGTCTGTTCCCTTGAAGAAGTTATCTCTTTGTACCTCTGATTCTTACTTTAAAATCTTGGGATAAAGTACCTCAATCATAGGCTTGTTGGTAAAGCCTAAAGAAGATAACCCATGCCAAGCACTCAGGACAGTGCCCAGCGCATAGTAGTTACTCATTACATACTAAATGTCAGCCACATATTATTTCCATGCTGATAGTGATGATTGTCACCATCCTCTAATTACATTGATCAGAATAGAAAAAAGAAGACACATCTGTACCTTCTTCTAATACCCTCCTGATGCATCTGAATTGTCACCTAGGTTGTTTCTTTGTATTAAGTTTCTTAGAAAATGAAAATTTTGAAAGGTAGCATCCCCCTCAGCATGTGGTTGGGGACAGAATGAAATGGCTTATTAGGGGGCTGCAGAGGAAAGCAGACAACCAGCCAAGTGTCAGCTCACTGCCAGGGCGCGGTGAGGGGGGGCGACGGGGGTGGCATCACTGGGTTCCACAGGGTGTTCATGGAGCTGTGGAGAGTGAGAAAGGCAGTGAACAAGCTTTACCTGAGTGTGAAGCTCAAAGCAAATGTAGCAATTATTCTCGAACTCTTTACATTTGAAAGAAACCCTGGAAAGTGAAGGTTTTGATGTTTTGGATGATGCGCCCCATCACTCGATTACCTAGTCATTTCCAAGAACTAAATTTAAGAAGATAAAAGGAATTTTGTTTCAGAAGGGATGGCTTTGAGAAGAAAAATATGGATGGATGGGATTTTTTTTTAGATAGTTAATTTTAACTCATTTTCCTGCAATGTTATTAGACTGGGAGACTGTTCTGCTTCCTCCCGGTAAACAGAGGTGTAGGTCCACCGCCTCACAACCACCCCCTCGCACGAAAGGCTCAGAGTTCTCTTCCTCATCTGTGTTCCTTCATCAGAAAACATCCTCTAAAGTATTTTTCATACCACATCAGGATTACTAAATGGATGGTCACGATGTACATCCTGCACCTGCTTACCAAGGCAAGTAGTGCCATAGACACCTGCCACCAGCCCAGGTGACTGTGGATCTTGGACTCTTCAATTCCTCATTCTCAAGAGGAGAAATCTTCCCTGCCTGTGTCAACTCATCACTTGGAGTCCCCCGTCTCTCCACTCCCGTATAAATATCAGGGGCAATTTCCCAAATAATCAGGCCCAACAGATTTCCTTGTGTCCTCATGTCATTGATGGACTACAGTGCTCTCACTGTCAAAAGACATGATGCAGACATGGCCAAAGAGACTGGCATGTAAGGCTTATTTTGGCACTGTCGCTTGCTTTAACAGGAAGAGGGAAGGGGTGAGGACTTGCTGTTACATATTCAGCCCACGTGTGTGCCCATCCCCTTGACGGGAAGCCATCAGCAGCTTCAGTGTGGAGGACGGCAGTGTTGGGTGGGAGGAGCACGGAGTCTTTCGCGCGTGGAACTGGTTATGAAATAGCAGTGCTTGGTTTCTCTACAGCTCATCCTCTCAAAGGATCCTTCACTCCCTTATGACCTCTTATTCCACTGTTATTTGAATTTCTGTTTTGCTGGCCTTGATTCTCCCATCTGGATTATGAAAATGTAAGTGCAAGAAGCATATAAAAACATTGTTATTAGCCATAGAGCTTTGGACACTGCTATGTGCTCAATACAACTGTAAATAAGTTGAACCATATGAAACATTTTATATTCAACCATTTTGAACATTTTAAAGTGGAGATTTCATACAGTTCAACCCACCACATGCTGTCTCCTCTGCCTAGAGCCTCTTCTACGAGCTTCTTTGCCAGTGAATTCCCACTCTTGCTTCCGAAGCCAGTTTAATTCATTTCCGAGATCAGCCTTTCCTGACGAGGTCAATTCCCTCTGTGATACCAACCACTGCTCCTTCATAGCACCAATCTTATAGTTTTGTATTTTGTGTGATTATATTCATGATGTCTCTTCCTCCCACAAGATGATAAATTCCATGAAATCAGACTGTGCCCTTCTGCTCATCACTGTTGCTCTAGCACCATGCCTAGCACTTGCTAGGTATCAGCAAACATTTGTTGAATAAATAAATGGCTTCCACTAACGATCACGCATCTGGTGTGAACAGAATATTTCTCTGATATGGGAGAAAAAAGTACTATTCAACTCTCCAGCTTTTCCCCATAGTTATGCAGCTCACTGAAGGTAAGAGTCCCATAAAAGTTTAGACACATGCAATGACTCAGTAATGACCTATGTGATTTTTTGATCCCATATTTGCTTGTTACCTTCCTGTAGCTTCCTTCCAGATTTAGCTTCCACTAGTAGGTTCTGTTCCAATTTAGGCCCTGAGATTAATTCCCTTTGAGCTAGGACAGGTTGAAGAAGTTCTTAAACTCAAATGTATTTGACCCAGTAAATCTGGTTGCTGAGCTTCTGATTCACCCATGGCCCTGATAAATTGCCATAATCTTGTAGTCAAATCCTGCAATGTGTCTTGGTCTGGGAGTCTATATCTCTGTGTTATTTTGACCCTGTATCTCTGAGACCTTTTTTTTTCTCATATCTGCATGCAATGCATTCATGCCCATTCACCAACCTAATCCCAGTCCTGCCACCAGAACATCTCACCAGAACGCACTGTCCAAAGGTAAAAATAAGATACCATATGGACTCATCCCATACATGTATTTAGTAGCATTTCAGGAAGGGAAAGAGAGAAACTCACATGATGGAGGGATAGTTCTTAGAATAGTTAGCTGAATTCAGAGAGAATGAGTTCCACAGCCTGACTTGCCCCCTTTTACCCTTAGGTAGTTCTGCAAACCTCCTGATAATAGTATACTTATGTCATTAAGTGGTTTGGAAGATTGCATGAGAATATGTGTGTGTGTGTAGCACAATGCCTGCAAAATAATAACAGACTAAATGATAACTATTATTAAACTTCATTAATAAAGAGACTGTGACTACGTAAGTTACATTTCTCCCCCAGCAGCAGAATAAAAAGTAAATTGCTTTCTCTCCAAAGCCTTTATTTCACTGCATTTTTCACCTCACACCGTGTCGTATAAGTGACTGGACTAGGTCAATTAAGAAGCAAGCAGCCATGAAAAACACCAGTAGCTGAAATAGTTACCACTCACTAAAATCAACTTTCTATTTTCATCTCAAATTGCCTTCCTGTATTTTTCCTTTTAGTTGCAACCCAATTCCCAGAGTGAGCCTGTAGACGGAGGCTTTGGGCATCAGCACCTTTAACAAGCACATCTCTACTCTCCGGGGTCTCCAAGTCCCCTTCATTTCTATAGCCTGCAGCCCATTTGTGGGCAGGCTGAGGCTTCTTTCTGAGCAGTCACCAAAACTAATCTTGGACAGAAAAACTGGTCCATTTCATACGAGCATCACTGACCAATCTATTAGCATTGGCACCATTAACCCTTAACCATGCAGCAGTGCCCTTCAAGCACCTATCCGGGCACTAATCCTACTGATCATCCTCCCTTTCTGCAAGCAAAGGGCTCATACCATCTTTATTTTACGACCAGTTTCTTTCACTTATTGATTTTTCCGTATACTACGCACAATACTGCATTTTGCATCATATAAAACTAATTTATGAGAAGTTTTCTAGATATAAAATGGCTCCGTGTTCATTTCTCCGTACTTTTTTTCTGCCTTGCTTTTTTTTCTGTGTGGGTGGGATTTTTCCTTTTGTTTCATTTGTAAGAGGCAGTCCACTCGACAAGGCCTAAACATCCACGTGTACAGGAAAGGTACGCGATGCAGTCTCCCTGCCGCCCCAGGGCATCGCTCTGGCTCATGTTGACATGCCAGAGATTTGTATTCCTGTACTGGCCAATACACACCCCTGTTTGTTTCTCCACTTCTTTTACTCAAACAGGAACATCCTATACCTGCTGTTCTACACTTCGATTTTTTCACTTAAATATATGTTTAATACCGTTCCATGTGAATGCACGATGAGCTTCCTCAGGCCTTGGCTATCCTGCAGGGCGGGCAAGCAGAGCCCCTTAGCCCATGTCCGCAGGGGCATTCAGGCCGCCTAACCTTCAGCTATGGCAGGGATGCAATGATTTAACACAGGGCCCCTCGCGTGCATCTAATATACTCACAGGGTAAGTGTGTTGAGGTGGACCTGCCGGCTCAGAGGGCTTGCACACGCGTTACAGCTTCCACACCCCAGCCCCCAACCAGGCCGCTCCAGGTTGCTCCAGACCACGCGTGCGGCCCCCTGGCTCAGGGCCTCGCCGCAAAATACACGCATTTTCTGGACTCTGCCAGCGGGACAGGTGGAGGATTTTATCTCACTGTGGACTCCTTTACATTTGCCGTATGACCAGTGAGGTTCCGCATCTTTTCAACTGTTTAAGAGCCCTTTTGATTTCCTTGACTCTCACTTGTGTATTTGTGAACTTTGGCCTTTTCATGATAAGTTTCTCAGCCTCCTCTGTATTAGTAATATTAACTCTTTTTCTGCAACACGAGTTGAAAATATTCTCTTTTTTACTTTGCCTATTGCCTTTTGGAAGGGAAAGGATAAGCAGAAGTTTATTTTCTTTTTCTATTTTAATGTAGCTTTTTTTATCATTATTTCATGGCTTTTGGATTTTGAGTCCATGTTAGAAAAGCCATCTCGTCCTGAGGTTTATAACATCTTCTCATATTTTTTCCAGTAATTTTATAGTTCTGTTTTTTTTTCACTTAAGATTTTGACCTATTGGAATTGTTATAATTATTATTATTTTGCCTTTCAATTTCTTCATAAAGTTCTTGTACTTTTATTGTGAATTCCTTGGTATTTTATTGTTTGTGTTAAAATTAAAAGTAGACTCTTTTTAAGATGTATTTTCTGACTTGTTTAAATATGTGAGAATTATTCTTGTTTCTAGCAGTTGGTTCTCTTGCGTTTTCCAAGTGTACAGGAGAATATAATCAGGAAACAAGGTTTAATCTCCTCCTTACACATTTTCATGTCTCTGACTCTGCTCCTGACCTAATTACGTTACCTAGTGCACCCGTGTAATATGAAATACAGCCTGGCATGGAGCCTGAGGGCACCCAACGCCAACTGCTCCTGACTTCGTGTTTTTCCTGTAGGTATCATGCTGGATTATGGGGTGAATTGTTCCTTAAGGTGATATTTCATCAACTTAAGAAAGAATCCATACAAGTTCATTAAATTTATTCTGAGTAGAAGTTGAATTTCATCAAATGTGTCTTTAGCATACATCAAGAAAATCATCCTGGGGAGGGGGCAGGGGTGGTGTGGAGGGGGTCAATGGGGGGAAAAATGGGACATCTGTAATTCTTTCAACAATAAAGATAAATTTAAAGAAAAAGAAAATCATGATTTACCTCTTTAGATCATGACCAATCTGACTTTATATAAGGAAACCTTTCAATAATGACTACTTATTTATAAATATTAATTATTTAGGTATAAGTGCTGGCATGGGGTTAGTGACCTGTAGTATTTTTTTTCTTCTCAATAATCTGTGTTGGATTTTGAAAAACAGTTTTATACTCTCTAAGAAAAATAAAATTTTTCAATCATTTCTATGCTCTAAACCAGTTTAAATAGCATTATAATGTTCTATTCTTTAATAGTTTGGTAGATAGACCCCCCCCCCCAAGGAAACTATCCTGGCACTTTTTAATGGGTATCACCTTGACAGTTTTCTGTTTCTTCTACGGAAATCATTTTGCTCTTATATATTTTATTCTGTGGACACTTTTGGAAAAAAAAAATTTTTCTATCAAAATGTCTATCAACCCCCCCTCCCCCCCAAAAAAAACAACTTCTAGGAAAATGGATATTTTGTATGATTTTTATGGAGGCTCATTCCCATTCATTTTCAGAACCACCCTGTGTCCAGATGGCTTAGCTGTCACCTAATTCACCTGTCCCTACACCGCACGTCCCAACAGGGGCACCACTTTTTGCCTTTCACATTGTGCTCTTCACCTTCAAGGCCTGGCGACAGTTTCTGGGCCCTGCCAAGACTGGGCTCTCTCTCCTCTGCTTTTCTCTGGTTCTTCTCACATGGTCTCTGCACAAAACCACTTTGTTTGTTTTAAGCCTTACAAATATTTTGAATCTCTTTCCAGATTAATTCAAAAAATGAAGGTCATATCTCTGTTTTACATTTTTCTTGATATTTCAGGATGGCTCCAGAATGAGAAGGGCAGATGCTGTGTTAGGGGGACCATTTTTTTCTTTTAATTGAGTTGATTGGGGTTGACATTGGTTCATAAAACCATGCAGGTTTCAAGGGCACAACTCAATAAAACATCATCTGCACATTGCATGGAGTGCCCATCGCCCCAAGCATTTTCATAGCAGGCATCCACTTTTTTCATTCTTTTTAAGTATTGTTGTAGTGTTTAAATCATTTCGGGTTACTTTTAAACTTGAAAATAATTAGAATTTTATTTGAGAAAAACTTTGAATATATAGGAAAGAGACTAAAACCATGAGAGAGTGACTCCATTTTGAAACAAAACAGGTCGAATAAAATGCCTCTCTTACCCTCCAGTTCAGAATCTCTGTATTTACACAGAATGGGTGCCAGAGATTTAACTGAACATCAGGAGTGTAAGATAAGGGAAAGGGACCGTTCTTACTTTGTAATTGTAAGGAAATTAGAGGCTAGTTGACAAAATATGATTCTGAACTCTTAATAATATTATTCTTTTTCAGACACTGCCCACACCCTCTCCCTACCCCCAAGAAAAGAAAACCACTGCTTCCCCGACACTGACCATTCTCACGGCGCACCAAGGCAGTCATCTCTATCACCATTCCCTGGGCAAAGCTTCAAACACTGACTGTCTGAAACCCAGTCTCTGGTCATGGAACATGAGTGGTGGTTGCAGAGGTAAAATGGGGACTGCTCAGGAGAACTCGGGAAACGGGGAGGTGTTGATGCATTTTATAAGGTGGCAACAAGATATAAAAGATTCTTGACCCATAAAAGAGATTGGAAGCAACTTGGTGGGAACAAACGCATTAGTCAGGTTTTCACCGAGGCCCATCCATCTCTCCTCCCCATGTGTTTCCTGCAGAGCACGAACTTGCTGATTAATGGACCAGACTTTCATAATTCCTCCCACTCCCTATGGGAACAGACTATGGCCCAATATTTCCCGAGAAATCAAGAAGTACAGACTGTGCTGAGCCTTGGCAGCTATTTTGATAAGTTGTAAAAATGGGTTGCTAGATCTCCCACAGTTCACTAGGTTATCTTATTTGAAAGGGACACAACCTATTATTCAATATTTTTTGTACCAACTGGGGTAAGAACCTGGCAGGCAGAAGTCAAATGTAGAAATTGACATGTTTTGCTGTTGCTGCTGCTGTTTTAACCCAATAAAGTAAAAATTCCAAGCCACAAAACAGGGAAGTTGGAGGTAAACAGACTATATCATGAAAACATTTTTCTATGAAAAAAAGAATTCACTACAGAAATTCTTTGAAAGATCCTACTCTTCTAATAAATCTATTTTTTTTAATAATCTAAAACTTTCCAGAACATCTCTCTAATATACATGTGAAATTCTAATAGCAGAATCAGTTACCAATAGTTGGAGAAAACTATTTGTTTATGTTGGGATCTAATCTGAATTTCAAGCCATTATAATCAATTGGAATTTTATATATTTTTCCTCTTTATCAAAAACTTTTTCCTCTAGTCCCCAGCTCTCTCTTTTCACCCAAGGATATGCTTATTGATTTGAGAGAGAGAGGGAGATATCAATGTGAAAGAGAAACATCAATCAGTTGCCAAAATCGCCCGCACCGGGGATCCAACCCACCACCCTTCCCTGTGCAGGATGATGCTCCAGCCCACTGAGGCACACCGGCCAGGGCAGGCCCTCTCTCTCTTTCTCTCTTATTTTGTGTTATTTGGGGTTTTTTGTTTTTTGTTAATCCTTACCCAAGGATATTGTTTCCATTGATTTTGAGAGAGAGTAAAAGGGGGAGAGTATATAGAGAAAGAAACATCGATGTGAAGAGACACATCAATTGGTTGCCTCCCGCACACCCCCCAACCAGGGCCAGGTGGGTTTGAACTTGCAGCCCAGGTACGTGCCCTTGATGGGGAATCGAACCCGTGACCCTTGGCTGTACAGGCCGACACTCTAATCACCGAGCCACACCAGCCAGGGCCAGTCCTTATCTCTCTTAATGGTGATGACATCTTCCCAATTTTTGAGGGTGAACACTACACAGTCATCTTCTATTTGCCCACTTTCTCCAATCAGTTGTCAAATCCTGATTATTCTGCCTTCACATCAGCAGTCTAGTGCTGGTCCCATAAACCACGGAATGTTTCATTAGCTTTCGCTTTCCTAGGCCCTAGCAGGTTTTCAGGCTTCCAGCCTGGTCTAGGGATTGTCTGCTTCACTTTCCTGCTCAGGCCTGTTCAGTGCTTTTTGTTTCCTACTCACCAAAGCCTCAACGCCAAGGCTTGGCTTTCAAGTTCTCCATGATCTGCCCCTACTTCTGTTTTCAGCTTCTTTTTTTACTCTGCAATTGAATCCAGTTTCAAATACAATATGGCTCTTACTAGGCTTTCCCATTAGAGGGAATTTTTTAAAACTATAGCAAGAGTGGTTTTGCCATGAAGCTTGCCCATGTTTCTTACATATCTACCAGTGGATAGGATGATTATAAAAAGGACCATGGCAAAGGAAGGGCACAAAAATTTGCATTTAAATGTTTCTTAGGTTGCAAGTTCTAAGACGGGACAAATATGTGTTTATATGTATATTTAGATATCTGCACACATGTATAAAAATTAAAAACAACAATTTTTTTTTTAATCCTTACCTGAGCATATTTTTTCCATTGCTTTTCAGAGAGAGTGAAAGGGAGAGAGAGAGAGATACATCGATGTGAGAGAGAGACAGCAATTGTTTGCCTCCCGCATGAGCCCCAACCGGGGCCCGGGATAGAGCCTGCAAACGAGGTATGTGCCCTTGGCTGGAATCGAACCCAGGATCCTTCAGTCCCTGGGCTGACACTCTAATCACTGAGCCAAACCAGCTAGGGCTGAATACAACAATTTTAAAATAAAAAATATATCCATTTTTCCAAATATTTTTTTCCAAAAAATATTTCCATTTCTAAATGAGAAAACATGGCCCAAAGAGGTTAAGTAACTTGCCAAGGTTGTCATACAAGATAGGTTTGGGGTTATATATCTTTTGCTAAATTTTGTTCAATTTTATGCCCCGCCCTGTTAGCCTATCGGTGGGAGGTTCCTCTCCTCCTGTTCACTTGAGGCAACTGAGTTTATGCTCATGTTATCTACTAAACAACAAAACACTCACAACAGATCTTAAACTAACACGGGGAGAGTTAAATGACTTGCTAAGCAGTAGCTGATGAGAGTTCAGTTTCTTGATTTTCAGCTGAGGACTCTTTCCCCAGGTGATGCCACCTTCACGTTTGTGAAACCAGTGACAATCAATCACAACTCCTGCAATGTTCTGTCCAGTAAGAGAGAAATAAATGATGTCACTCTGAAATTGTTACAACCTTGGGCTGAGTTTCAAAGAGAAACATCCCACAGTCCATAGAATTCCATCAGAAGATACATTTATCTTGACTGGGTATAACACTGCTTACCATCAAGACAAAAATGCTCTTGTTCGTCTCTGGCTGAAATTATCAAGACAATTCTGTTTACTTCCCTACTTCTTTTGCCGATGTAGACAACCAAGAAAAGAGTTCAGATGCGTCAAGATATGAGCCCTTACCATTAAATGTAGCTCTTCAATTGCGGAGGGAAAGTGGGGTTTCAAAAGTAAAAATAAAAAGACTGAGTGACTGGAGTGCGGTGCTGATTCAATTACCAATGCAAAGCAACCAACACCGTATTAAACATTTACGGTCTAAGTCACTCCAAGCAAGATCAAATATTTCCTGAAAATGTGAAAAAGTTCCTTAATTATTAAGAATTCAGCCTTAAATGAAAAAGGAGGAATTCAGTAAGACTGAAAAATTACATAATCACCCAACGTACAGTCATTACACTTTATATTTCTAGCAAGTAATTTTGGAGAGGGGAGGGGATAAGGCATATAAATTAGGCATCTGGATCACTTGGCTCCCTATATCAGATACATTGAAAAGAAGAATTTGTCCTTTGTCAATAACTGTAATGGTCTGTGACTTCAAATCCCCTTGGGAAATAACTCTTTTATTGTTTATCTGCTGTGGGAAGACTCCCTCTGAAGACTTTATACATGATGCCATTCAAGCAGATGAAAAATGCACTCTGTAAATGTGCTACCTGCACTTCTTTGTAAAGAATAGTTTTCGGTGAAAGAAAACCATACAAATATTTGTCCTGTTTTTTGGCCCCAAGAAGCGTTGACTGGATAAGCAAACTATCAGCTGGTCACAGACTTCCCTCGGCGCAAATGGAAATACGGGAAAAACCATCTGAAGAAGTGTCAGCTAGTTCAAAAATTGTGAGATGTTATGTATACTTACCTACCATGTCAAGTGACTTTAGAACCCAAATGGGGACACGGTGGCTTCGTGATTTAGCATGACTTTGGAGAGGTGCCCACTGGCTAATGCTGTAGAAAATGAAGGCTGCTGGGCCATCTGTCGTGGACCGCAGCATGATGTAATAGGGGCTTGGTCTGAAGAGGCTGGATCTAACCAATCACATTAGGAAACCCTCGGACACCTTATTGGGCAACAGAGGAAATGTCATATCTCTAGGTACAAGTTGTTAGTTACCCCTTTAACTATGAATGAAATTGGCTGAAGCACAATTCAGATAGACAGAAATCCAGAATTCTGGGTAAGCTACCTGATTCTTCCAGCTAGGACATTTGCATGGGAAAGGGAGAAGGGGTTCTGCAATAGTGAGAAGTCATCTCACCATAGGAGCTGCCAAACTTTAAGTCCAGTGACAGGCAACTCTGAAACAACGAGGCCTGGGGGAAAATAGAGAAACCAGAAATTTCTGCTTAGATTTTATTATGAAACACCTTTTCAAGGGAGAAATTCCCACATTTAATTCACAAAATATCTACAATATATAGTTTGACTCCTTAAAATTGATAACGAACCTGATGACTCAAGAACTGAGTGTACTCAACCAAAACACATGAATCCTAATTCTTCATTCATTCATTCATTCAGCCAATTATGTATTGAGTGACTTCTATGTATTCAGCACTTGGATAGCAATGAGTAAGATAAAAACCCTTACCCTCATGGAGCTTACATTCCGTCATCTTACACATCCTAGATAAGCCAGAGTTACTGCCTTTGGACTTGAATCAATAAATGTTCCTTATTTTCAGAACTTTATTTGCTAACAATAATTGGCGTCTGATTGCTGAAGATTACAATATCCCCAATTCTGAGAATATGCATTCAGAAACAGCAAGTGGTCACTAATTCTACTGCAATCTGAGCTCATTCATATTTTACCAACTTAGCTAACAAAAACATTTCCTTCTCAAACCCAGAAGTCTTCTATCTATAAAAGCTTGAACCAGAGAGTAGTCAGTAAAAATAGAACAGATGTAACAATAAAATCCCTCATGTCTGCCCAGAGAGCTTTATCTTTTGGGCTAATAGAAAATATCCTTCTTTCTACCTCATCACAATAAAAAGTCTCAGCATTAGTTTGTTAAAGTTTTCCAAAGGAAAAAAGAAAAACAGAGAGAAATATAGAAAGGCAGAAACAGGAAAAGAGATAGAGAGATAAAGAAACCCAGAAAGACTGAGACAGGACAAACTAAGTTTATTGTTTATAGCTATGGGGGAACTGGGTCTAGTTGCAGACCAGAGGGCTTCAAAAGGGGTACATCAGGACTCTTCAACTGCAAATCACAAAGGAACCCACCCACATGTGCTTAAGCAAAAATGGGACTTTATCTGTTCAAGTCATAAAATGTTCAGGAATATGGTTGGACTCAGATACAACTATTTTCAAATCCTAATGATGTAACTCAAGCTCAGTTTCTCTCCCCCACTCAGTTAGCCTTCCAGGCTATTAGTTCATCCTCAGAGGGGCTCCACTGCTGCACTCTCAAGGCCACTGCAGCAGCTCCAGACCCTACATCTTTTGTTGAAGTCCAGAATCTCCTGGCCAGGATACCCTGGAAAGAAATCCCACTGTATCTTTTTAATCCTGGTTGGTTTATGGTCCTCTGTGGTCAGGGAGCATGAGGTGCTGACTGGTTTAAGTCTAGTCTGATGCTCCCACCCTTGCCTGAGCCCCTCCCAAATCTCCTGAGTTGAGCATGTGGGCAGGAGTGACTGTCCTCAGGAAAATCAGAGAACAGTGACCAAAAGGAGAAATGGATGCCCAGAAGCCAAAAAAAATAATAATTCACGTCCACCAGATACAGTGTTTATCTGCATATAGATGAAGAAACTAAACTAGGATTCCTTTAAACTTAGACTCGTTGCAAGACAACACCTATATACAATGAAGACCAGGGGATAATTGGATAGGAAAGAGAACAAATTAAGGCCAGGGTATCAGGAATCAGGTCTGTTGTTTGCATAAACTATGCCTTGAGTGAATTATAAAAAGGGGACTGCTCTGGGTGGACAAGTTACAAACAGCAACCATTCTGTGCAAATGAACTACAAGCCCACACTCCTCTGTGCAGGCAGGTGCGGGCCACCGTGACTGTGTCTGGGAAAGGGAGCCCTGGTCAGGTTTCAGCAGCCCAAGGAGGTGGGTCACTGGCACCTCCAATCTAGAACCAGTCAGAAAAGCAGGTGACAACCTGGAGTTGTGATTGGCATCTGAAATGCAGAGAGGGAGAAGTCTGGTGGGACTGAATCCTTAACCTGTGGGATCTGATGGTATCTCCAGGTAGATAGTATCAGAACTGAGTTAAATTGTAGGACACCCAGAAGGTGTCAGAAAATTGCTTGTTATGGAGACAAACCCACACATCAGAATTGAAGTCAGAGCCATTACAACCCTATAAGCTATTTTTCACATTTTATATATCAGAAAGCAGAGGCATGAGGAGGTTTTGAAATGTGATGAAGGTTGCTAGGTAGTGGAGGTATTAGGATTTGAACCCAGGCATCCTAACTCCAAAGATATTAACAACTTGTTTTATGGCTACCCTACTAGACTAGGTTGCATGAGAACAGAGATTATGTCTCGTTTCTTATATTCTAGGCCTCTAACACAGTTCCTGGTACATGCACATAAAAGGCCTGCTGGAAACATTTGTTGGATAAATGAGCATATACTGTACATGAATTAATAATAAAGGGAAATATAGCAGGCACCAAAAAGTTCTGCAATTTTAAAAGAAAAATGTGAAATTGATTAATGTAGCTATTAATTTTTTCCTATTAAATTAAATTAAAACTGTTCGTTATACACTTTTAATGGTGGAACACTTTGATTTAACTTACAGAACACAGATTTTCTTTGTCAGTGTAGAAATACTGGACTAGATAAAATTAGAGGTCCCAAGCATCTGTGAATCTTGTACCCCTGGCTATAAATGACCAGCCCTGCCCAGTCCATGGGGTCTTCCATGTAGGTCCTTGCTGGACCTGCTGCATGGGATGAAGGTTGTAATGTGGTCTTGAAATACTTATCTGCCAGAATAATCGGGGCCACAAAAGGCCCCATTAATCCCTGCCAGAACTCTCCATGGGCACCCTCAGATGACTTTATACCCATAATATGGCATTGGGGTAAAAAACAGTAAATCTATCAGTTCTTCAGACTGCAGATGACAAGCTCCAAACAGCACAAACACTTGGATTAAACAGCCCAATTCCTCATACTCCACTCTCTGCAACAATAACAGCTCTAACCTGAATCTGGAGACTGATACTGACATATAGCATCCTTCCATCTTAATCCATCCAAGTATTCTTTAGAGACCATCAGGAAAGACTATTCTCAGACCTATGGCAAAAGCCAGAGACCAGGAAACTATTTTCTTCAAAACATGAGCTAAACATTTTAGGCTTACAGGCCACACGGTCTCAGTCACCAATCAACTCTGCTATAGTAGCATAAAAATGGAAACAGACAATATGGACACAAATGGGTGTGTTCCAATAAAACTTTATATATTAAAAGGGCCTGATAAGTCCCTTTGCTGACCCCTAGGCAGAGACCTCATTTAATCAACAATTGCCCTAATCCACAAACAAGTGTTGGCCAGGATGTGAAGGAAAGGGAACCCTCCTGCACTGTTGGTGGGAATGCAGATTGGTGCAGCCTCTGTGGAAAACAGTATGGAACATCCTCAAAAAATTAAAAATGAAACTGCCTTATGACCCAGTGATTCCAGTTCAGGGTATATATATCCAATGAAATACAAAACACTAATTCAAAAGAATATATGCACCCCTATGTTTATTGCAGCATTATTTATAATAGCCAAGGTATAGAAGCAACCCAAGTGCCCATCAATGGACAAATGGATTAAAAAAGTGGTGGTACAAATATACAATGGAATATTACTCAGCCATGAAAAAAGAATGAAATCTTACCATTTGTGACAGCATGGGTGCAGCTGGAGGCTATTATGCTAAGTGAAATAAGACAGTCAGAGAAAGACAAATACCATGTGATTTCACTTATATGTGGAATCTAAAGAATAAAATAAGTGAGGAAAAAAAAACTGAAACAGACTCATAGATGCAGAGAACAGACTGATGGTTGCCAGATGGAAGGGGTGTTGGGTCACTGGGTGAAAAGGTGAAAAGATTAAGAAGTACAAATGTGTAGTTCCAAAGTAGTCAGGGGTATGTAAAGTAGAACATAGGGAATATAGTCAATAATATCACAATAACTGCATGGTGCCAGGTGGGTACTGGGAATATCAGGGGAACACTTTGTAAAGTATATGATTATCTAGCCACTGTGCTGTACACTTGAAACTAATATAACATTGAATGTAAACTATAATTTAAAAATCAGATTAAAATAAATAAACAATTGCCCTATTTAAATTTTCATATGATTTGTTTAAATTTCCATGTTATCCTGCTTAAATTTTCAACCTATTCCATTCTATTTTCTTTGGAAAATCTCAGAAAAAAACATTGATAAAAGAGACTGAGAAGATGCAGATAATGAAAGAGCATCTGCATGAAAATGTAATCATTTCTATGGCTTGCTCTTTATATGTATTGTTTTCAGAAAGCACTAACTCAGAATTTTCTCCATTACTTTAAATACAAGAATGTTCATTGTTGAATTTCATTTCTTGTTAAATACATTAATGCACAAAGCAGTAAAGGGAATTACTATCAATTTTGTTAAATCAAACCCTGAATGTACAAAAGATAAATCAATATTCTAAGTCTTATGATTTACTGTTCTATAGAAATTTCATCCTATGGATAATTAATGAAACTAAGAGGTCATGTTAATTATTCATAATTTTCATAAGATTTCATTCTTTTTAAGAACTTTAAGAAGCTGAGGGAAATAGTCAAAGGATATAATTTTGCTTATTCACAGAAACAGTAACTTCATGGTCTCTTTCAGTGACTGTAGAGATGGTGTTAGCTGCTTAGAGAGGTTTGACATTGACATAGGGATGACCTGTCTTATTTTCAAATACTTCTTTGGCATTTTAGAAGGATTACCATCCTGTCCTTTTTAAAGTATTCCTGTACCAGGCTTTTGAAACAGATCCAGTACAAGAAACCCTTTGAAGTCTACAAAATCTATCTACAGATCCTACAGTAAATGTCAACACCATGAACACCAGGGTCCCTGAAACCCAGGGGCACACCCTCCCCAAGAATCCCAGGTATATGGGACAGGGGTAAAGGAAGCCAGTTAACACCCAATGAACAGCATTCTAGCAGGCACTGTGCCAAGAGCTTTATAAATGTATCCCCACATTGCATCATTAAGGCCAGTGAGAATAAAATGACAATTTCAGGTCACCTGGGGAATGTCATATTGTCATATTTCTCAGCATCTGTTTTGCAACAATTTTTTCTTTTATGTCCAATAAAGTTGACATAAATGGCTTGGTAAATAATTGTGGATCTTGACTTTCTAAAGTATAAACAGGCTTCCTCCATTTACATCACATTTTAGGTCTATTTCTTGGGTTTTTTAATATATTTGCCAGTTAAAAATAAGGCAATGCATGATGGTTGGATCCCCAGGATAGACCCCAAAATACCACAAATACTTTAAGACAAATGTAACTGAAGATTTGCACTCATAGTGTTAGGAAGAAGTAATTGGGCGTTATAAAGAATCTGTTCTGTTCCCGACCCTGTTAGGTTTTTCCAGTTCTCTCTACCTTCCTGTACACTATCTTTTGCGAAGATATGGGAATTATAATGGCTATAAGGTATTTGGTGCTGGCTACATATGTGCCAGGGATAGTGTGAACTACTTCATGCAACCCATGAAGTGGAAATCATTAACCCCATTTCCCAGGTGAAAAATCAGAAACCCAGAGACACGCTGTGATTTGAACAAGGTCACACAGCTAGACGGTGCTGAGACAGAGTCCACACCAGCTCGGTCTAACACTGAAGTTCGTGCTCTTGACCATGCCGTTACGCTTCTCAATTTTTTCTTTTATTTTTTATTGTGGTAGGAATATTCTTAACAAAATATTTAAGAGCACAATACAGTATTGTTAACTATAGGCTCAAAGTTTTACAAAAGGTCTCTAGAAATTATTCATCTTGTGTAACTGAAACTTTATGTCAATTGAACACAAGTCCCAATTTTCCCCTCCCTCCAACTTCTAACAACCACCATTCCATTCACAAATTCTCCTCTCTGTTGTCTAATGATAGCTTCCAACTTGACTCCAGAGCATCCTTTCCAATTCGTCTAACGTCAACCATGGGCACACCTAGGAAATCCCCATCCTTGCATCATCTACCTTAAAGAAGGCTCCTTCAGCTGCCCCATCTGGCTCCATGGTCCTTTCCTCCTGCTCTTCAAAGCTAAAATGAAGCCAAAGTGCTGGAGTTAGAATCCCAGGTCTGTCAGTTACCAGCTGAGTCTCTTTAGGCAAATTACTTAAACTCCCTGGGCTTCAGTTTCCTTAACTGTAAAATTGGGATTGGCTCAGGTAGAAAGCTCCAGAAGAAAACTCTGAAATAATAATCTAGATGAAAATTTAGATTTATTAGGAAGCATTCTCAGGAATACTATTAGCGGAGCGGGGAAGTGAAACAGAGATAAAAAGGGAACATGTGATATCAAGCAGAATCCACAGAGGGAAACCTTGAATCACACCCATAGGGGAGCACTGGAGATGGTGCTGGTCTTACCTCAAAGTCATCTTTATCAGGGTCAAGGGAGCTGGAGTATCTATATACCTCTCAGTCATGAGTTCAGGGCTGAGCAAAGGAGACATAAACTTCCAAATTCTCTGGCTCTACATAAACACAGGCAAAGTAGGCTCTGCAGCCTCAGGCAGGTCTATGTCAGACAAACAAGTGCCAGTTATTGGGACTGACAGTACACTGGGGGCTGGTCTACATGAAAAAGTTAAAGGGGACGTGGTGGATCTGGGCAGAGCGCTGATTTCATCTGCCACAGGAGTAATAATAGTTCTTTATCGTGGTGTTATTAGGAGGGTTTTTATTTGTAAAGTGCTCATAAGTGTGCCTGGCCCACATAGGCACTATTAAGTGTATCTACATCAAACAAATAAAAAGTCCACAACGGTGGTAATGCTGGGAGTCCTCAAAACAGCAAGAAGATTTAAAGGAAACTCCAGATTCAAAGTCTAGTTTTTTCTTCTTTGGGGGCTGAGTTCTCCAAGTTCTCAGCACATGAGGAAGGACTCAGCACCTCCAGGAAAGGAAGGGTGAGGATCCTGGGCACAGCAGCATGAAGCCCTGGAGAACCAATTGCTCACTTATCTGCTTGAATATAACTTATTGAGTTAAACTAAGGAAATAAACACAAGGGTTCCAAGCTCTTAACACAAAATCAAGATCTCTACCAAGGCTGAGGAAAGACCCTGAGTGGCCATATAGGAACTGAAAGTAGAGTCTTCCAACCCTGTATCCCCTCAACAGAAGTCCAAGGCAGCAAAAGTTGCACAGGGAGCCTGGCATTATCCCTATTTTACCAGCATATCCTTTCCCTGTCTTCCCACCCTCTTCACATCCTTTGTCCTGAAGCACAGTTCTAACCCTAACTCTCCCAGCAACTCATCCCTACTCTTTTCACTCCCAGTTATGGGACACCAGCTTTCCCTCCTTGGAATGGTCATGGTACTTCAGAGGGGGGGAGGGGGGCGTATTTTGAAATGTGTCCCATTTCCCTGCAGTTAGAGTGGAACTTGTTTCCACCTACCTGCAATGATCACCATTTGAAGACAGTTTCTTCTTAAAGAGAAGGGCTATGTCTGATTTACCCTTCTATACCATCAGGTGTCTAACATTACAATGGAACCAAATAATTTTCCCTCTTAAAAAAGCTTCCAGTTGAGATTTGCTACAAGTAAGGCCTTACTTTAAAAGGCACATAGTTTACCCTTTGATCTATGCTATTGCCCTGGCTTCAATCTTACTCAAAACCCAAGAATGCTGATCCCAAAGAGTGGACCACTTGCTCTGTGGAGTAATTTGATCAAGGAGACCCCTCTCTCCCTTCTTCCAGGCTACCAACCAAACTGCCAAAAATTCCCAGAGAAGTAGGTTAGGGCATTAAAAGAGATCACAGCTGTAATTCATGTTTCCTAGTTTCCTAAGCTGAAGCCATACCCAACTGGTGGTCCCCAAGATGATTTTAGGAAGCCTACATTTAAGCAATGTTTTACTTATTTTAGTGTATGTTAGAATAGTTATGTGTATATAAGTTACATTTGTCTAAATTTAAAATCCATAATTTTCAAATTCATAATTTTATAAATATTAAGACAAACTTATATAAGAAAAGGTTAATTAAGTGTATTGAATAATTTGTAAGTGGGGCATGGAGATGACTAAAGGTTGAGAAACACTGATTTAGTGAAAATTACAATAGCATTACAAATAGAAGACCTAGATTTCAATTCTATGCCAAAAATAAAAAGCCATATTACTAAGCAAGTCACTCACTCAACTTGTCTGAGCTTCAGTTTTCTCTTCAATAAAATAAAGTTTTGATAGTCTGTGCTTCTAGATCCCTGTGAAATGCAAATCCTGTCTGTTAGTGGTACATGCCCTTATCATCAATTTCATCTTAGTGCAAAGGAGTTTATCAGATTTGTTCTAATTGAGTCCTGGGGAATTCCAACAAAAGATTGTTTTAAAGGTTTCTGAAAACATGAAAAATTTAGGGCCCAGCTAGGAGGCGGAGAGGGACAGAGAGACTAAGACTAAAGTCCTAGGTAGAAATAAAGGTGGAAAACCTACATAAAAGATGAGAGTGAAGCGAGTCCAGATGACTTTCATTCAATTGACAATTTGAGTAAAAGCCACCAGAACTGTAAGTCACTCTATTTTTCTTGGTAGCAAATGTGATCCTCTAAGCAAGCAAGGCAAATCTGAATAATTTTTTAAAATTCAGATCAATATCTAAAGCCTTTGCATAGAAAAGAAAAACAGAAAATTTCCTGGAAATATAAATTTGTATTTATTTATTTTTAATATTTCATTGAATTTATTAAGGTTACATTAGTTAATAGGTTTCGAGTGTACAATTCTGTATCATCTGTATATTGTATTGTGTGCTCACCACCCATAGTCTACTCTCCTTCCATAACCACTTATCCCCCCGTAATCCTCTTCTACCTGCCCTCACCCCCATTTCCCTCTGGTAATCACCATACTGATACCTGTGTCTAAGAGGGTTTTGTTTTTTTGCTTAATCCCTTCACCTATTTCACCCAGCCCCACAACCTCCCTCTCTTCTGACAGCTCTCAGTCTGTTCTCTGTATCTATGAGTCTGTTTTTAATTTCTTTCTTTATTTTGTTCATTAGATTCCACAAATAAGTAAAATCATATGGTATTTGGCTTTCTCTGGCTGGCTTATTTCAATTAACCTAATACCTTCCATGCTGTCATGAAAGGTAAGATTTCCTTCTTTTTTACAGCCACATAATATTCCACCGTGTAAATATCCCACAGCTTTTTTATCCACTCAGCTACTGATAAACACTTAGGCTGCTTCCATATCTGGCTATTGTAAATAGCGCCGCTATGAACATAGGGGTGCAAGAGTAAGACTCCAAACCATAAAAATTCTAGTAGAAAACATAGGCAGTAAAATGTCAGACATTTCTCATAACAATATTTTTTCTGATATATCTCCTCAGGCAAGGGAAACAAAAGAAAAAATAAACAAATGGGACTAGAGCAAACTAAAAAGTTTTTGCACAGCAAAAGAAACCATCAACAAAATGAAAAGACAACCCACTGAATGGGAGAACATATTTGCTAATGATACATCTGATAAGGGGTTAATATCCAAAATTTATAAACTCAACTCAACACCAAAAAACAAACAAACAATCCAATTTTTAAAAAATAGGCAAAGGACTTGAATAGACATTTCTCCAAAGAGGACATACAGATGGCCAATAGACATATGAAAAGATGCTTAATGTCACTAATCAGCAGAGAGATGCAAATTAAAACCACGACACAATGAGATATCGCCTCACGCCTGTCAGAATGGCTCCATCAATAAATCAACAAACAAGTGCTGGCGAGGGTGTGGGGAAAAGGGAACCCTAGGGCACTGCTGGGGGGAATGCAGACTGGTGCGGCCACTGTGGAAAACAGTATGGAGGTTCCTCCCAAAATTAAAGATGAAACTGCCTTATGACCCAGCTATTCTACCTTTGGGAATATATCCAAAGAAATCTGAAACACTGATCTGAAAGAATAAATGTATTTCTGAAATTATATTATGGCCAATCTACATTTAAAAAGATCATCTAAACCAGGATGTGGTTTTGCATATTTCAGCTTTAGAAGCTTACTGATCTGAGCGATGGTGTCTGTGACACTGAGTCTCAGCATGTTGTGACTGGTACACTTAGACTGGCTCCTGCCAGCTCTAAGGAAAATCTGCTGGAGCCCCAGTGCTTCCAACCAAACGAGCCAAACCCTCCATTCAGCGGCCACCACTGCCACCTGTCTTTCACCCACCCCCACCCACACTCCCAATGCGCCTTCACCAGACTTCACCCCCACCTGCACCTGCATTCCCATCCCACCATCAATGGCCCCCACCCCTACCTAACGTCCCACTCCCACCTGCCCTCCCACCTGCCCTCCACCAGACCCCAAGCCTCCACTAGAACACCTCCTGCATTAAGGAGTCACATAGGCAAGAATATGGTTTCCCCATTTTATGAAATGAATGAACTCAGGAAGGAATAAACCTAAGGCCTCCATCTCACCAACATCATTCAAACCAGCCTGGCTCAGGGACCAGAAAAGTGCTAATACAGTATGAAGGAATCATTACTCCTAGGAAGCAAAATCAGGTTCCACTGAAAGAGAAAACAAACAAACAAAGCCCACTAAATTAACTTAGAGCCATGGTTAGTTATTCCAGAATAGGGTTAAATCTAGTAAATACCAGTGACTGGTCCCCATCAGCTGGCAAACGCTTCAGAGAAGCAGTAGTTATGTTCTGAAAGACTGGCTGAAATTTCAGCTATTGAGGCTTTGTACTAAACGACAACCTTTCTGTTCACTTTTGATGTGCAGATTTCTCAAGAAAATGTCATCTACTTCAAATCACAGAAGAGAGGATCTCCATGATTTCCCCAAAGAGATGGGGGCAGGTGTTAAGCTTTGAGCAAATATCATGCTGAAGCTGAAGAATTCCTATTACTTCTTGGATTTACACAGTGTTTCCCTTAATTCTGGGGACCAGGGAAAGGAAATTTAGGTTAGAAAAACAACAGTGAGAAGTGCTTCTCAAGGGGCCCACCACCACACACTGCTAGCAGCTCTATTTCAGAGAAGTGTGATTAGTCAGGTATTGAACTAATCGTGGCAATTAAGGACAGAGTGAACTCACCACTGCTGCAAGTGGAAGACAGCAATGCATTGTCTTAAGCATTTGTGTTAAACGTCTTCATGCCACTGTTATGATGCAAAGCCTTGGTCTTTGCCCTGAGCCTGCTTGCTGTCTAATATGTCAGACAAACAGTGCGTGTGCCCCTTAGGTGCATGTCGGAGGGACATATTAACAAACACGTGGACTCATAATACTTGAAAGCAGATGTTGATGGTTCAGGTGGATTTGAGGCTACTTTCCTGTGCATTTGTATGCACTCAGGTAAGATGTTTTTGAAATAAGGGAGGATGAGTTCCAGGGAGAAAAGCAAAAAGGACTCATAGAAGCAGAGAAAAAGAGCAGGAGGCAATGAGAGAATTGGCAAGCAGAAAGCAATAAATATGAGCTTGTCCTCATAAGCAGTTACTTGGTTCTCTTATCACATATTTGTATGTTCCAAATTCCATTTGTCCTATTCCATGTATTTTTGCTGACTAGTTTTGCTTAAAAAAAATACTTATATTATTCATAGCATGGAAAAGTTACAAATCCTAATAACTGGAATGCAATCTGAATGAATCACAGGATAAGCCTGGGTACTATTTGGCCTCAAGACCCCATGCTGGTAGCTTCTCACCATCCTTGCAGCTGTATATATAGAGAGCTCCTGGATTTCCTCCTGGTTCAGAATGCATTAGGTAGTATTTCAAAAATGTCTTCCTTTGCTGTTTTAAACTTATCAATTAAACATACTCTACAAAACCCTGTAATCGAGCAATCTCACTCCTAGATGTTTAGCCAAAGGAATCGAAGTTAGTATCTTGAAGAGATGTCTGCACCCCCATGTTTGATCCACCCCCAGTATTTTCCACAATAAACCAAGATATGGAAACAACCCAAATGTCCTTTGATGTAAGAAGGATCCAGAAAACATGATATAAAATGGAATATTCTTCCCCCATAAAAAAGGAAGGAAATCCTATCATCTGTGACAGCATGGATGGACCTTGAGGGCACTAAACTAAGTGACAGAAGCCGAACAGAGAAAGACAAACACTTCATGGTGTCACTTATATGTGGAATCTAAAAGGAAAAAACAAAACAAAACATTGCATAGAAACAGAGAATAGAATGGCCAGGGGCTGAGAGGAGGGGAAATGGGGTGATGTAGGTCAAAGGGAAAATTTTTCAGTTGTAAGAGGAATAAGTTCTGAAGATCTAATGTACAGCATGGTGACTATAGTTATTAACATGGTATTGCATACTTGAGGTTGCTGAGAGAAGATCTTAGGCATTCTTGCACACACACACACACACACACGGTGACGCACATGTTAATTACCCTGACCTTGGTAATCATTCCAAAATGTACATCAAGTCGTCACAGTATATACTCTAAATATATATAACTATATTTGTCAATTATTCCTCAATAAAGTTTAAAAAATGAACCCATTTCCTTCAACATTACCATTCCCTTAGAAACAGCGTAACTAGTTAAAATACAAGTTGCCCAGTTAAATTTGAACTTCAGATAGACAACTAATTTTTTAATGCATATATGTCCCAAATGTTGCATGAAACAGGGTCTAGTTTCTACTTGTTTTTGATTTTTTTTTATTTCATTTTATTTTGTTTTTGCTAAATCTGGAAACTCTCCTTAGAAGACAAACTTTACCTTGCCCGTCACAATAAACTACACTGAGTGCTGTGGGGCTTAGGCAGGGATGGACTAGAAGGTCAAAGAGTTGGAGACTATAAATCAGGCCAGAAAGTGTTGAGAGATTTTCCTTGGAAGAGAAGAGAAAGAATAGAAGAGGGAGGAAAGAGGGGGCACGGGGAGGAAAGAAAAGAGTGGCAAGGACCTGCTTTAGAAATGTTTCATTTGCAATTTTGAGTGGGTGAGGTAGAGACCCACGTGTTGGTGGGGCAGCTGTTTCCCAAGTGAATGGCACTGAAAGTGGCAGCAATAGGGAAGAAAGAATTTTAGGCTGTTTGGCTGAATACAGAGATGTGTTTTTTCCATCAGTAGGTTTTGTGACAGACAGCAGTGGAGGCTGTAGGGCTCTTAACTACTTTTAGCCGAGTACATGTTCGAAATTGACACCACGTAGAGACAGGACCATTAGGACTCTACTTACGCATTGGGGTTACACACAGACACACACTATGGACTGGCAGAAAGTTGGACACTGGGATGGAAAACAGGTCCCTCTCCTGCCCTGCCCTGCCCTGCCCTACAAACCACAAACGTCAGCCAAGCTTGCAGGTTTGTCATAGATTCAAGATCCCGTAAAAGATTCCGTACTTCTCCAGAAGGAAAAAAATTCATCATTTTCTAAAACTCATTTAGGACAAAATGCCCATGATTAAGAAAGGACTGTGCCACTTGAATGACGCTGCTCCATCTGAGTTCCTCTGGCTTCTCTCCTCCACCCCGTATCGTGAAGCAGCCCGGACTTAGGCCAGGCTTTCGCCTCATGCTGTTCCACTTGGGCTTCAAGTTCACGATCACCCTAATTACGCTGGTCAATGGCAGGCGTAGACAGGTGTTTAGAAAATGTATCACTATTAATTGGCTCTTCTTATTCCTTCCTACATCTCAACCACCCACTATTCTTTTACCCGTCTATGATTTACAGCCGCACTCTGGCATCAGCGTTCAGCTCTAACTCACCGGTGTGAGTAGCATTTGCATGAAATGAAAGGGCATCTCCGACAAACCCCTCCTAGGCTGGACCCCTGGAGCACGCAGTCATTTGCTAACTGAAATAAGTCAGACAGAGAAAGGCAAGTAACATAGGATTTCACTTAGATGCGGAATCTAAAGAACAAAATAAGTGAGCAAACGAAACAGAAACAGACACAGAGATGCCTAAAACAGAGCGATGGCTGCCAGAGGGGAGGGGGTTTGGGAGGCTGGATGAAAAAGGTAAAGGGCTTAAGAAGTGCAAACTGTGACACCTGTCAGTCTGTGCCATGTATCCATGTCTCTGTTTCTATTTTGTTCGTCAGTTTATTTTATTCATTACATTCCACGTATAAGTGAAATCATATGGTATTTGTCCAGCTGTCTCAGGGGAGGGGCGTTGGGAGACTGGATGAAAGAAGGTGAAGGGATTGGCAAAAAAAAAAAAAAATATATATATATATATATATATATATATATATATATATATATACACACACACATAACTCATAGACAGAGACAACAGTGTGGTGATAGCCAGAGGGAAAGGGGGGTGGAGGTAGATGGAGGGGGGCAAAATGGGGGAAATGGGGGCTGAAAGAGACTGCTTGGGGTGATGGATGCACGACACAATGTGCAGATGATGTTTTATTGAGTTGTACGCTTGACACCTGTATGGTTTTGTGAACTCATGTAAATTCAATAAATTGAACCCCAATAAATTCAGTTTAAAGAGAGAAGCAGAAGCTGATACTTACAAAATAGTCGTGGGAATGTGAAGTATAACATAGGGAATATAGTCAATAATATTGTAATAACTAAGTAGGGTGTCAGGTGGGTACATGAAATATAGGGAGCATTACTTTGTGAATAACATAATTGTCTAACCACGATGCTGTACACCTGAAACTAATATAAAATAATATTGAATGTCAACCACAATTGGAAAAAAAATTTTTTTTAAGAAATGGAGCTAAAGGAGAGAAGGGAGCGGAATTGCTCGGGGAGTACCAAAGGGATCTGTGTGCCTTGGCATGAAGACACTTCTCCAGGTCACAGCCTCCCTGAACCAGAGTATGGACCAGAAATCAAGAGCAGGATAAAGAGATCATGTGAAAGGAGAACCAGGGCAATGTGTCATGCCTCCGCGTTCCGATAACCAAGCCCTCCAAATGATCAAGTTCGGTATAATTTAATGTAAGAAAAGTAGTTATTTTTAAATTAAGTAGTTCCTTTTAAAAATCAGAGCAGATCACATACATATTTTAAAAAATAAATTAATGTAATATTTTGATAGGTGCTATCAACACTCACTGGTACATTAATCTATTTTTAACACATCACATGCTGTTGTATGGCAAGAAAAGGTCAACTTGAGGGCTAGAAGGAGCTGGGAAAATGCAAAAACACTTATACAGTTAACTGGTACAATACTTTTGATATAATTAGATCTATGTAAAAATTAACTTTGACACAAGCAAAACTGCAAATATTTTAAAGGTAGAAACAGTTCATTCTTTTCAATATCCATAATTCTCCTTAATTTAGCACCATTTTAAGTTCATACTGACCTGCTGCAGGTAAAGTCCAATCCCTCTGCCAGACACATTTTATATACTGTGTGCTCAGACAGAGAGGAAATGATAGGAATAGAGAAATTAAAAAGACAGAAATGAGGCCAGGAGAGAAAAAATGCAGTCTACAAATGAGGCAGAAAGCGCCAGGAAGAGGGCAGGAGGTTAGTCACTGCGTAAAAAGAGTGATCATTATAGTCCTGACAAAAATAGGAACAGGAGGTAAGGTCTTCAGATATAAAGTTGAAAGTGAATTATAAATAGCTGAACAGGGATTATTAAATCTTGATTATCTCCAAGAGACAGCACAGTACTCCTGCCCATAGGCCCAGGGCCTGGGGTGACTGGAGAAGCACTAATGTTTAGGAGAAACTTTAGCTACGGGGTGAGCTGTAGGGTCTTTCTAGGTTTGATTTCAGTGTCTTTACTGAGCTTTCTTTGTGTGACTTGGCATAGCGTAGGGAACGGAGCTGAGTTCACCAGATTCTAGCCACACTGTTGGCATTAACGCTGTTTCATGACCAGGAGAGATAAGCATTAGATGCCATTCCAGACAGATGACCCGGAAGGGGAACCTGGAAACCCTCCATCTACCTGACTGTGGATATTCAAGTCTGCCCCTGTACTTCTGTCGAGAAGCAGTTCCCTTTGTGCCCCTGCTCGGAGCCAACCAGAAGTTCCCCGAATGGCAAGGACCATCATGTTTGATCCTTGGCTCCCAGCCTGGACTGGCCTCGCAGTGCCCAGGAACTCTCTAGGCTCCCTTTTCCCTCAAAATGTACGTTTTGTAACTTACTCCCACAACAAAGTGAGCAAATGTGAACACAGGGACTTTTAATGGGTCAAGGTGCTGTTACCTATCCAGAGTTTTATTTGGACTCTAAAAGCCAGGCAGGCGTTCTGACCCCCCCAGTTGCTGGGGGTGTGGAGGGGAGACGGCGGTGAAGCATTCACTGGCATCCCGAGGCCCGCTGCATGAATGAACGTCAGTCCAACTTGGAAGAGAAGGCTTGGGTCTAGGTATGTTTCCCAGAGGCTTCTGGGAGAAAACAAGCTCCTTAGAAAGCAGAGCAACTCCACAGGAAATTAACTTTACCATATAACGGATCGATTTTATTCCAGGGTCTTTCCAGGACACCCTGCTGGCTTAACGTGGCAGTGCTTTGGGCCACTTCTAGGAAAGCGCATGCCCTTCAGGTAGGGATAGGAGTGTGAACTTTTCTCCTCTGTCCGACAATCCCTCTACATGTATCGAGTAAGCAGGATCTACATCCTTTCTTAACCTTCACTCCTTGCTTCCTCCATCCATCCATCCGTCCGTCCATCCGTCCGTCCGTCCGTCCGTCCGTCCATCCATCCATCCATCCATCCAAGAAAGCTGTGATGGCATCGGCAGCCGCTAGCTCCTGGGGGCAGAGCTAGACAAGCTCAACAAGGCAGCTGCCCTCGTGGAATTTATGTTCTAATGAGGGAGGCTGTAATCACAGAGTTTAAGGATATGAACAAGGCGGTAGGATAGAGAAAATGGAAGGAGGGGTGACCCCTCTCGCAAGGGTGCTCAGGAGAGGCCTCTCTAAGGAAGTCAAGTTTTAGCTGAGACCCAAAAGGAAGAAAGCAGGCGTCAAAAAGAGAGCTTGAAAGAGGCTGTTAGAGAAGAAAACCATATCCCGGGAGCATAGTAAACAAGACAGAGAGTGGGACATGATAGGATGGGAGAGTTTAGCAAGAAGTAGAGCTTACAGAACCCTACAGACTTGACAAAGAATATAGATGTTATTCTAAGAGTCATGGGAAGCCAATGGAAAATTTTAAAGTGGGGAGCGGCAAGATGGACTCGGTACTTTTAAAGAGGTGGCCTAGTTATTCTGCACAGGAGAAGCTGAGGAAGGGTGTAAGGGGCAGCCGCAGGTAGAGGAGGTTGGAAGTTGTTACAGCGGTTCAGGTGTGAGAGGCTGGAGGTTTGGGTTTGCGCACTGTAGTGGAGACGGACAGAAGTGAAGAATTCAGGGAAGTAGAAATGAGAGGGTCTGCAGATCAACTGTATGTAGGGAGTGAAGGAAAGTAAAGAATCGAGGATCTGTGGCCTGAACAGCTGGAAAATAAGGAAAACTGCTGTGTTGAGGGAGCAAATAATGAAATCTGTTTGGGGCATGTTAATTTAAAGATGTCTAAGAGATGTCCCTGCAGAACTGAGAAATATATAGTCCAATAGATGAGTGTGAGGGATCGGGAGTGATTAGTACCGGAGAGCCTGCTTCTATGCAATGACCAAGGTCTACGGCAATCTCCGTTATATCTTAAGCAGAAACATCCTGTTGTGGTCACGTTTGCTAAATACCTACTGTGTGCCAGCTACTGTAAATAACAGAAATGCTGAGAAGCCAGGGATATACAGCTGACCCTTGAACAACATGGGTTTGAACAGTGCAGGTCCACTCACGCACAGATTTTTTTTCAATAAACAACTGTACTGTTTTCAATCTGCTGTTGGAAGTCCACAGATGCAGCGAGCTAACTGTAAGCGTTGATCTACACCATGTAAGCCCCTTCCCTGGAGCTTCTGTCTCTTCAGCCCCTTAACAGAACAAAGGCTGACCTCCCCCAGGCAAAGAGGAATTCTGCCAGCAGGTGGCCTTTGCACTTGAACTGCAGCTCTTCCCTGGGCCTGCAGCCTGCCAGCCTCCCCTACCACATTTTGGTCTCACCAAGTCTCCACTATTGTGTAAACCAATTTCTTAAATCTTTTTTTCTGCTCTCTCGCTCTACACACACACACACACACACACACACACACACACACCCTGTTGGTTCTGTTTCCTTGGAGAACTCTTACTAATACACTTAGCAGTGCTGCAGCCAGGTTTCAAACCCAAGTTTTTTTGTTGTGTTTTTTTTTAATATATTTTTATTGTTTTCAGAGAGAGTAAAGGAGAGGGGGAGAGAGAGAGATAGAAACATCAATGATGAGAGAGTCATTGATTGTCTGCCTCCTGCACACCCCGAACTGGGGATCGAGCCTGCAACCCGGGCATGTGCCCCAACCGGGAATCGAACCCCCATAGCCTGGATCCTAGGTCGATGCTCAACCGCTAAGCCACACCTAGTCAGGCTTCAAACCCAAGTTTTTTGACTTTCATACTTCACCACTTGCCTTTACAGCTTCCCTATAAATGCTTTGTTGATACAAAAATTCATGTAACCTTTTGATAAAGCAATTTGCCTAAACACATTAAGAGCCTTTTAAAAGTTCATACCTTATCAGAGTTTCTTCTAAGTAAATAGTCAAATTCAGACAAAGCTTTATGTACACAGCACTTTCTTAGAGTAAAAAAAACTTGAATCAACTTCAATGTCCAACAGTGGAAGCATTCAATAAATTATGTATACATAGAGTAAATATTAGGCAGTTATTAAATTACATTTCCGAACATCAGTGCCATGGGAATTAGGAGATAATATTAATTTTTTAAAACAAGCTAAACCTTTATATATATGCTATTATCTGAATTATGATAAAAATGAATGTGCATTCATAGGTATTCAGAGAAAAACTGGTGATAGTTGTATTTTACATAATTTTCTGGGTGATGATATTCACTCATTTTCTTCTTATAATTTTATACATTTTCCAAGAACTTTATAAAAACCAATGCTTGGGGGTCATTTATGGTTGTTTGGAGGTAAGTCAAGAAAGGTGGCAGTGAGAACCACAGGCCCTCATGAGAGAAGCGTGGGATACATTTTACAACACTCCCGGCAATTTATGAGCATTCCAATTCCCTTTAATGGTTATTTAACTATCTAGCGTTTGAGTTATATCCTTAGTGGTTGATCTAAAGCTTACAAAATGCATCATAACTTACACACTAGCTGTATTTTAGTGAGACAGAGAAACTTCGCTTTTATAGAGCTCTATCCATCACCCCCCTTTGAGTGCTACTGTTGGTCTACACTCACAGCAATATATGTTACAATCCCAACAATACATTTCTATAAGTATTTGTGTAATTTCATGTCTTTTAAAGAAGCTCAGAGGAGAAGGGCAAGTCTGTTTTTATGGAATTTGTTATATTAACCTGACTAGTTGCCATTTCTGATTTTCATTTCTTCCTATGTCTTCGATTAGCATCCGACATCATGCCCTTACTTCGAAACAGCTTAGTCCCCCTGTCCCCCGTCTCTGAGTTGTGGTTTTCCAATATATTACATTTCTATACATTATGGGCTGAAAAATACAACTATATACATATTGGTGGTGCAACTGATTTTTATATCAGTTAAGAGAAGAAGAGGAGAAGAGATACTCAATTATATACCATATTTTATAATGACCTTTACTGGTTTCTTTGCTCATTTGTGTGGATTTGAATCTGAATCTGGTATCAGCTGCTTTCAGCCTGAAGAACTTCCTTTAGCATTTTTCCCACTACAGGTCTACAAGCAGCAAATTCCCTCAGTTTTTTATTTTTCTGGGAATGTTTTTATTTAACCTTCACTTTTGAAAATTGGCTTCGCTGGATGTCGGATGACTGGCTGACAGCTGTTTTCTTTTAGTACCTTGACAATACCATCCCAGTAGACATAACTTTCTTTTTATTTCTTTGAACATATTTATACTCTCTGCTTTAAATTATTTGTCTGCTAAATCTGGGCTCCCTCCCAGGCAAGTTTCTATGTCTGCTTTTTCTCCTGTGTATGAGTCACATTTTCCCATTTCCTTGCATATCTCATGCAAAACTGTACATTTTAAATAGTATAGCTACTCTGGATATTGAACCACCACGGCTGCCCCTTCTGGGGCTTGCTATTGTTGTCTTGCTTGTTTTTTATTTGTTCCTGACCTAGGGGGACGATTTTATTGAAACCTGTTCCCCCAGCCCCATGTTTAGCCCCTGAAGTCGCTCCTCAGAGGGTGAAGTCTTGGGCACGCACAGTCTTCCTGGGATCCGAGCTGCACTGCCCCTAATTGGTGTCATGCCTGTCAGTCCCCAGTCATTGCTACCTGATCCCTCTCTGATTTTTGACAGTGCTCTGGGGCATAAATGGCTCCCATCTTATCCAGTTAAGTAGGGCCCATTTTCAGGAGCATAGTCTTGCCAATCTTTGAGGCCACTCGGATCTCAGGAGGGCTCTTGCTGTTTCTTTCACTGATTCCCTCTGCGAAACTTCTGGCTGCTCTGTCATTTTGCTTGTTGCTTTAACGGTCATGGAGCTATGAGCCTACGAAAACCACCACTAAGTAGTCACCACCAAGATCATTGTTTTAACAATGTCAGAGCATGAATTTGCCCATTCTTTGTTGCAAACGAAGTCAGTCCCCTTTGGGAGATCTGTGGAGCTCTGTTCTTATAACCTGACTATCCCTCCGGGCATTATCTCTGTGTAAAGCAGTGTAGCAAGGGGCCTGGGCAATGCCCTGCTTCTCCCAGGGTACTACCCTGTGCTGGGAGCAGGGCTTTGGGCAAGGATGGCAGCCCCTGGAAGCCTTCTCAGCTTGCACCTCCTGGCAAAAAAAAAAACACAACCCTTATAAGCAAGCTGGGGTGGGTGTTTCAGTGCCCAGTAAGCAAGCCTGCCATGCCTGGGAGGGAGCATCTGCCCTGGAAGTGTGCACTGGGTGGGGAAGGGAGACCAGTCGTCTCAGCAGCACCTGCCCAGGATAGAACTCCTGTAGCAGGGAGCTGGGGACGGGTGAGAGGCGCCAGTGGCAAGCTGCCCCTGGGGCTCATCCTCAGAGTATAGTTTCTATCACACTGGGCTGGGGGACACAGGGAAAAGGTCATGGCTCAGATGCTAAAGATGCTCACGGTTCTTAAGGTTTAGTAGATTTTTAAATATTCCTCCATTTTCTATATGCCCTTAGGATCATTTCCAGAAATTTTTAATGTCAGCCATTTAACTGCTGAAGATTATATATAATTATATAAAATATGTTTAAATATTTATGTTTATAATTATATATTTATCATATATAAATATGAAATTATATGAAACAAATATATTTATGATTATATATGTATTATATATATTTATATATTTTTATTTATCTCATATATAATTTTTTCCAGCAGTTACATGTCTGTTTCCCTGGGGAGGGTCCACCATGCCCCTCATTCCAGAAGTCAATCAGATTGGGTTTCATAAGGAAAGAAAAGTCATGGCCACCTTGAAGCCAAGAGCATCTGAAAGAATCATAGTGCATAACTGCAGACTGTCCAGATGACGGGTGAATGTACTTAATGGGAAAGTCACACTCTTGACAGCTTTTTATATTGGTGGCATACTCCACTGCTCACCCTCATAAACTTGGTGCACAGGCAAAAAGGAAGAATGTCACTGGGATGCAGTTAAGAGTCAATCCAGCATTCTCTCCTGACTTGGAAACGAACCCCCCCCCCCAATACTTACTATAGGAATAAGCCATTCTGATTACGACCGCCTGCCAGAGGTTGCACAGAATAAAGTAAACAAACAGTTCCATTTAAACGTCTTGGAATCAGAGTCCTTTACAGAGTCTAACAAATCCCCTTTGAAATTTCACAACTGAAAAATCACATGTTAAAATATACCTTTCAACAGAAGCCCTTCGAGGCAATGATAAAAAGCCCATAGAGAAAAAGGTAAAAAGTCTTTTAGAAAAAATACTGGTCAGCAAGTAACTTAAATGTCAGGCAGAAAATGCTAGGTAAGGTCATTTGGAAGCTTGCAATTTATTTAAAATCAAAATCTCAAAATCAATCTTATACTTTACCTGGAGTTAGAGAAGTTATTCCAGCATAGGACAAAATATTGGGAAAGCTCTCCTCTCCAAGTACTGTAATTTAGCTACAGAATACCTAACTAATGGCAAAAGAACAGCAAGGAGCAGTGCAGGCAAAGAATTAGAGGAATAAAGGTATGGCAGACCAAAAGCACAGGGGAGTGCTTCAAGAGCTACTGCTGAGAAGGCAGTCCTGGGGAGCAGGGCGCTGAGGGAAGATTGGCACAGTATAAATGTCTGATTCATAGGCACTTCCACGGATGGCCTGGAACCACCACCCTCCCTGAGGAATCATTCTGGAGAAGTAGAATGTCAGCATCACCCCAAGAAGGCTGAAACACAAGATCTCAGGAGGAGCCCCTCAGGCAGTATTTTGAACCAAACATTTTTCTGCTTTATCATGAGCCATGACTGTGACGGCAGGTGTTTGAGATGTGAGGACAGAGCTCGAGAAGGTGATTCTGATCTCCACTTCAGCTGTTGTCACCAAGAGTTGAGCAATAGTCTTATGTGAGGGTATAAAGCCAGGAAACGTACTTAGGAGTAGTATTTAAAGGACTTAATATCTACCTACCTCTTCACCTTCATCAGGAGAGCCCACCAGGCACCCAACCCTGCACCCTCAGGGGACTACATGCAGTGTGGGCTTGGGCCTCCACAGTTGGCCTGCTCCCTGTGCATGGAGGCCCTTTCCCACCTGCTCTACCTGGTTAATTCCTACTGTTGTTGAGGCTCATCTCAGGCAGCCCATCCTCTTGGTCCACCTTTGCATCAAGTTAGGGCCACCTCCTCTGAACTCACCCAGCACCTGGGGCTTTGCTCTAGTAACCACTGTGTTACAATCTTTAGTTCTCAAATTCTAACATTCCTCAGCATCACCTGGAGGGCTTGTTACAAGACATATTGCTGAGCCCCACTCCTGTCTAGTTGAGTATGTCTCAGGTGGGGCCTAAAAGTTTGCATTTTTAACAAGTTCCAGGTGATGCAGATGGGGCTGGTCCAGGATGGCACTTTGAGGATCATAGCTTTAGACTACCAGCTCTTACGCCTGCAAGCACCTAATTCTGTACACATTCTTGCGTCACCAGCATGCATCCAAAAGCCTCAGCAGGTTCCCTCAGTGCTTGGTGAATGAAGGTTAGATCAACAAAACTGAGAAATAGTAACATATACCACTTCAAACACTAAAGAAGCTGATGTAACACAAATATATCCTTGAAAATAGCAGCCATCGAGTGGAGCAATTCTGTGGGTGCAAAAGACCCATGAGCCCTTTCAGGCTGGTCAACTATCAACCCGGTTTATGGTTATCACCTGTAACTGTGAGGAGACACGCTAAAGCAAGAACTAAAACCAAAAAATCCAGAAGTGCCTCGGCTTCTCACATGACCACATTCTTTTACCCAGGAAAGTAGTCAAAAGGTGTGATAATTAACCAGAATAACCCAGAAAAGATGCCATGCTCTACACTGAGTTCAGCCTGGAACTCACCTGGTCGGCTCCCTGGTCCTCCCCGCTCTCCTTCAGCAACCCCGCCTCCCGGGCTTCCCCTGGCTCCCTGGGTGACTGAAGGTCGGCATCGTCCCCAGGTGTTTCCAAATGAGCTCCTCAGGCTGCCCCGGGATGACTCCGCAATTTTGTTAATTTTTTTTTCTTCTTAACAGGACCTCTTTTAGCACCACTGATAGATGTTTTTAAAAAGAGCTGTAAATCATATCATGCCCCTCCTCTGCTCAGAACCATCCCGTGGCTTCTCTTACTGAAATCATTAGAATAGCTCCCAAGGCCCTACGTGACCTTGCTGCACCCCCGCCCAGCGCTCCCCTGAACTCAGTTCCTCTGACTCTCCCTCGACGACACTGGCCGCCTTCGCTGCTCCCACTTCTGGGACTTTGAACCTTGCACTTCCCTCCGCTTGGAGGCTCTTCCCAGGTGTCCACATGGCTCCCTCCCTCACCACCTTCGGGTCTTTACTCAAATGTCACCTTCTCAGTGCAGCCTTCCTTAACCCCATTCTAAACTTTGCAACCCTCCTCCGACACTTTCGGTCCCCCATTATTTGTTTTCTCTTCCTCCATGGCACTCATCACCACCTACCTATGACATATTATTTATTCATTTGTTTATTTTCTGACTCTCCCTGCTAATAATGTAATATGCACAAGGGCAGAGGTTTTGCCCTTGATGCATCTGTTTTGTTCCCTGCTATATCCCTCGCACCTAGAAAAGTTCTTGGCACCGAGCAGGTGCTAGTGGTGGACACAAAGAAATGTGCCTCCCAGGACCCCTGTAAGTGGGGAATGTGCGGCCAGCTGAAGGCCTGCAGCTGTCATCAGGGCCGGCCTCCACTGTAGAGAGCTGCCTCGCCACAGCCACGTGCATCCTGAGGCCAACCACCTCAAGGCTCCCCCTGACACAGGTCCCTGCGACAGGCAATGTTTGCTCCAGAAAGAACATGCCCGTGTCAGAAAAGGTCCCGCCCTTACTCCAGCATGGGGTACCCAGCTCAATGCCCAAGAGCAGAGCAGCTGAACCTCAAAAGAAACCGCTTATCTAAAGGCTGAGGAAGCGTTACCTCGGTGACGATAGTAGGGCATTTTAGCCCAAGGGCCCAGGCCTGTGCCATCAGGAAGCCCGGAGGGAGGCCTTAGTAGCCGGATAACAGGAGTGAGGGGCATCCACTTTCTTGTCTCTTCTCCCATAACTGCCCTTGATGGCCTATCAGGAACAGCCTTAATTCCCATGGAACCCAGAGCCCAGATTATTAGGAACAAGAATATTGGTGCTTCATTCCTCTAGGAAATGAAAGACCCTGTGGTAGGCAGAACAATGCTCCTACCCTGAGATGTCTATGTCCTAATCCCTGCAACCTCTGCATGTGTTACTTGATATGGCAAAGGAACTTTGTAAATATAATTCAGTTAAGGATTTTGCGATGGGGACATTCTTTTAGATTTCTGAGTGGGTGCAATCTAATCACAGGATCTTCATAAAAGGGAGGAATGAGGGTCAGAAATAAATTAGAAGACACTACACTGCTGGCTTCACAGAGGAGGAAGGGGCCATACGTCAAGGAACACAGGCAGCCCCTAGAAACTGGAAAAGGCAAGAAATGGATTGTCCCTTAAGACTTCCAGGAGGAACACAGCCCCGCTGACACCTTAATTTTAGCTTAGGGAAACTCATTTCAGACTGCTGACCTCCAGAACTGTAAGATTTTCAGTTGTTTTAAGCCCTTAAGTTTGTGGTAATTTGTTACAAGAGCAATAAAAAACTAATACAGGCCCATTCTTCAGAAACGTAATTACCTGATGTTCTCTCACTTCAGGGAGAGAGAAAATACCTGTCTTCAGTAACAAAGAAAGACGCTCTGCCCCACAGACTGAGCCAATAACAATTTATGTACAGAGAAACACACACGGGCATGCATTCCCAAAAAAATGTGGCTCTCTCGTAAGGAAATAACAGGCTGAACATTCATGCTCTTGTAATAACACTGTGCTATTGCCTGTGGTTGTCTGTGTTTGCCTCTGTATACATAAGTTAACACTGCGAGATCACCAGCTTTGTGCCCAGATTACACCTGACCCTTTAGGCTATTGTTTCATTGACTTCCCTTCCTACCCATCCTAGCCCTGTGGGTCAAATATTACTGTACTCTCTCCGCATTGCAGAGGAATAAACTTAGGGTCAGGGAGGTCGATTGTGTTTAAAGCCATGGTTCAAACAGACTGACTCCCTTCCCCAGACCCATCGCTCTTCCTCTGAGCTATTTAGGGAGTCCTCACTACAAAGCCCTCCCTGCCTCATTCCACTGTGCATCCCCCCTCCCCTCCTTCCTCCTACACATTCATACCCTGTAGTCTCCAACCACAGTGAAATTCTTAACCCAGTGGCTTCCCACTACCTGGTCTTTGGATCGGCTGCCTCCCCCATGTGGAATTCTCCTCCCTCCTCCTTTTTGCCTGGTTTTCCCCTGGTTTCAGCACATGCGTGAATTGCTTCCAGAAGCCTGCCCCACGCTCAAGTCCTGGGAAGGTTGGGGGCTCTGGTTATGGAGCTTCCCGGGATTCCCTCCTTCCCCCCTCACTGTACGTATCACATCGGGTGAACTGCTGCTCAGTAACAGGTGTCTGCCCCCTTCTCTGTCCCCACTGTGGGACTTCTGTGAAGTCAAGAATCACTTTGATCTTGTCTACGGCTGTATGCTCGGTGAACACTACAGAGCCGAGCAGACACTTAGTATTGATTAGGCAGTTAGGGAGGAGCGAGAATCTCCCCCTTCAGTTGTTACAAAAGTAAACCTACTAAGTTATATAACAAATGGGTCTTGGGGCTTTCAACTGTTAACAAAAAGGAAAATGCCCCCTTTGTGTTTCACTGTTTGGGCTATTTTTTTTTTTTTTTTTTTTACTATAATCCCAAAGAGTGACGCCCAGGCTTGGGTCCTGGCTACCTCACATCACTGACTGAGCTCAGAGTCACGCCGCTGATGACGGGCCTGCGGGGAGTCTCATTTCCCGAAGCAAATAGAGACAAAGATGCCCCTTTGAACTTTCACTTTCTTTCCCCAGAGTTAAGACCTTAAGAAAACTGTTTTTCCTACCCCATTTATTTGTCCCTCTGTGGTCTAGAGGAAGGAGGAGCAAGATTCCTCTAAAACATTCTGTGAAAGTAGGAGAACTCTCTCATGTTCCAGGACACACAAATCCTGCCGTCGTATCCGGATAAACTCAGTGTATCTGCTGATCAGTGCTGGGTGGCCTTGAAGACATGGGGGTGGCTTTCGGGGGCTGGTCTTTCAAAATGATCCACCGGGATGATTGGCTTGTAGAGCAAGAACAGGGAGCGACAGAGATGGGAGTAGTGATAGTGACAGCAGTGACTTAAGTGACCGCTTCCTACGTGCCAGGCACTGGGCATTATGTGCATTGTGTCAGTCACCCCTCACCGAAGCCCTCAGAGGCAGATTCCATTGTTGCTCCCCTTTCACAGATGGGAAAACTGAGCCCAGGGAAGACAGAGAAGCTAACTCAAACCCAGATATTTCTGACTCTGAATTCCATGCTCCCCACCACTAGGATAGCTCTTCCAGTTGGCCATAGGTTCCTGATTTCTTCTGTAACTGAATTTGCTCCTTAATACACCGGTTCTTAGGTGTAAGCGTGGGTTTCTTCTTAGAGGGTGATTACTCTACAAAGGATTGTACTTTACACTGTTTTTAATTGTATATTTATTAATATGAGTGGGCTTAGTCTGTGATTTTAAAACATAAAATTAAGATGTTCAAGGAGTAATGGAAAGGAGTAATGAATCAGAGTTGAAACAAGGTCAAACAGATTATAGGAACAATGAAGATTTGTCCTGAACAACTGCGCAGAGGCATCACCCTCATCTAGAATAACTGGCTTTACTTACTATGCAAAGGCTACTGTGGCAAGTACCAGACCCAGAGGCAGAGGATCTGGGTTTGAATTCTGTCTCTCCCTACATCTCCTACAAACCTGGGAAGACCGGAAAACATCTCGCTCAGTGTGTTAATTCAAATTAAAAATATTATGTGTATAAAAGCTCAGGACTCAATAAAGGTGAATTGAATCTGAGAAACGACATATTCCATAGGGAAATAATTCTGGCACTTTTTTCCCCTCAAGAATATCACTGTTGTCGTCTGAGTATTTTCTAGAAGTTGATGTCAGGTACTTAAGAGGTCATGATAAAGTAATGTTTTGGGTGTAAAGCGATAGAAACAAGATAGCTCCCCAAGGCCTATTATCAAATGGCATTTGGTATTTTTCAAAATATAACAGCAGTGCTCTATAATCTTATATCTATTAGCCTAGATTTAAATTTTAATTTGTAATTGACATTTTCCAAACTCCTTTCCTGTACCATTGTTTCTATAAGTGTATTGTAAGAATAAGCATGTCCTCAGATAACTCCTCTCCACCGCCACCATAAACTTTCCCCACCAGTGCAATATTTGGTATCTCATTTTAGTACACAGCTAGCCACACTGACGTGTTTCCTTGCTAGTCACCGAAATCCCTCATTAGGTAGGAAAACCTTTTCAATGAACAAGAATGTATTGTGCATCTAACATGTATAAGATTCCACTCCAGGCGCTGGGCAGTAGAGGGGCGGAGGACAATTCACAAGTAGCTCATTGGAGTTAGGAAACTCCATGTAGTATAACCCACCCGCAGACCCAGCAAGCAATTGTGTGTCAAGTTGCTGTGGGCTATGGCACCTTTGGGTAAAGACTGGTCCCTGGGGCCAGAAGGAGACATGTTTATGCAGGCTGGTCAGAGAATAAGAGAATATATGTCTACAAGAAAAGATGAAAATGAATATTCATGCCCCACCCTAGCCCTATCCTGCCAGCCCCCGAAAACAGTAATAATTGCCAGACCGCCAGACAGCCCATAGAGAGAACAGATGTCAATCCTCGATGAAATCTGTGTGTGCTTCTGCACGTGACTTACACATTTCAGAGGAACCAGATTAGCCAAGGGTGAAACTCCAAGAGGCTAGTAAATAACTTTAAAAGATCAGAAATAGAGCCCCTGTGGCCCATACAGAGACTTTTCAAATGGTCGGGCACATTTCAGGGAATCTGGCAAGACTGGTGGACTGACTGCCACAAGTCACCTGGGTAATTGGTGTGTGTTTTGTTTTTGTTTTTGTTTTTTACAGGCATACCTTGTTTAATTGCACCTCGCTTTATTACGCTTCATAGATGTTGTGTTTCTAACAGCAGGAAGGCAAGACCCTCCACCCGCAAAAAGACTATTGCTCGCTGTAGTGCGGTGGTGTGGAACCAATACTGCAGTGTCTCAGAAGTGTGCCTGTATTTTGTGTTAACACTTTGCTCTGTCTCTAAGCCTAGGCTAACAGAACCTGCAAGATCAAGCATGTGGATAAAGAGCACAATGTAACAGTTAATGGGTATGCCGCCAAAGAAATGTGTTTTTCTATGTGTAATATGTTAGAACTCATGAAAATTATTAAGGTTCCATCAATAAAGTTCTCTGAGGCATGCTTTACTGATTCTATGCTACTTCCAAATGTCTCTTCCCTGTAATAAGCAATGTGTGGCCTCCCAGCTCTTCTTTTTCCAGAGGATTATCTGACCCTTAAGGCACTAATTCATTCTGATTTCCCAGGTTGGCACCAACTTGATGTAATCTATTCTTTTCCATAAAGTCAATTCATTAAGTCAGAACTAAATGCAATCGTGTGTAAGCCTTTGTTAGACTTTTTAGTAAAACAAACTCATGAATTGGAAAATAGCCTTTTTGTCTACCATGTGCCCCCAAATATGGTCATTTTGAGGGCGCTAAGACATTACACAGGGTAAAGTAGTCAGTGAAGTCGATGATGCTTACACGCATAGCTCTAAGATTTTGCAACTGTGCAGCCCACCGACCCAGATAAACAACAGCCATTTGGATTCTGCTGCAAGACTCTCTCTTCTCTTTCTCTCCTGGGGTGAAAACTCGTGCATAAGAAAAACAATCACAACTTCCAGCAAAAACTGCCTGAAACTGTAGACCTCACAGAGGAAGATAATACAGAGTATTGACAAGAAAGGAAGAGAAAGGTCTTGTAATGACAGACGAGAGTTAAATTCCCTAAGAAATTATCCAGTTAAGTCAAGATGTGTGGTTGTGTTATCATCACTAACCACCATTCCCTTGGGGACCCCAGGGATTTGCCAAGATACAGGTTGAATGCTCTGTCTGTTCCCCAAATAAATGCCTGCTTTTGTCCCTGACAGATACACAATAGTCTTATTTGGAAAATCTTTCTCAAAAAAGTAAGCACTCTCCACAGAGAGAATCCCTTGCGCAGCAAGGATATGTCCATATTAAATGTTTATCTGTTTAAATAAATAACTTATAAGGTTTATGTAAAGACTGTAAATGATGGGATAGGGCTAGTCTTACGCCAAAAACCATACACATCCACAAAGATGTTTATTAGAAAGACACAGAGGAGTGTCACTGAGACACGGGTGTATAAAACCAGTATATCTCAATGAGTCATTTGAAAGACATGGTGGGATAGTTCAGGACAGCAAAGATCAAAGATCAAGGTGGGCCATCTAATAAGACATAAGGGTCTTCACTCTACTGTATCTCCTTTAAAAAACACACTCCAAGTGACACCGTTGGCACAGATCTCTATCTGAGTAGCTTTATTCACAGCAATCAGAGGGCAATTTGTTGCTGAGGAACATCAAGGACAGATAAACAAGAAAGAAGTCGTTGAGTATCTCAATAAGTGTGTTTCCTTGTCCTTCCACCCAATTTTATCAGCTCACCTGGTGACCTAGCAGTGGTGTGATCTATAAATGCATGAGTGTTTGTGCATTATCCAGTGAAATGGGGCACTGTCACTAAAGATAGCTTTAATCACAGTCCCCACCTTCATCAGAACCCAAGTGCGTACTGAACCTCAGGGCCCCTTTGCCATCCCTGAAAGCTGCCACAATGGTAATGAGCTTGGTACAAATTTACATGAAAATCCAGGAAAACTCAGTAAATATTCCCATGGAAAATGAAGTAAATTAGAAAACAAAACATTGCCTGGAGAGACTGACAGAGCACAACTCCTCCAGAACCTTGAAGGCCATGGAAGGACTTTGCCCTTCATCCTCAACTGGTGGGAAACTATTAAAGGGTTTAAGGCAGGGCAGCAATGTGATCCGCTGCACCAACTTCAGAGATGGTTCCGGCTGAGTGGAAAGAATGCATTAGAGAGGTGGAGGCCTCGTGCATGCGGTATCATCCCTCCTTTTCAAAGCTCCTATTGAAAAATAATTGATGTACTTTTTCTGAGGCTCTTCCAACCTTGACTGGAAGACCTATGAGGGCAATAACTCGTCTTGGCACTTTTTCTTGACCTCATCAGTGACTAACTAACTGAACCCAACTGGACTAATTAACTGATGAGTTGTTTACTTATCAAAATCCTCAAAAACGGGTAAGAAGGGGCCGAAATGTTTTCTCATAATGGAAGAGGGCCCACTATAAAATACATGCAGATTCCCAAAGCCTCATCTCTATAAAACAATATCCCACGTTGAGAGAGCACGTAAGCATTGAACCCATGGTTCTCTCTGGGAACCTGTACCTTGAAGACAATCCTCCTGTGGTCTTTTCTTCTGCTGGCATGAACCCTTCTTTTCACCACCTTATTAGCCCCATGCCTGTTGATAAAGATGCTCTCCATGAACAAACCCTAGACAGGCTCTCAGGAGCCCAACTAGACCCCACCCTTAAGCATGGCTCTTAAAAGTCCAATTTTAACAAGTACCCTAAATCAGGCGATGTCTGATCACTGTGATCTGCCTTTAGTAAGAATCCTATTAGTCCAGTTTAGCCAGAATTCACTCTTCAACTGGTGCTTCCTCTTAGTACTTTTCCATACACTGATGCCCACCCTGCTCCTTGGCTATAAATTCCCACATTTCCTTGAGGTATTTGGAGCTGAGCCCAGTTCCATCTCCTACAGCAAAATCCCATTGCCGTGGACCCTACGCCTACCCTGACAGTCTCCATAAATAACGTCTGCCTTACCTTTCTTTAACAAGTGTCACAAATAACTGTATTCTTTAACAGTACACAGGAGACTTACAGTATTTCCATTGTACCAAGTCAAATCTTTCTCTTTTAAGACTAAAAACAAATGCTTTATGGTTTCTGATGAAAAAATATAGGCCTGGAGGGAGGGCATTTGGATCTGTTTTCATATCAGGACATGTGTAGAATAAACTCTAACTTACTGGAATCTTCAGTGAAAACATTCTGGGATCAGGATACACTCGCCCAATATCCTATATCATTTTCAGCACAACCATCTCTATTCAATGGGAGTCTTCAGTAGTCAGCAGCCAGTAAATATTTGTTGACAGTGAGAAGTCTGGAAGCTGCAAAGCCTTTCAGCTATCACTGCTCATCTAAATGCATATTTTATTTTCATGGGCAGGGAGGAGAACTGACACTTTTCAGAAAGATTTCCAACAAGATTTAAAGAGCAAACAAAAGTGTTTCTGGTTTAGTATGGTAACTGAAATTTTCAGTTAATAAAAACATCCTGTTTAATGTAGAATTTTTAATCTATGGTTTTCTCCATCAGTAAACAAAACTTATTCTCGTATCAGATACAGATTCTCTGGAAAAAGGTTTTTAGACTCGTTGCAGTCATAAAAACAAAGCAGAAAGTGAAAGATAGTGAAATTATAAGGAAATAAAAATAGAGGGGGGAAAAAAACACTTGGACATCATCATGAATTCAAACACCTATCAAACCAATGGGGCGTTAAAGACAGCAGCCCAAGGCCCTTATGTTCCGAAAAGAACCATGAGGCTCAGTATGCAACCCAGCCTAACACTTTACTTTGGAATTTCCCTCAACGCAAACCTTGGTAAAATACAAAAACCCCCCTATATTTTATTTTTCTCCATGGTATCCGAAAGTGTTCCAATGAAATGTCTAATATAGCTCCAGTAACAGAGGCTTCTGTGTCCTTGGTCTGTTACTATGTTAGCTGAAGGCCTGTCACAATGTCAGTCTTAATCATCTTTTATTTCCAGAGGTAGCTTTCCCCCCAAAAATCGCACGTAAAATGCTAACCAATCCATTCACGAAGTTTATCAATCAGGGTGGAAAGTTCCTGCCATTCTTGGACTATGTCTTATTTAATAAAATAAAGTGTTATAAAAGATCTAGGGGTTACCGGGGTAAGTGGTCCATAAGGAGCGTGTAGGAGGTTTTTGATTTTTTTTTTTAACAGCTTCATAGAGATATAATCCACATGCCATACAATTTACCTATTTAAAGTACAAAATTCAGTGGCTTTTAGTACATTCGTGAAGGTATGCAATCCTCACCACAACCAACTTTAGAGCATTTAATTCTCTGAACCCTCATTTCCCTCTTCCCCAGCCCCTGGCAATCACTATTGTTAGTGTTTCTATAGATTTGCCTATTCTATAAATAGAATCAGACAATGCCTAGTCCTTTGTGACTGGTTTCTTTAACTTAGCATAATATTTACAGGGTTTATCCATATTATCTAGCACATTGCAGGACCTAATTCCTTTGTGTTGCTAACTAATGTTCTGTTACATAGATATAACACATTCCATTTGTCTAGTCATCAACCATCAACCGACAGACGTTTGAGTTGTTTCCACTTGGGGGCTATTAAGAATAATGCTTCTCTGAATATTCATACACAGCTACATGAGAACATTTATTTTCATTTCTCGTGTATCTCTACCTCGGAGTAGAACTGCAGAGTCATATGGTAACCCTATGTTAATTTTGAGTTACTGCCAGACTGTTTTCCAGGGTGGCTGCAGCATTTTACGTTCCCACCAGCAGTGTGTGACGGCTCCATCCAGTTTCCTTGTGAGAGGTTTTAAATTCAGGAAGCCATGTCCAGTACTTGAAAACTTAGTAAAATAAAGTTTTAGATAGATATCGAATAACAGGAAATAGCCTGCTTGCCTAGAAATTTTTCTTGAAACTTTGGACATCGTATTTCTCCACCAAATCCCTATCTTTCCCTTCCTCCTTTAAGGCAAGATATATTAAATTGTGTAGAAAAGCATTCAGCTAGAAGACAAGCTGAAAAAAGGGGTATCAACCAGGTTTCTGTTGTTGAGACAAGTATTTCCTCTGCTAAATGAGGCCCCAAACCCCACCAACCTGATTCTGTGGAATTCAGTTCTTGTACTTCCAGACTGTGCTCGGGCTAACAATTATAATTTTGGGACTTCGTGTTTAACATCTTTTTACACCTGTTATGTCATTTACTTCTATTTAATTAGATCTAAACACACACACCCACAAACACCCCGCAAGGTCCATTGTCACCTGTTTGCCCTCCATTGTCCTCTATCCCAAGGTTCCTGGACCGTGATGCATTTGTTTGGTTGCAGTATTTTTTGAACAAATTACTTATATTAGTTACACGAGATGTAATTAAATCCTTTCTTATCTGAAAATATCTTTCTTTCACTTGACAGGCGAATGACTTTTTCCCCCCTTTTTATTGAACTTATTGGGGGGGGGGGGGGACACTGGTTAACAAAATTATACAGGTGGGAATGACTTTTTGACTGCATAGAGGAGTCATGTTCTTTAGTAATTACAGGCATTACCCGTTCCTCTAAAGCCCGGCAGAGCGAGTGAGAGGTCAGATGCCAGCCTAAGTCTCTCTTCTATGAAAACAGCACCTTGGTCCTGTCTAGAAGAGTCTAGGTCTCTTCGTGCTCAAAGCTGGAGAGCGTTCCCGGTGACGCTCCTCCTCTGCTCAGTGCTGCCCAGAAACCTGGGCGCCTTCCCCATCTCTGGTTCGAGTCTGTCGTCAGCTCAAGGCAATGTTCTCCTGCCCCGTATTTAACACGCCTCCCCTCTCACTGCCTCCTTCCTCCGAAGGGGAGATTCTTCACCTGTTAAATCTCCTGGATCTGACTTCCAAGTATCTTATCTCTTCTAATTCCCACGTGTTTGGAGCCTCGATCCATGTTTTCAATATTTCTCTCACTTGATCATCAAGGGCCCTGATGGAAGTCTCCGCAGTAGCCACGCTCCCTTTCGATTAGCATTTCGGTGTGCAAGCCACGGGAGTGAACAGGCATGAGCGCGTGTGTGAGCTGGCTGCAGGGCCGTCCACGGACGTGCTCTGTTACCTGCGCGTTCAAACTGCCTGCCTCTTACAAGGCTCTCTTTTTCAAGAGGCCAATATTCCTTGGCGTTTTGCTCTCTGTCCCTGGCTGCAGTGTCCAAGGGAGTATGTTTTATTTTCTCAGAACTAGCTCCGTCCACAGGCAGGCCACAGGCCGGCCCCCTGCCCATCCCGGCCAAACGCAGGAGCAGCAGAACCCCCACCCCCCGCTTTTCTCGAGTAGGAAACAGCTGCCTTCCTGCTGCAGCCGCGAGGCCTTCCTAGCTCACCTATGCAACGAGGCTGCAAGCCCTTCGCCAACAGGAACGCCAGGGGGCCCTCCCAGAGCCATTCTGAGGACGTGGCCTTAGTTTGAGGGCTCTGTCAGTAGGTCCCCGAGTCCTAAATCCACATAACAGCTATGCCTCCTTTCAAATCTAGAGTCCGAAGCCTATGTCTCAGCGTTTCAGTCTTCTCCTTCCTGCCAACCTGGTAGGTTCCTCACTCAAGATAGGTAAAAATAATATTACTAACGATAACAGCAATAGCTAGTGTTTCTGGAACACTCAATAGTAATATTTAGTAATAAACTGGGTGCCTGTTTATCTATCATTAGTCAGCACAAGTGCACACAATAGATACCTCAAGGCAGTCACAATGTGTCTACAAGTAAATTAAGGCAGAGTTGGAAGAAATTGGAAAGTGACATGGAAACATTTTAATGCTTCGCTATTAAAGATTCAGATAAACTTCACACAGTGGAAAAGTACAATCAAGGTGCAGATTCAGAGGCTTAAGACTACACGTGCTCCTCGACTACGATGGGGTTACGTCCTGAAACCCATCACAAGCTGAAAATGTCGCAATTCAAAAGTGCATTAAAGACACCTAACCTACCAAACGTCATAGCCGAGCCTATCTTAAAAGTGCTCAGGACGCTGGCCTTAGCCTGCGGTTGGGTAACTGTCCTGAATGTCATCCCAAGAGTAATTGCCTTCCTCCTGTTTTCACCAGAAGTAGGAGACCGAGGGCTGTTCTGTAGACATGACGGGGTGTGAAAACACAAAAAACGCCGCAACACAGGACACTGTAGAGTACTGGTTGTTTACGCTGGTGACCGTGTGCTGAGGGGAGCTGAGCCTCACGGCCACTGTTCAGCACCCCAGGACCTACATATCACTAGACTTAGGCTGGGAGAAGATCAAAATTCAAGTTTCCAATGAACATGTGTTGCTTTCACACCATTGTAAAGTCAAAAAATCCTAAATCAAACCACTATAAGTTGGGGACCCTCTGTACATGGTAATATGAGTCTTAAAAAGAACCAAAGCTTTGTTATTGGAATGAATCCCTACTATGGACTTTTCTTTTCTGCATCTCAAATTTCTCACTTGTGAAATGGAAACCAGAATACATCTTACAACAGTTTTGCAAGGAGCAAATGAGAAAACAGCCTCAGGAGCTGGCACACAGTAGGTGCTCAATAAATATCAGTGCCCATTCTGCTTTCTGTCAAAGTAACTTTTTAGGACAGAGTCCCATGAGTAAGCGTTCTAACTCCAAATGCCAGAGTATATCCACTCCTTGGGGGTGAGAAATTTTGCCTGTCTCCTTCACTGCTGTGCTCCCAGCTCTTAGACTTGCCCCGAGCACTCAGGAAATATTTGTGGAAGGTGAACAGTAATAACAACAACTAATGTAGGTAGAGCGTCTTAGTTCAGAAAGCACATTAGCATTCAGTTTTATTTCAGCAGCATAACAGTTTCATTATTACCTCCATTTGTTAGGTGGGGAAGCCAAACTCAGTGATATGCTCGAGAAAGGCAGAGAGGGACTGATGTTCCGTTTCCAGATTCCAAATCGGTGATTTTTGCTCTCGGTGGTGCTACCAGCGACTGCACCACCCGCTGCTCCAGCTGAGCACTGCCAGGGTGTGCATGGGCCCCACCACAATTTCTTTGGTTTTGAAAACAACGTATTACAGTGGGTCACACAGGGTCTAGGCCCCAGTGGTGCAGAATGTCCATCATCGTCAGCCCAGCAGCCCAGTATTCTCATTCCCTTCAGCAGCACAGAAATGGCCCGAGGCAGCCGAGAACATCAATGCTTCCTCAATCACGAATTCAACTTTCCAGGTCCCGGGAGAGACCAGTGCCTGCCTGGTGAGTTCCCGGGATAAGTTGCTCCAGGCCAGATTTATTCACAGGCCTGCAGGAAATTTTGCAGATCCTTTGTGAAATGAGGAAAGGGAATGACTTTATTTTACAGAGAAGGAAACTGAGTTCCGGAGAGGGTGAGTGGCCTGCCCAAGGTCACACGGCAACTCAGTGGAAAAACTGAGACTAATGAACACAGGTGTCAAGCCTCCCGGACTATAGTTACCATCATCATCATTAGAGCCTGATGAAGGTAGAGATGTGGGTGAAGCTGCTGCTGCAATGACAGCTCTGCGATCCTAGTGAATGCTGCCTGTGGGTCACGCCCTGTGTGCTAGGTTCACACATTTTATCTCGTAAAATCTCCTATTAGCCTCATTCATTCAATTAGCTCCAATTAAAGCAAGTTGGGGGGAAAAAATTGTCAAAAGCCACATAGCCAGTGAGTCCTGAAATCAGCACACCTTTCTGCCCCCGTGTTAAACAATTCTGAGAGCAAGCAAAAATAGCTGAGCTGTGTGCTTCCTTCAGGAAGATAAGTTAATAAATCTACCAGAAGAGCATGTTCTTTATGACTATCAGCTTGCTTGGCTAGACTTTCAAGACCCTCACCCACTATTATGTCACAGACTCTGACCTTCCCCAGCCAGTCCTCCCCCTTGCAAGACCAGCTTTAAAAACACCAGTCCCCGTGGTAAAACACTTTAACTGTCTCTCTGACCTCTCCCTTCCTGGGCCCTGAGGACACAGGTAAGGTAATGTTCTCTTCACTGCAGCAGGTAGGCTTTGCTTGGTCAACAGGTTATTCCTGTGGGCTCTGGGGCGTCAACGTGAGCACGCGGCAGAACTAGGGCTCAAACCTGGATATGCTGAAATACGGAGCCCGTGACACTGATTGTGACATATATCACCCCCTTCACCAAACTGCTGCTGCTTCATAGCTCAGCACAAACGTCACCGATGCTAGAAACCTTCCCCAATTACAGAGACATTTTCAAAGGCTCCTGCCTCTCATCCCTGACATAGCTGTCCTCTGTTCACCATTCTCACATACTAGCCCCACTGCCAAGAGACTGCATATGTCAGAAGAACAGGAGTCATGCCTTCATTCATTCATTCATTCATTCATTCATTCATTCATTCATTCCTTCAACAGATATCTTTAAAGTACCTGCCATTTCCCGGGTTCTGTGCTAGGTATTTATACAAGATTTTATTTTTATCATGTCAGCACTTAGAAGGCATTCAAAATATATGTATTTTAAAATAAATAGATAGTTGAATGAATGGATAGAAAGATAGAGCTATAAAATAATCCACTTTGCAGGAACAAGCCGAAGGCTTCCCGTGCTGGGCAGGTTGCCTTTTACCCCCGACAGTTCCTGCAGACCCTTGTTGGAAATGAAATGAGAGGAGGAACACACTCATCCTCCTACCATAAGAGTGGCGGCTAATGGATCTGCCCGGGAGCCTAATGCCAGAAAATAAGGCTCTGTCCCATTTCTTCCCACAGAGAAGTGCTGCAGGCCAACAGCTGGAGGGGAGGGATCTGTGCCAGCAGCCCACGCGCCTTACTGAACGCTGCTCCCCGGTGGCCACAGAAGTTCCGTGCGTGGGCCCTGTCCTCATTCAGGGACCTGTGAAGCCAGCTACAGCCTTTCAACCTTAACCCAGGTCGCCTGCCTCTCACCACCCCGGTCCCCTCCAAACAAACACAGGAAAATGAGGGGTGCAGGATTTTGGGGGGCCTCCTGAAGTGCTTTGTCTCTCTGCTCTCTCCAAGTGATGGTCAAGGTGTTTGTTATAGAGAATGATCTGGTGCTAGAGGCAGGATGGTGGCGTGGAATAGTCCCATGTGGCTAAAGAGGGCATGGCACAAATTCCTGTGGTCCTGTCATTCTTCCTCTATTGCTTTCCTCGTTCACGGTCATGGGTGAGAGGCTACACTGAAAACTTCTTGAGGTGGAAAATTCCAAAGAAGGGTGTCTCTCCCTGCAATCTCTTGGGACATGGTCGTCAGTGAGAATATTAGAGAGCAGGGTGGGCGAGGTCTGTCACCTTTGCCCCCGATGAGTCTTCATATTCAGACCTTAAGTAGCCACAAAGAACAAACTTGGAGCAGCCCCCTCCTTCCCGAGGACCAGGCCCTGAGGAGCCACCGCCTGCCTCTTCACTTCCACCGGGGTTGGAAGGCGGTGACGTTTATGAAGCTGCGGAGACAATGGTCGCACTGGGCGTGAGCAACTGAGAGAGAGACAGGAACGCGAGGAGGAATAGATCTCAAGAAAGCAAAGCAAAACCCACAACAGCAGCCACAGAGCCAGCAGGAAACTAGCCCAGAGCGTCAGCAGCGGTAACGGGGGTGTCGCGCTACATGCCCACTCCCGCTTCCCCTGGGGAGGCAGGCGGCAGAAGGCGCCCCGCTCACCCCCGCAGGAGGAAAGGACAACGGGGCACGTGGCCGGTTCCTGACCTTCTCCAAAAACGCAGAGCTAGGACTCAGGTCACACGGCTACCAACTAAACCAAAAGGTAAGGAAAGGCACTCGCGTCCAGGGGCAGGCACCGCTGGACATCAGCAAAAGCGTTTACCTGAAACCTTCACCAAGCCAGTGCGGCCACCAGAGAGCGGAGAGTCCCCGGGCAGCGGGCGGCAGAGGGGCGCACACCCCCTTGCAGGAAAAAGGGGGCCAAGGGCCCTGAGAGAGTGCGACTTGAGGAGCAGGCCTGGCGGAGGGAATAGCTGCCCGAGAGAAGGAGGGGCCTCAAGGCCCTGCCCAGAACGGCCTCCCAAGGCAGCCAAAGCCTCGCAGCGCTGGGCCAGGCAGCAAACACTGTTCCCGGCGCACGTCAGGGCTTCAGGGGCCTCCGGCACTTTGCCTTCATGGGTCTGTTTCTCCATAAATACATATATATATGTATATATATGTAAAATTATATTAGACAATTCAGTTGGTTTAAAAATGAATATAACCCAGGCTGGATACATTATTCTATATTATTATAATACTCATTTCCTCTTGCGACTTTAAATTAAAGCTGAAGCATCTGTGGGGAGCCCTAAGGGAAGGGTGGGCTGTGGACAGACACTGCGCATCCTGAGACTAAGGGGAAAGTCAGGCTGCTTGTCGCCTTCAAGGCACTAGGAAAGTCACTGCAGTGGGGGGGAAAGGGGACAGAAAAGAGCCCCCCACCTCCTCAGAAAGGGGCAGAGCTGTGGCTGGGGGCACAGCAGGAGCTGGAAGAGGTCACACTGGAGACCCAGGGACACCGTGTCCACTGACACTGAGCCTTTATGAGAACCACAGGCCTCTGCGCCTCAGAACACGACCAGCCTAACCATCCAGCTGGTAACAGTGGCGGTTGGGCAAGAGCATGGGGGGGGACCCTCTCTGAGGGCAAAGGCAAAGCTCCGGGGTGAACAGATCAGTGGTTGCCAGGCACTGGGGTGGGAGCCAGATGGAGAGGCGCTGGGGTGGGAGCCAGGCGGAGGGCCGCTGGGGTGGGAGCCAGGCGGAGGGCCGCTGGGGTGGGAGCCAGGCGGAGGGCCGCTGGGGTGGGAGCCAGGCGGAGGGTCGCTGGGGTGGGAGCCAGGTGGAGAGGCGCTGGCTCCCAGAGCAGCATGAGTGTATCTTGACTGAGGTGGTAGGTACGGACCCTCTGCATGTATCAAAACTCAAAAGACAAAAAAGACAAAAAAACCATATACCAAAGAGAGTGAATTTTACTCTATGCAAATAAGTTAATAAGTAAATTTCAAAGACTAATAGCCAGGAATGCACTCACCCTTCTTTCTCCCTCGGGGTCCAGGGAAAGGTCCCCAAATGAAAACGGGAAATGCATATTAATAGTCGAAGTACTGTTTGTGGCTGAGACAAAGCGAGTTTAGAGGGGAACACAAAAGTCTCAAATACTTTGAACACACTCTTATTATACTGATGGTCCAAATCTCCTGTGTTGTGTTCGTTTACTGCTTTAAAGAAATAAAGCAAAATTATTAATGGGCCTTTGCCAAAAATAATTAACCTCATCATAGGAAGAAGTGGGGAAGCTGGTTTCAAAAGCACCCACGCACTTCCTCTAATAGTAATTGATATTTATCTCTTCTGTTTCTCTAACTATTAAAAGCTGCTCATAACACTTACTACCGTCAGTAGAAGAAAGAATACTTAATCCATCATAATTCCAGGTGATTTATATAGAGGTTGTAAAAGGGGTAGTTCCTCTCTTTCTCGATTCATAAAGTAGTAAGCTTGCAATAAATCACTCAGCAAAGATTTCCACTCAAGTGCCGGCTCCTCGTGGGTTAGCTTAAAGGGGCAGGTCGTGATGCCATGATCATAAATCAAATCCCCATGCATGTGATTGGACCCATGTGTTACTCATTAACAGATGTCAGATTTAAGTAAATATTCTCTTCTCTGTTCAGTCTATTCAAGAATAGGGCCCTCTGTTCACTTATAACAAACTCAAGTGTCCACAGTCTCCCCCAGCAGGAGGAGCATGTTGGTGGAGTTAATTTACCAATAATGACCCATGTATCTATTGGCTCTTGCCTCAGGTGCTCGTACAGGATCTCTGGTCACCCTGGGATCTAGAGCCCTACAGTTTACCTCACAAGTTTACAAAGTCCAGACTGTCACTATAAGGTATCCTCGGTGTCCCCTTCCCTGATCCAGTCCTGTCCTCTGCCCGTGAAGGCCCTAGAGAGAATCTCATCACTACCCCAGCTGGTAGGACCCACCACGAGTTACCAGCCCCACGCCAACAGCGAAGTACCCGCCAAGGCTCCCTAAGCCACCAGTTCCGTGCTGGATGGTGCTCGCAGCCCAGGGCTCCGCCCCCGACTCCGATTCACGCCACGCAAGTCTCCAAGCAGCTATGTGTCCTCCAGTTCTAAGTCCCTCATGGTAACAACAGCTCCTTTTCATTCCCCTAAAATCTCTCTGCTGGGCTAAGCTGGGGCAGGCAGATGCTACACTTTCACCCCAAAGCTCTGTCTCCAACTCAGTCCCTCGCCAAACCTCTCCCTAACTTTTTAAAAATTATTTTAAATCATTTGTCTTATTTGTTTACACAAGTCCAAGTCCCTCTCTTTTTTCCTCTGTTTTCTTTTATTGTGGCAAAATACACATAACTTAAAGTTTACCATCTTAACCAATTTTAAATGTACAGTTCAGTGGTATGAAATACATTCATAATGCTGTACAACCAGCATCTTCGTTGCTCTTTGCATCTTGCAAAACTGAAACTGTACCCATTAAATACTAAGTCCCCGCTTCCCCCCTGATCCCAGCCTCTGGCAACCACCATTCTACCTTCTGTCTCTATGATTGTGAAGATCCTAAGTATCTCATATAAGTATTTGTCTTTTTGTTACTGGCTTATTACATTTAGCATAATGCCCTCAAGGATCATCTGTCTTTCTCCCCAGCATTTTCAGCCAAAACCAAAAACCTAAAGCAAAACTTCTCAAGGGCTGTCCAACAGCTCACCAACCAGGTCTGAATTTTGGTCTGGGCCCCAGATAGGAGCCAAATCTTACAAAGCCTTGTATATAAAGCCTTTCGATGTCCATGCCAACTTCTCTAATATTTTTCCCAGGGCCCCTGCATCCTACCACTCTTGATCTTACTCAAGTTTTATTTGGAATGTTAATGAGCGTACGCTTCTTAAATGAATCAGTGACAGGATAATATACTTTCTTTTTTAGTATTTTTTTGTAAAATACAAACAGCCCGACTTGCTGCTTTTCAATCTAGCTATGAAATTTCTGAGACTAGTGTCTTGTTATTTTTTATAGCATGGCCATATGAATCATCTGATATAAGCCTCGCCACCACCCTATAAAATCAGGCAGAATAAGCACTATTTCAAACACACCTGAGCAAACAGGCTTCAAGAGGTTAGACAACTTGCCTGAGGCCACACAGCAAATCTGTTTCTGAGTCTAAACTAGTCATCTTCTACCCACAGAACACTTCCTTCCATCTGCTATGATTCCTGAAATCTCTCTTGATGGGACGCTGGGTTATGACCCAAAGGGAATTAAAGTATCCTACGACTGCTCCAAGCCTGACACTCTTATTTCTTTTTTTTTTTTAGATATATCTTTATTGATTTCAGAGAGAGGGGGAGGGAGGGAGAGAGAGAGAGAGAGAGAGAGAAACATCAATGATGAGAGAGTCATTGATCGGCTGCCTCCTGCAAGCCCCCACTGGGGATCGAGCCCGCAGGCCCGGCATGCGCCCTGACCAGGAATCGAACCTCAATCACCTGGATCCTAGGTCGATGCTCAACCACTGATCCACACCGGCCAGGCAACACTCATTTCTTTTTCCTTGCCATTTTTTAATGGGATATTTAGATTTCCCGGGCTAAGAAAAAGGAATGAAATGGCTTTCATTGAGGAAGCTTAATTCTCAGCAATTCTAGCTGCAGCAGCAATCTGAAGGCAATCTTTACGTAGCTCCCTGAGCAAAAGAAATGTAAGAAATTGCCACTATTTCCTTTTAAATATAAAATTCTTACTACCGAGTACCAAGACTCATAAAAATCATTTACAGTATTCAATAAAATGTAATTTCTCAAAAGTCTTTATTGTGTCATAATTTGTATGTTGCCGTACAGTTTTTATAATTAACTTTTAAGAAATTATCGCATTTCAATCTGTACCGGCAATTCTGGTACAAATCAAAAACTCATTGCAAACAGAACAAATTGTGTACACTCTACAAATACTCTCTGACATCTCTTGGCAATGACCCTGTGCCGCAGAGATATTATCGTAAATAAAATAATAAATATAATCATAGGAAGGGCCATGATTTGTGTATCATTTTTTTTAGTATCTTGAAATGTTAATATGGTAATCACGGCAGTGACCGCTAGGTGGCAGACGAGGCAACTGAGCAGTAGTCATAGGAAAAAATGGTTAAAATTCTAGCCACAGGGGTGTGAAAAGAGGGGTTTGGGACAGGTCTCATCATTTTACAGATGAGGAAACCAAGACCCATAGTGGTCATATTACACTTTGCCTTTTCCTCTATGACAGCTTCAAGATGAACTCCGCAGTTTGCTTACCTGTAAAATGGGACGAATTGTGAGTTGATAAGAAGACAGAATACGTGAAAGCACTTCACACAATGCCTGGCCGTGGCAGACGCTATGTCATTAGTTATGCGTAAAGGGTTGTTGGCAGAGCCGAAAAGGGAAAGTGGATCTACTGTCTGAAATGTCAAAATCATAATGATGTTTAAATTATCAATAACCTGGGCTGAATCCTGCATTTTTGTCACTTTCTAAAGGTACGTGTGTCACCTGAGCTGCATGCTGTCACTTACGTTATTCCTTTTCTTGCCTTCATCTTCTCGAGAAGCACAACTGCTTCTTTAGAGAACTAGGTTTGCAATTTTAAGTTTCAAATTTCTTTGCCAACACCTATAGATATCCAGTTTGACTTTGCTGTCACTCGCTCAATTTTTGGAATTTAACAAGCACCGAAGGAGATGTGATAAAGTGGCCTCAGAATGGAAACTAGTAGCATTCATCCTGAACACCTTCTTGCCCTGTAGTAGGCAGTACACCAAGGGCTCTCTGTATTTAACATTTGGTCCTTACAACAAACCTTTGAAGTATGTATTTTTACTACTCTCATTCTACAGATGAGGAAACTGAGGTGTCATAGGATCTACACGGAAATTTAATACAGTTGATTGCATAACATGATGTTCCTAATAACCTCAAAATTATTCTTGGTTTTAATAAAATACATAAAAATGCTGGGCCGGGCATGGCTCAGCGGTTGAGCATCAACCTAGGATCCAGGAGATCAAGGTTCGATTCCCGATCAGGGCACATGCCCGGGTTGCGGGCTGCAGCCGATCAATGACTCTCATCATTGATGTTTCTATCTCTCTCTATCCCTCTCCTTTCCTCTCTCTGAAATCAATAAAGATATATTTTTAAAAATAAATAAATAAATAAATAAATAAATAAATAAATAAATAAAATACATAAAAACTGATCATCTTCCCAAAGATCAGACTCTCTAGAGCAATTTTCCTTCCCTCAGTTAGGAAGCTGATACCATTTGAAATCACTCTGTAGGCCAACATTAACCCACCAATATCAGTGTAGTCCTGACTCAAGCATTTTCACAGACTCTCTACTTATTTCTTTTCTTAATGAGATTATTTATAATATTTATAAACTACATTGTAATTTTATATTATAATATTATATTAATATTCCATGTGATTTATTAAAATTACAAATAATCATAATATTTAATAAAGATCATCATTCTTTACCAGCTGATGTGTTGTTACCCTATTGCTGCTTTAGGGCATAAAAATGGCAATAGATCACCTCAGAAACCTCCTGATTCCCCAGCCCAATGAACTTAATCAGTGCTGTGATTTCCCCCAAATTCCCATACAGAGACCTAGTCAACTTCATACAGCCCTCTGGTCAAACCAACAACTTCTCTTCTTAGCTCCCCAGGCTGGAGTCACCATGCCTTGGTCTCTCCTTTTCTTCCCCAAAAGATTTAAACTCCTTGAGATTATGGATAAGATATTATATTACGTATGTTTCCCCTGGGCCTCCTGATACCCAATGTTTCCTGATTCTGATAAGACAATAAAGGACCATATTAGGAAATATCGGGAACCTAAATCATCTAGATCTTGGCTTGGCTTTGTAGCAAAGAATTGTCAACTGTCAATCCCTCTCTTGCTAAATATGTTGTCCAAGGGAAGTTGGAGCAAGTTGATGAAAATCATAAGCATAACAAGGCTTCCTTCAACACTAAAATATAAATGCTCTGTTCAGTTCAACCAAACAGTGAATGAGCTTTTACTATGTGTCATGAACTAGGCTGCATGCTGGTAACAAAGGCGAGACACGGTCCCTGCCTTTCGGATCATATACACAAATTTTAAAAATAAGTAAGTAAAATATTATATGTGAGTAGAAGGATTGAGTTTTATGATCACTTTACCCCTCTACCCTTTCCATCTTTGCCCCTGGTGACAAAGGGATAAAATAAGACATCAAAGTTATGCTATGAAGGGGAAATAATCAGTGAGTACTCATGGATCCAATCAGGCCCCTCATACTTACTCCAGGAGCAATACCATGGCATGAATAATGCAGGCTTCAACACGTGGGGACGGGCAAGAGAGAGAGATGGGCCCTAGAGAAAGAGCCGTGGAGATCAGAGAGGGACTGTCGAGTACCCAAGGAAGATGAGCCTGACGGTAACTGAAAGCTAACTTAGGAGAGACTAAAGAACCACGCACAGGCTGCATGTCAGGCATGTTGGCACTCAACTGCAAATAAGAGCAGGTTCTTAGGGGTGACAGAGTGAGCCTGACAATCCAGGTCCCCACTGTGAATTCTTAGGGCGAATACGTATCACGGTGACGCTAAAGGTAGATACAAAACACAGAAGCGATACTGAAGAGGGAGTTGAATCATGGCTCTAAAAACCAGGTGATGGGGGTTTCTTCACCTCAGGATGTGATGGGACGAAATGTATTTCACATGAATTCATATTGTCCCTAAACAACATATAAAACTTAACTAGTAAAAGAGCCAGCCTGAATCCTCAATGCTGAATTGTGTCCCCATGATTCATATGTTCGGGGGAAGTCCTAACCCCCATTTCATCAGAAAATATTTGGATATAGAGTCTTTCAAGAGGTAATTAAGGTTAAATGAGGTCACTGGGATGGCCCCTACTATGATGTGAATAGTGTCCTTATAAGAAAAGGAGGTTGAGATGCAGGCATGCATGGAGGAAAGACTGTGACGACACCGGGAGAAGCCAGCCATCGGCAAGCCCAGGAGAGAGACCTCAGAAGAAACCAAGCCTGCTGACACCTTGATCTTGGACTCTAGCCTCCAGGATTGTGAGGAAATACATTTCCGCTGTTTAAGCGAGCCAATCAGTGGCATTTTATTATGGTAACCCCAGAAAACCAATACACCCAGTGCCTACAGTTACCACCCACTGCCGCCTTCATCCTAGACACCTAAGGACCACCTTTTGTGGAAAGGCTGCCCTGTGGGCTCTCTGACATAGCCGAAGGAGATAAAATCTGCAAGCCTTAGCTGCCTCTGAACGTAAAGTTTCCTTTTCCTTCTTGTTACTGTCATCAAACTGCATGCATGGCTGAGCTAACTCACCTGGCAGCATGTATCTTCTCAGGCATGTCGTGGCCGATCTACTGGTGTTTCTCAAAAAATCAACACTGAAGTAGGTTTTTAGTAAGTTTCCTTCACAAGATTCAAATCCACAAGATTAAACATAAAAAGACAGGAAGCATTAAAAAATCACTTGCCATAGGTTATGGGATGTATCTAATCAGCGATAGTGATAAAATGCTTTTTTCCACTGTAAAAGGAAATAATTGACAGAGTCGGCGCGTCTGCCTCCACACCTGGCCTCACTGTTCAGCCGTGGACAGGCCCCAGGATCACCAGCGGCTGCATGTAGCAAGTGGTTTTATGAGCCAGAAGCCACTGGCAACTCAAAATCTCACAGCACTTCCTTTATATTCAGCTTCCATAGCACACTCCCTTGCTCTTGAAAGAGAAAGACAGTGCCTTATAGCCCCTGTTTAAATACACATCTTCCTCAGTGTCTATCACGATGACAAACCCAGAAAAAAAGATCAATGAGCATGGCCCCGCCTAAGAGCAACGTCAACGACTAGGGCAGATCTTTCTAATAAATGAAGGATTGAGAATATCTTACCTGTGATAATTACAGGACTTAAGGAAGAGCAAATATTTATGCTAAGACACTGGGAAATCCATGCATATGTGAGTAAAATACCCCTCCTGTGAAATATTCAAAACCAGACATTCAGATAACCTGTACAAGACCATCTAACCGTTTTTTTCTCATTCAATCTTTTTTTGGTACATGCACAGATTTAGACTTCATTGCATATAGCCAACACTGTTACAAAACCAATGAAACAAGGAATGTCACCATGATGCCTAAAAATAAAAATGTTGGCAAGGCTGTGGAAATCCACGTGGAGGACTCCTCCAGACAGTTTTCAGGAAGAGAAAATGTATCTGTCTGACTCTCTCCCGTCCTCCCCTGGTTACAGGGACAGGTAACTCTCCTGCACTTGCAAGCTGCCTTGTCCGGCCCCTCAGGACCACTAAAGAAGATCTGATGTTTTATTCATGTCCAAAAATAGAGGAAAACAAGCTCAGGTGGGACAACCAAGGAGAGAACAAAGAAAGAAGGGTTGAGGATTCTAAGCAGGTATACAGAGTTTGTCTCAACCTGAAGACTAAGGAGAGAAGCACCCCAAACAAATATTAAGCATATGATAAATATTTTTTATTTATATATAAAATTTTGTGGTATTTGCATAGACCAAGAGAACAAGATACCATATCCAGAAACAGACTCAATTACATACAGGAGTTTGATAGTAAAGGTAGCATTTCAAATCAAAAAGAAAAATATTAATTTTAAAATAATATGCTAGAAAAGCTTAATAGCAATCTGAAAAAAGTAAGGTTGGCCCACTTTTTCATATCTTTATAACAAGATAAAAACATAATGGGGGAAAGTAAGTAAAAAATAAATCATAAATGTACCATAAGAAACCACAGGGAATTACTTCGATAACACCAGAATGGAAGATGCATTCCTAAGGATGACAAAGAGCCCAGGGACATACAAGAGAGGATTTGAGTTCAACTACCCCAAAATTTTAAATGTCTACATAGCAAACAACAACAAAAAACAAAAAACAAAAAAACAGTTCTTCCAACTCATATCACAGAAGACTGATTTATACAAATAATTTTTACAAGTCACAAGGTAAAACCAGCACTAGAATTGAAATAATATGAACAGCTGGCTCAGAGAAAATACAGCTGTTATACACATAAAGTGGTTCTTAAAATCTTCTCGTAGAGAAATGAGACTATAATGGGATAGCAAAACTGTCAGGTGGAATGCTAATACAGATAATTTGGTAAACATGTTGGCAAGGCTGTGGAAAAGTGTATTTTTTATGTGGTTCTTGGGAATGTAATATGGCAGACTCTTAATGGCTAGAAATTGAATGACATCCTAATCTACCAAAATTTAAAAGCACATACCCATTCACCAAGGAATCTTATGTTTGGCAACATACTACATATACCTCTCAATAGATAGATAAATACATAGAGAGATAGATTAATAGACAGACAGACAGATAAAGATATATAAAATCATGTGTACAAGATAATCCTTGCAGCAGTACTTATAATAGCAAAACCATGGAAATAGCTTATATGTTCATTAATGGGAGACCAGTTAAGTAAATTATATTTATAATATGAAAATTTACAATGAAATAATTGTCAGTTGTTCAAAGGTGGGATCCCTAGCTACTGAAATGGAAAATTCTCTGAGATATATAATTACATTTTAAGGATCAGGACAGTGTTTATAGTATATACAGTTATATAAAAAAGTGCCTAATCTTGGGTATGCACAGAATATTCTGTTCTAAATAGAAATATACAATAAGGTGTTAAACTTGTTCTTTCTAGGGGAGAGAAACAAGTTCAAAGTCAAGGATAATCTGATCAACAAGTACCCTTATAACTGTAGTGCTGTGTATATGTGTTACCTATTCAGAAAAATAAACAAGATTTGAAGTCTCTTTGTCTTCTAATTTATAGAAACTTCTTGTAGACTCTTCCTACTTCTTTACCAGGACATCCTTAGCTACATCTGAATCCCAACAGAGATTCAATTTACATGTATTCTTGGGGGGAGAGGGGAGCAGGGTGATCAGAAGACAAAAACACCAAAATTTTAACTGTAGTTACTTCTGTTTAGTGGGATTATGAATAATTCTGGGGGGTTTTCCTGGAATGTATAAAAAGAATTATGCACCATAGCCAAGTTATGGGATTTATTCCAGGTATGAAAGCCTAGGTCAATGTAACCCACTACATCAGAAGACTAAAGAAGAAATGCCATGTGATCATATCAACTGATACAGAAAAAGCATTTGACAAAATTCAACACCCATTCATTATGAAAACTCTCAGAAAAGTATAAACAGAGGGAAACTTTTGTCGATAAAGAACATCCACAAAAATAGACATTATACTTAACAGTGAAAAACCGAGCTATTTCTTCTTAATATAAGGAACAAAGCAAGGACACTCTCCTAAGAACTGCTATTCAAAATAATACTGGAATCGCTAGAGAGTGCAATAAGACAAGAAAAGAAAGTAAAAGATATAAAATGCAAGGAAAAGAAGACATGCAAACACCTTTTTCACAGATGACATTATTGCCTATATAGATAACCCCAAAGAATTAATTTTTAAAACTCCTGAATTTTTTTAAAAAGCTAAACTAAGTCTTCCCATACAACCCAGAAAACAGGCTCCTACATATTTACCTAACTGATTTACCTGCATGTCAGTGTTTATAAAAGTTTTATTCAAAATCATCCCAAACTGGAAGCAATTAAAATGTCCTTCAATTGGTGAATACACAAACTACAGTACATCCATACAATGGACTATGATTCAGTGATCAAAAGAAATAAGTGACCGAGCCAAGAAAAGATATAACTGAATCTTAAATTCACACTGCTAAGTAAAAGGAACCAATATTAAAAGGCTGAATACTACGTGATTCCAATTATGTGACATTCTAGGGAAGGCAAAACTACAGACACTGTAAAAAAAAAAAAAAAAAAAAAAAAAAAGGTGGTTGCCAGGGGTATAGGAGGAGGGGAGGGGGTTAAGTGGTGAGACACGAGGTTGAGGATGGGAGATTGAAGGGTGCCCCCATTTCTTTTCATTGCATAATACATAAAAGAGAACTGTGTCATTAATTTCAACCACTTAGTGTTTTTAAGTTCTTAGTTCTAGAAAAATCTTTCAGGAATAAATGAGTCATCAGCTTACCAAGGGCCAAGGTCTAGTTCTGGATAGATAGATGATGATAGATGATGATAGATGATAGATAGATAGATAGATAGATAGATAGATAGATAGATAGATAGATAGATAAATAGATATAGATAGATGATGATAGATGATAGATAGATGATAGACAGACAGACAGACAGATAGATGATAGAAGATAGGTATAGATAGATGATTGATACTTGTCTATGTCTGTGTGTGTGTGTGGTACAAATTGAGGATTATTTCTACCCTGTCCTGTTATTTTGAGTTCAAGCATTTACTTCCAGAATAGGCATATGGAATTGGGCATATTTTCTAAGAAAATAAACTGATATCATAGAAATTCATTTATTAGTTGCTTTGATTTATGACTCTAGAATAGGGGTTAGCTAACTTGAAAAGGGGCAGGCAGTAAATATTTTCATCTTTACAGTCACAACTGCTCAACTGTGCTGTTGGAATGATAAGTGGATGAGCAGGCGTGGGAGCTGGGTTACACTAAAAGCCACACAGCACAGCAAGCAGCGGGCAGGACCTAGCCCACAGGTGGTGGTTGGTGTACCCTTGTTCTAGAATCACAATTTTGTATATATCATGCCAGAAAAAAATTTAATTTAAATATTTTCTAAAAACACTCTAATTGTTTGTCTACATTTTGTGACATAGGTTTATTGTTACAATATGTGCACATTGTTGAAAACTCAGAAAGAGAGAAAATATTTTGAAAGGAGAATTAAAATACATATATATATATGGTTTGGATAGTTGGTATTAACATATCTCCCTTTTTTCATATACATAGTTTTTCAGAGAATACCCTATTAACAATTTTACATCCTGATTTTTACACTTAGCATGATATCATAAATTATTTTTATACAATTAAAACTTGTAAACATGATGATTTTTAATACATGTATAAAATTCTGCCATGCTGTTATTTTAAGATTTTAAATATTCATTCCTCATAGTTGGATATTTGAATATTCTACTTTATCCGTATAACGTAACGCTTAAATGATCATCTTTGCATTTAAATATTTTTTCGTGTCTCATTTTTTAGAATAGGCTCACAAAAATGAAATTACAGAGTATGAACATTTTTGAGGCTCACGATATATTTTTCTAAATTCCTTTCCGTTTCCATCCACACTATATGAGGGGTGCCCATAAACAAATTTAAAGTTACATATGCTTGTTTTACTAATAGGCACCTCTATCCCCTTAAAAAAATAGAACGGTAGATTACAAATTAATCTTTAAAATACTGTATCCAATACAAGCTATGTATCTCTTGGTTAAAAGAAAGTAAATTTAACTGCTGTTCTTTGGCAAGACACAAACATTTATTTGCTTCACATTTGGGGCTAGAGAGGTAAGCACCACAGCAAACTCAGAGCAGAGTAATTAATCATCGTGGACATTTCCTTGTCAGCGAACATAAATCAAAGGCGAGCACTTTTCTTCCCTGAGTGATGTAAAACCAGCATAAACATGGAGGGAGAAATCTGATGCTTGTTAGTGGCCAAAATGTATTGTTTCCTTCTCCTACAAATAAGTAGTAGACTGTTACACATGAATACCTTCTACCCTGTGATTTATTTTCCCTACCAGGTATTACTCCGAGAGGGGAAACTGGAGCAGGCGCTTCCTCCCAGCATCCTGGCATAAGAATGCCTCACAATAACATCATCTAAACATCAATATAAATTGCCCAGAATACATCCAGCTTAAAATTGCCCCGATCATGGCCGATGAAGTCGCTTAGAAACACTGTCTATCTCAAATCAGACGTGTAGGAGGCCCTATTTTCTTGTTTAAGCAATTAAAAAGACCGGAGACACCGCAGGAGCTGGATCTCATAGACCCAGGTTAGAATCCCATTTTTGCTAGTTATTGTGATTTGGGGCATCTACCTATACAAACTTGTTTCCTTTACTGAAAAACGGAGAAAACAGTGCCTATCTCATAGGTTGTAATTAAGAATAAATAAGAGAATACACAGCGAAGTGACTAGCGTGGGGCCTAGGAAACCAGTCTCCATCAACGCTGGTGGAAGCCGAAGCTCTCCCCGTTCGCCTGTTTGTGACACCATCGCAGTCACTTGCCCTCTCGGGGACAGCGAAGGTAAACTGCACCTCTGTGGTGCACCAGGCCTCACTCTCAGTGACGATGCTTCTGTAACTCTTTCATTCCACTGAACACAGAACTAGATAAATAACTTCAGAGCCTCAGAAGCAAATTCATGCTCCAGCGCAGAGATGACCAAAGTGAATTTTTATAAGAACTGCCAGTCCTCACATTTCTCAGCCTTGTGTTTGTACGAAACCCAGACACGTCACTGTACACATTTTATAGGCACTATTACTGTTGCTTTTGCTTTTATTAAAGAAGAGGAATGACTAAAATCGCCATCCAGTGCGTATCAGGAACTCCCTCGAGTGCGTATGAGCCGCTCACTGAACTCCTCGGTGTGGGCACCACGCGCGTATGTCACGGAAGCGTTAGAAACGCGCGCCGCTGACTCGGCGGCGGGGCCTCAGCGGCACAAATTTCCATTTGAACCTTTTTAAAATAGAGACTACAGTATCTTCCTGACAGATAAGATGATGAGGAGTCTGCTGAAGTTCGTTATGCAAATTCACTGCTGGTTGTATGAGCCAAAAATAGGGCAGGTGGCTGCAGAGTGTCAGGCAGGAGACGGTTCCCGCTTCGTCACCAACCTGCTGTGGGTGCGAAACGAGCAGCCCTGTGGGAGCTCGCCACCGTCCCCAAGCCTGACGGCCAGGGTTTCTCGGGAACAAGCTCCTCTGGAAGTGGAACCGGAGCCGATGATTTGAGTGTTCAAATGCTCCCCGGAGATACCAGCAAGGGGGTGGCGAAAGGAGCAGCAGCCGAGGTCAAAGTGTAGGCTCAGCCTGATCCTGCTGGGGGCTCTGGAGTGTCAGCTCACACCTCAGAGCCTGTCTCTCTGGTGTCAGTGGAGCTGGGCTTTTGTGTTAATGCATCAGAAAGTCACTGGGCCATGGGCAGCCGGGGGTGGGGGGGATCAAGCATCTCTGACTCTCCCTAAGGGCAACAGGGGCCTCCAGTGCCCAGGAAGCACCCTCTGAAGAAGGCCACAGGCGGCTGGGAGAGGGGGGGTGAAAGGATGCAGGTGGGGACCAGCAGGGTCTCCACTCATTATATTCAAATGAGTGTGGAACAATGTATAAAAGTGATTGTACTTCATTCATCTAATGCTTAAATCTGAAAGTAAGTTAAGAAAAGTGGTTAGATTACAAAAATATGACTTCCCCAGTGGTGAACAAATATTCTTTATGTGAAGTTCTCTCTCATGTTCTACTCCCACATTCACCAAATTACTCAACAAGTGTATTATCTCTTATCGTCAGGGGCCCCTGTGACAATGAGTTTAGTTGATAAAGTGCAGAGGGATGAAGTTGCTTTTCACTGATCAGACACCGTTCCACGGTCGCACAGTGGATCCAAGTGGATCCAAATTCCCCACAAGTGGAGGGGAAGACCCCCCAAGAGAAGGTACAAGACCACCCTCTCCTTAGTACCCAAAACAAAATGCATTTCCCACAGATAATTAATCAATGGCTTCCGACTGCATCTCAATCTTTTAGTCAAGTCATTTCAGATGCCGTTTCATTCACGGGAGAATAACTCATCAGCAGGAATTTTAAAATGGAAGAATGAAGCATTGTGATACTCTCGTAAATATTTATGTGAAGGCTTTCTCAGCCCTCACCAACGCCTTACAAATCCCAAATACCTACTCGCCTCCTTTGCCCGCTGCAGCATTCCTCTGCTAATGACCACTTGGGGCTCAGCTTACCATTTATTTAGTGGTCCTTGGTTGAGTTGGAGAAGCAGCTCCTCTAGTTACTCCAAAAACCACTTTCACCTCGCAAGTGAAATAGTTTCCCCATCTTTTAATGTCTGAGCTTTACAGCTAAGCACTAGCATACACAGTTTTCCTAAGTTTGTCATGTCCCTGAAGGGCACAGACATTCTTGGCGAGTGGACCGAAACTGATTGAGTACATACATCTGTTCTCTCACCCAACATTTTTAGGATCTTCTTGAGTTTCTACTTTAAATAATGCTTTTATCATTTTCCATATGCTAATCCTTCTTCATACATTTTCATTAGCATACACTTTGCTTGTCTTCCAAACCTCTATCTGAACTTGTGCAATGTTTCTACTATCTTGACAAACCCAGGACTATTTTTCCACCACAAGAACAAGTTCATGCTTTCTCTAGAGTTGGGGATGGGGAATGCTGCTTTGGAAGGTCTGCACATATCCCCATTCCTTTGAAACAAAACTTGAACTTCTCAAGGTCCTGTAAGAAGGGAACATAGAGTGAGTTGGGGTAGACCTAGGATACTTCCTTTGGAGACTTAAACCAGTAATGTTAGCAATGAGTGTAATGAGAAGAGCAGGGAATCACAGGGCTCAGGCTACGCCACAACACTGAGCCACACACACTCTGTGGACGTGTTTACAACACATTCCTATTATACATATGTTTCGGTGAAATGCCGACTTGTAATGAAATGAAGCAAAACATTTCATAAAAAGTTAGGGAGCTGATATCTAAAGAGTGCAATTTTCTAAATTACTATAATTGAAGTTATTGTTAGGTTGTGAGAGGGATGACTTCGAGAGCTCCTTAATTGGTCCCTAAGCATGCCAAGATTTCACCAGATAATGAAATGCTCCCATTAACCCAGGCTCCTTTCAAGTCCCCAGAGAAAACTGAGTTTCCAAGTTAGTGAAGATGCCAAACCTTTCACTGGCCTGTGTTTCTGATGGTGTGTCGATGCTGGAGAGAGAAATGTTTACATGCAGTTGCTCTTTCTACACCACAGGCTTTTCTGGTGGGTGGGTGGATGATTACAAAGACATTCAGGGAATTTTCCAGGAGCAACAGACACTTCAACAGCTGTATAACTATGTTGTTTACAAAGATATGTACCAAGCAATTTTATTTCTCTGCTAATATAATTTCTATAGATCTGGTTGCAGAGGAAGCCAGGCATGGAGAGGAGAAGCATGGTGGCACATGATATCCTGCTCTGGCTTAACGACCTTGTGAACAGTGACTGTGCTTGCCTCTGCGAAAAATGCCCGGACACACAGGACCAGGGACATCTACATGCCACTAACCCCCAACCCACGCCCCCTATGCCAGGTCCAAGACCCCATTATGAATGAGGTGGTGCTATCTAAGTAGGTGAACTCAGGGAAAGAAATAAGTGGGAAAGATGTGATTGAGAGGAAGCCCACTGATTGCCTTCATTTTCCTGTAATTATGTTAGGCTATTCCCTGCTGTGAAACAAAGCGGCCACGTATTTAGAGGAAGACAAGACAAGACAAGACAAGACAAGACAAGACAAGACAAGACAAGACATGACATGACATGACATTGTGGAGTGGGAGAAAGAGAGGGAAGTGGAAAGGAAGGGGCTGAGGTTCATGCTGGCCTCGTAAAATGAGTGGAAAGGCCACTCCATCTATCTGTTTGGAAAGAGCTTGTGTAGAATTGACTTTATTTATTTATTAAATGTTTGATAGAATTAACCAGTAAAGCAAGCTGAACCTGGAGTTTTCTTTATGGAAAGCATTTTTTTTTTAAATAAACTTTTCATTTTAAAATAATTTTAGATTGACAGAAGCGCTGCTAAGATCATTCAAGTCCCCATTTATCTTTGACTCAGTCTTTCCATGCGTGGGGTGTTCCTACCTTGGCGCAACTGGTATTTCAGGCCGGTTAGTTCTGTTGTGGTGGCTGTCCCCTGCACTGTAGGACGTTAGCTAGCATGCTGAGCTAGTGTGACAGCCAAAAATGTGTCCAGACATTGCCTAATGTCCCCCGGGGGGCGGGGTAAAATGATCCCTGGTGAAGCACCATTGCCCTAATGTTAACATCTGCCATGACCATGGGAATTTGTAACAACTGAAAATTAACACTAGTGCATCGTTATTAACTGAACTACAGACTATTCAGATGTTGCCAGTTTTCCTATTAGCATCCTTTTTCTGTCTGAAGGTCCAAGATATGACATTGCATTTAACAAGAGAAGCACTAAAGTTACAAATCAATTTTTTTAATTGATATGGGGCTATTCCACCGATTTCTCCTGGGGTTGCTTCTGAGTCTCTCTCTGACTTTGTCCAGTTCACCTAAGTTGATAAGTTTACCGCCACACTTGGCTGGTTGCGATGTTTCTTTATTAGCCTTTTACTGTCTGTAGAATGTGTGGTGATGCCCATGTTCATTGCTGATATTGGTAACTTATGCTTTCTTGTTGGATCCCTCTGACTAGACTGCTTTGTTTGCTGCCGATTTGATTGATCTTTTCAAAGAACAAGCTTTTAGTTTCACTCACTTTCTCTGTTAGTCCATTTTCTATTTAAGTGTTATTTCCTCATATCTTTACCATTTTCTTCCTTCTTCTTTGGGTTTAACTTGGTCTTTTTCTAGCCTCTTAACAAGGAAACAAATTGTTGAGATTTTTTCAATATAACGTAAAGTTATAAATATACCTGTAAGTACTGACACAGATGCATCCCACAAATGCAGGCACTTTGTTTCTATTTTTATCACTCAACACAATTGTTGTTTTCTTTGGGCGTCTTTGTTAACCCAGAGGTTACTTAGAAGTGTGTTTAGTCTCCAAACGTTTGGGGAAGCTCCAGATATTTTTTTGTTTGTAATTTTTAATTCTTTTTTGGGTAAGAGAAAATACTCTGCATCATTTTAATTTTTAAATGTATTTAGTTGTCTTACGGTCCAGGATGTGATTATCTTGGTGACTATGTTGCATGTACTTTAAAAGAATGTGTACTTGGCTATTGTTGGTTGGAATGGTCCATAAATATCTATTTGGTCAAGTTTATTTATAATGTTGATCAAATTTTCAATATCTTTACTGATTTTTGTTCTGTATGTCCTATTACAGAGAAAAGAAAGGTGAAATTTCCATCCCTAGTTATGGGGTTTTCTACTTCTTTCCTTTCTGTTCTATTTCATGCATTTTGAAGGTGTTATTAGGTACACGTGCATTCCAGATTCTTACTGACCCTTTGTCAATATTAAATTAATCTGTGGGATGCATCTGTGTCAGTTCTTACAGGTATATTTATAGCTTTACATTATAAATATATACTACTTGCATAATATTAATATTGCCATTCCAACTTTTTAGTTTTTCCATGGCATTTCATTTCTTATTCTTCTACTTTTTATATATTTGTATATTTATGTTTAAAACAGGTGTCTTATATACAGAATATAGTTACATTCTGCTTTTTATCCAATGTGATAAGTCCTTCACTCGCCTTCATTTTTCAAATATACTTTCTTCTGGTTATAGAATTCCAGGTTGACAGTTTTGCTTTTGTTTTACTTTTAATACCTTTAAAATAGTGTTTCCTGGTAAACTAATACAAAATTATATTGAACGTAAATTGCGATTAAAAAATAAAATTTAAAAAGTATATATTGTTCTTATCTTTTGGTTTACATGATTTCTCAGAGAAGTCTGCAGTCACTCTAAATTTTTTTCTTCTATACCGCTCTCTTCTTCTGGCTGCTTTAAGATTTTCTATCAGTGACTTTCAGAAGTTTGATGATGATGAATGTTAGTGTGGATTTTTGTGTGTGTGCTAATCTTTCTTAGGTTTTGTTGGACTTGGATATGTGCTTCACAGGGTTTAACACTGTACTGTTAAAACAACTAAAAAAAAAAAAATGTTGAAAATTAATGAGAAAAAATTCTACTCTCACTTCTTCAAAGAGTTTGTTTTTCTCTTTTGTGACTTAATGTTCGTTAGTTGATATTGTTCCACAGGTTCCGTGAGGCTCTGCTATTTTCAGTCTTTTTCTCTCTGTGCTTCACTTTGAAAATTCCTATTTCTGTGTTTTCAAGGTCACTCATCCTTTCTTCTGTTAATTCAGCAGAAGTTTTATTTTAGATATTGAATCTTTTAAATACTCAAAGTTCCATTTGGTTTTTTATATTTTCTCTTTCTTCAGTGTGTCACATTTTCCTTTAAAATTTTTGTTAGTCCTATAGGTTACATTTATAAAATCCTTTTAAAAGTCCTGCTGTTTCTATCATCTCTCGTTCCTGAAACTATTTACATTAAGTGAGTTTTCTTTATACATTACTCATATTTTTCTTCTTAGAATGTTTTTATTTTTGGTGAATCCGAGGTATTATGGATTTTTTATTATGTCGAATACTAGACTTTATTGAATTTCCTGAAAGGGAGCTTGATTTTGTTCTGTCAGGCAGTTCAACAGTTATGATAGCTCTAGTTGATCCTTTGAAGTTTGTTTACAAGCTTTTAAGGAAGTATCCATTGAAGCCTCTTCTCTAGGGATAATTTAGCACCACTATTAAAATGTTACCATGCTGGAGTCTCTACTAAAGTCTATGTTAAATCACTGATATCTCTCCACTCTGTCTGGTGGTAATTCAAAAGGCTCCTGCTCTGTGTGAGCTCTGGTTGACAGCTCCCCACTAATCATTCCTTACTTGTGAGTTGTTTTTTGCCCAGTCCCATGGAATTTCACCCTACACGCATGCATACTGGTGTTCAAAGATTTGAGAGGACTCTTATGCAGATCTCCAGTATATGTTCGTTCTCTCTCTCTCTCTCTCTCTCTCTCTCTCACTATCCTCTGTCCAGTGCTCTTTGCCTCAAATTCTAGCTGCCTCAGCATCCCCGAACTCCAATCTCAGTATTCAACTCACTGAGATCACCAGGCTTTGTTTGGGTCCTTCCTCCCTGTACCATGATGAAAAAGATGCTCCTAGGAAAAAACTGGGGTACATGTAGTGTTTGTTCACTTAGTTGGCTTTCTGTCATGAACCATAGTCCTATTCTGCCTGTTGCCCAATGTTCAAAAACCCTTGTTTTCAATATTTTATTCAGTTTTCTACATGTTTATAGCAAGAGGGCAAGCCCCGTAACAGATCCTCATGTATGGACACAAAAGGAAGTCTCCATGCAGGCCTCTGATGGGGCTGTCTGCCTCTACTAATTTTACTGCTGACCTGGCAAGTGTGCTAGATGCCATAACAGGTACTTTCCTGTGATAGATCAGTTGACTTCAACTGACATGTGAAGCTGTTCTTCTCAGTCATTGAGGGTCCAAAGGTCATAAGGGCAGTAACTGATTGATTCGAACCTAGGTCTTCCTGCCTCTTAGTTCAATACTTTTTCTAATTCAAAAAGCAGTATATTATTTATAGGGATCTCTGGATGAGTCCACTGGAACTCAGTTTCTCCCTTTAACTTCCCATTTTCAAACCTATTACTTGGCCTTAGCCTTTGCTTTAAGAAACTCTAAATATTAATATGCCAATTTAATAAGAAAGGTCAACTGAGGTCCAGTGTGCTGATTTTCTCAAGCGCCTACGAATATTAAACAACAAGGGGAAGGAAACAAGATTAGCACTTCTCTCTCTGAATATCTAGAATAGCATTGATTCCATTACAGCCTAGTGGGGAGCACTGGTTATTTAACTGATCATACTTTGTTTTTCAAGAAAACAATCTTTAAAATAATAAATCCTTAATATAAATTAACATCTTCAATCTGTTCTCCCAGCTCACCCTTTCAAACCTGACCTCCAGAATATGAAATGAGATTTAAATACACTGACATTCTGTCAACCATGTCCTTAAGGAACAGATTGGAGGGTCTGCTTTGTTTGAAATGACTGACATGAGTTGACTTGTAAAAAGTAATTGGTTGTATAGTTTTATACATATCAAAATCCACAACACACTGTTTCCTAATTGCTGTTGTGGGTGTGCATACAGGTTTAAAATCAATTTAGTTACTTGGGTATTTCTCTGCCACTGCCTATATACCACAAAATGGTGAAGAGCAATGATTCTTCCTAGCCCGTGGCTCAAGCTTTTCAAAGCCTTTCTTTCTCATCGAAAAGATTGTGTCAAGGTCTTATAGCCTTCTGGGCCACAGTTCACCGAACTATAAGATGGAAGCTAGAAATAACTGACCTAAGTACCTTTAAGATTTCTTCCATACCTAACATTTTAGAATTCTATTTTTAAGTTCATTTAGCTGCCATTGTATCAACTAGCAACACACATTAATTGGTATGTTCATGCTCATCCCTTACAATGATAAACCAGGTTCAGAATGGTATCAGGTCATACAAATAAAAATGAGACCGTGTTTTCTGTAGAATTAAAACATTTAGTAGCTTCTAATTATTTGAAAATCAGTGAAAGCCTTGTAGAATGTTAGTGATAAATAGGACACAAAGATACCTTTGTTCCCAGTGGTTCTCAAAATACAGTGTGCATGAGAATCCCCTGAAGGGCTTGTTAAAACACAGATTGCTGGGCCCCGCCCCAGAGTGTCCTGAGTCAGTAGGTCTGGGTCTTCCTGAGAATCTAAATGTTTAAAGGATTCCCAGGTGATACTGATGTTGCCGGTCCTAGGATCAGACTTGAAGAGTCATTGATTTAGCCCAACCCATGGCTAACTTCTCCTCTAATATTCCATAGATTAATGGAAAGAGGCGTAGGGAAGTAACGCCGTCTCTCCAGCAGCATACAGTAAGCCTGTCCCAGAGCCAATTCCACTGGTGGTCAGCCCTCTGCCCTGTTCCTGCATCATCTCCCACTTTGTCCTAGTTTTTAGTTTTTCTGGGACATTTGGAGGCATTTCCTAAAGGATGCTGCTAACGTGTTTCTTTCCGTGTCAATGTGATAGGGACACAGTAGCGTGCACAAGCCATGACAGAGGGCTCACAACATCAGAAATTAAAAACTCAGAGAAATTACATGTTACCTGCCCTTTACTCTCATCGGTATAACTTGGTATCAGTACATTTAACTTCAGCCTAATATTTTTGGGTTTTGTAACTCCCCTGACTTTTCAAAAGTGCTAATACAGGCAGACCTCTTTTTATTGCACTTAGCTTTATTGCACCTCACAGGTGTTGCCGTTTTATTTTATTTTTATTTTTTACAAATTGAAGGCGAGACCCTCCACCAGCAAAGAGCATGACTCGCTTCATTGCAGTGATCTGGACCCGAGCCTGCAATAACTCTGAGGTGTACCTGTATTCATTCAATTGCTAGAGATATAAGTTAAAATCATCAAAACCACCTTACATAATAACGTAACATTTGAAATTAAATATAAAGGGAATATTTCACACATGACAAAACTATCAAGAACACCACCTAACCTGTAAGCGAGAGAGATAGGAGCCTATAGCACTACATAATATGACCGTGTCTGAAAAGAGAAAACCCAAGAACTCCAATTCTAAAACCCACAGCTGCTGGAGGAGTATGAAAAGGTCTGTGTTCTTTTCACCATGTGGCTTTTGGTGCCCATGGAGCTGCTGATGTTCCACTCTGTTTTGTCATTTCATCCCTCCAGCTGAATCTCCTCGATGAAACAACCCTTGGAGGAAGGGGAAGAGAAGGAGAAGAAATGTGGGGAGAGGAAGACAAAGCTGCTTCCCAGACCCTCAGACCCCGATGAAACCGGCAGAGCTCGGTGAGGTTGGACAAACCCTAAGAAATGAAAAAACTCTGAGGCCAGTCAGTCCAAATGACAGCCGATTAATTGGGCTTTTCATGGTCACTTGTGGTCTAGCAAAGCAATCAATCACAAGTCCCGGGAATGGTGGGACTTTGTAACTCCATGTCAGAGGCACAAAGCCAGATTAATAGGGTTCCGGGAACTGGACTAATTAAATCAACATCAACACCTTCTGAACAACTCTGAAGTTTAGTCCAGTTTTTTTCTTTTTTTCACTGTGTTTTTTGTTTTGTTTTGTTTTTGAGAGGGGAACAGGCAATGAGTGTTGATGGAGACCCAAGTCAACACTGCTTAAGAGGACAGTGACCATTAGCCAAATGTACATAAGGCTCATCTAGAACAGTGAATCTCAACTCCAGCTTCCCATTAGAATGGCCTGGGGAATTTTAGAAAACAATAGATGCCCAAGTCCCAGCTCAGACAAATTGAATGAAAAGCTCTATAACTGGGGACTCCTCAGTTCTTTCTGACATGCAGCCTGGTGTGAAGAAGCCTTTTCCAGAACCATCTCCATAAGAGTTAACAATGCCCAGTTTTATTTCTCCTTCCTCTGTACCATCAAGATATATCTTCTAGTGAAAAATCTCAATATTAATTCCTGCTCAGAAGGAATAATTGTAGAGAGGTTAAGAACATAGACTCTGGTGCCAGCCTGCCCGGGTTCAAGTCCCCCCGCCTACCATTTACTCATTAGTTCACTGACCTCGGTCGAGTCACTTGATCTCCCTGTACTTCGTCTGCCTGCTCTACAGGAGGATAATGCTTTGACTTAGGACATAGGGTTGTCGTGAGATGAAATCACCTACAACAGCGCCTGTTACATAGGAAGTGCTATCATTATTTCCCAGCCTATCCAGGAGACGAGACAGCATAATGGCTGAAAAATAAAGACTTTAAAGTAGAACAGACTCATTTTCAGATCCTTGTTCTGCCAATGTGCCAGCTGTGTGATCCTGCAGAAGTTATTTATTCTCCCTGGTTATCCATAAAATAGAGGTAGTAATAGTGCCTATCTTAAATGGTTGTCAGGAAGATTAAATGAAACAATTTATGTCACGGGCTTAGCATAGAGCCTGGCTCAACAGTAAGTTCTCATCATAACTGTTATAGCTAACTTAAGAGCGAGGAATGGATTCATTATACCCTCCAGTAGGATCTTGAGTTGACTTTTCCATCTCGGATGAGAGGGAACTTTGTGTTTATGGAGGTCACCAATCTTTCCTCCAGGAGAGTGAAAAAAAGGAAGACAGTCCCCAAACAAATTGGTGGAGCTTGAAATGGCAGACCTCAGTTATCCCTGGGAGAAAATGGATTATCGTCATTAACGTCTGCTGCCTCCAGCCCAGATGCAAAAGCCAGAGGCATCTTAATTATAAGCAGCTTCACAAATTAATCTCCATAATTCTAATACTTCAGAAATTAACCTCTTGTCCTGAGGAGGTCAAGTTAAATGTCAGTCCCAGATGGAACCTGAAGAGGTGTTCCAATTCAGCATCAACAACGCAGTTGACTACACAGCTGTGCATTCTTCCTCTGACTTGCCATTGATTTTCCCAAAAGCGTAAGCTCTAAAGACATTTTAAAAATTAAGATCGGAGGAGGAATTCTTTTTTTCTTGATTTGAGTCAGAGTACACCTGCAGACTCGATAAGAGTTGAATTTGTACTTGGCCAAAGGTCTCATTTTGGATAAGACATGATGAGACACAAAAAGATATATACTTATTGGCTTTGCAGGTCTGTAGAGCAAAGGAAGGTGAGTGTGATCCCTGCTGATTACGTGGTTCAGCTTTCTCACTGGCTATGGAGTTTAAAGATGAACACTACTTTCCTAATATTGTAATTGAGGGCATGTATATATTTAGCCTTTGGTTAGCAGCAAGAAAAGATGGATCCATAAAACATAATACAGCCCAAATGGGTGGAAATGTTCCTGTGTTCACAAGTCAGTTAGCACATCCAATTTATGCCACACAAAGTAGCTGGTCACATCGTATGTTAGAGATGAAACAATGGTAAGAGTATCACTGTTTTGATAACAAATGTTTGTTGTTTGAGATGAACTTTTGAAAATACGTACATTTTATGTACAATGATTAAGCTGTCAAGAATAAAATGTAGTGTAATGAGCAAAAGGCAGTAGATAAATCTCACCAGAAATAAAATTACTACTAAAGTTTAAAAAAACTGTCATGTAAAAGAAAGCAACAGTCAGCCAAAGGTAGGTTTGGGGCACTACCATATAAGCATCTTATGAAACAGCTGAGCTCCTGTAAACAACCTACAAGGATCTCTTTTACCATCCCCCAAATTTCAGTACTTAGAATTTTGCTCTATTAACTGGCAAAACAAAGATAAAAGAATTATCCCTCTCAAGATATTCAACCAACAAACTATAACAGAGAAAGTTTAGATATTTTTTCTAGGCAAGTCATGTATCTGTCCATGGTTCTTGATTTCTCCGTTTTAAAAATAGGAATGAGAGCTCCTTCATTTCCATAGTTTACTCTCCTCCCCCAAAAAAGTAATTACTGAATATAGAAGGGGGGATATTTGTATTATGTGATTGCCTGCCAAGTATGGGGTATTTCAATTAATCTTCATATGGGGTATTTCAACTAAAATGTACAAAACTTTCTTGGATGTGTTTTAACACCCACTTTCTCAACAATGGAAACTGAAGCTCAGTGAAGTTAGGACATCTGCTCATACAGAGAACAGACCCAGGTGTGCTATAGCCCCTTCCCCCATATGGAAGGAAACAGCATGGGAGTCAAGCCATTACGTAGCCTCACCCTGCTAAACCTCCGATAGACTTCATTCCAAGAAAGGAATCCTTCTGTCTAACCAGGCATGGCCACCACTGCAAGCAAGTGTGCTGAGAGCACGCTTACAAGGCACAGAGAAGTGCTATGGATTGAGATGTGTCCCCCAAAAAAGATATGTTGGAGTCCTAACCCCAGTACCTCAGAAAGTGACCTTACTTGGAGATAGGATCTTTACAGAGGTAACCAAGTTAAAATGAGGTCATTAGTGTGGGCCTGCATCCAATGTAACCAGTGTCCTTTCAAAAGAGGGGAAATTGGACCCCAATACAGATATGTACACAGGGAGAGTGCCAAGAATCTACTAGAGGCTAGGGGAGAGGCCTGGAACAGAGCCTTCCCTAACCTTCACAGGACCATGGCCTTGTGCATACCCTGATGTGAGACCTCTAGCCTCCAGAGCTGACAGACAGTACATTTATGTATATTTTTAAGCCACCCAATTTGTGGTACTCTGTTATGGCAGCTCTAAGAAATGAGCACAAGGGGTAAGAATACAGTGCCCTGAAAGCCACCTGTTAATCCTCTGTTAGAATGTGAGGGACCTCTTTCCCCTCTGAACCCTTGGCCCAGAACCTGGAAGAGGAGATGCCCCATTAAAATTTTTTGTTGAGTTAAATAATATGGGGAAAGTGTAATGGGAAGCTTTCCCTTTGCCAATGCTATGTTGCAAAGCAGGTCGCACTTAGATTGCTCTTACGAGTTCTCTTTGGAAGAAAAGGAAAGATTCGGTGCCTATAGAAAGGAAGAAGAAGACTGGGTGGAAGAGTCTGGCAAACTGGAAAATGGACAGGTAAACTGAGTGAGGAAACTCCCTTTTACAGTGTCTGGGTTTGGTATCACATCTCTAGGGTATCTGGAGGAATATTAAAGAGAAGATTATTATTTATCTTGATATGATTTTTTTTTACTTGAGACACAGGCTAACATGTCTAAAGTGCTGAAGGCACAAAGGCAATTTACTCTGTGGTTGAATGCCATCAGATGCAGTTACCCCGCACACTTTTAAACTACCTCACTGTGAAAAAATAAATAAAATAAAACTAACCCCCTGTGCTAGCTCATTTCTCACTACCAACCTATATGCATGAAGAATTTTTAGATAAATATTATATTCCAGAATGTTCAACAACAACAAAAGAAGTAAAATTAGCATCCTGGTGAAGCTTAACTGTCATGGAGGCAGGCTCATTGGTTCAAAAGTTAAGGAATTTAGCTAATATGAGCTGATCTTATAGCTTTCCAACACCAAATTGGCATGTCTCATGGATAGTTTTCAGCTCTGCTCCCAAGAGTTGCTCGTACATGTCTTCCTCAAAGGAAATTCATGTTGGTGGCTTCATTGAGAAGTGGAGGATCTGAGGATCGGATATAAGTAGAGTTCTACCCAACAATTCACTCTTATGAATTCAAATTTTCTTAAATCCAAAAATAATAATTATTGTTGTTATTAACATTTACTGCCTACTTAGGCTGTGCTATGAACTGTACTGTGTAATTTTCTTGCATTATCTTATTAAACCATCAGGAAGACCCATCTAATACTTACTATACTTCTAGAGAGAGAAATTATTATGACTCTATCTTACAAATAAAGAAGCAGCAGCTCGATTAGGTCAGGTAGCTTCCCGGGTTCATTAGGCTATGTGACAGAGCCAACACCTGAACCTACATTCTCTGACTCCCAAGTATTCCATCTGCGAGGCCTCCTTCTAGTGTGTGCTGTATTTCCTATTTCCTGATGCCCACCTCCAACCTTCTCTACCATGATGACCTTGTTTGGGAAATAAAGCTGAAATAGAAAGCCATCATCTCTAGTTCTAAAAGTTATTTCTTCATTCTTTCATTTACTCGGAAAATTTGTGTAGAGAGAGCACTATGAACTGCTATTACTATGATTAAAAAGACAAAGAAAAAAGGAATATAATCTTTGCTATGTACTTTTATCTACAGCCACCATACATCCCAGATTTTTGAGAGGACGGTCCTAGTTTTAAACATTAGGTCACTTATTCCTACTTGTAGTGTAGAAAATGTAGTTACCCTCAAAGACAGATGGAAGCCAAGCACCTTTAAAAAAAACTTGGGTACTCAGGCTCCCAGTCTCTGGACAAAATTATAAAAGCTTGAGTGAAAGAATAAATAACTTCTAGGAATGACCAAAAAGCCCCTTTTAAATGAACATAAACATAACGACGCCGATTATGGTAGCCCAATACGAAACAAAACAAAAACCAAGGACAAATGAGATTCACACCAAAGTAAACCTCAAAATCTGACATGACAATTGTTACAGGGTAAGAAACCACTGTTTACTGAGTACTTCTTTGTACCAATACATTATATAAACTTTCATTTAATAACTGTTTTCCTTTTTTTTCAGATTAAAAAAACCGATGTTCAAAGAAGCGACTTAAATTGCCCAACCAGGTTAGTAAACGGCAGGGCCAACATTTGGAGGCTAAAGGTGTCTTCCCATTGAGTTGATTTTAATCTAATCCAATTTCTATGTCCAGGCAGCACGTAGGTTACAAAGCAAGGTCCCTGTAGCAAGGACTCGAGCCTGCGTTGGCAGATAGTCTCCGAGAGGGAGGGAGGCTCCTTTCTGCGAGCCTGGGCCAGTGCCCACGGGTGCTTCACAGCTTGCGAGGCCATCATCTGATGGGACACAATCGTCTGCGAGAGGAATGGCTTAGTCCACTAGCATGGTGGTGGTGGCCTCCCCAGATTTCAGTTCCTCAGAAAGAATAGAAAAATTCAGAGACAGCAAGATCCCTCCCTCCAAACTGATTAGTGCAAAGAAATGTAGAATTTGCCAATAACTCTACCTTGTAGACAGAGCGAGGCCATTCGGGGGACCACTGCCTTCCATTCCATCCTACTCAAAACAGCAAAAAAGCCAAATCACAGCAAGAAAGAGCACAGATGTTCCTGGCTTTGGTTCCATTTCAGTCCTGTCCATTAGCCTTTTAAAAAAATGTAAATTCAAGAATGTAGGAGACCCAGACTGTGAGAGAAGGGAGATCCTACCTGCTTTTCCTCCCTCGACACGCTGCGATGCGCACATTTTATGGTGGTTGCATTGAAGCGATTAATTCATAACATGACAGGCAGCATGCAAACAGACTTACAGCTTATTTTTAATAAGTGCTAATACATTTATGTCCTTCTTGCTAGACTTCGCTTCTACAAACATTTGGCTCCCCAGATTATCTCCATGAAAATTAATGATCTGTCACTGGCCTTGCCTATGTCTTAATGAAGTAGTTACTCAGAGTGATTGAAGGCAGGTGTGAGCAACCTGCTTCTCCTGTGGATGATAAAGCGCTTTCCTCATTCTTTGCACAAATTTAATTAGGTGAAAACCAAAAAAAAAAAAAAAAAATTAATTACTGCCACACAATGATTTTGCATTTTCAACAAGTGGAAGGGGTTTTGTTGATGTTGGAAAGCTTTTCTGCAGAGAAAGGCAATAAACAAAAGACACATACGTCAAAGCTTCAAATTCCCTGCTTTCTGAACAGCAGAAGGCACAATTCAGAAAAGCGTGTATCTTCACCGAGCAGCTCATAATTCAAAGGGCTGAGTGCGAGGAAAAACAGTAAGAGTGGGGGTTCGGTAAAGAGTAACTGAGTCCAGCCAGTGTGGCTCAGCAGTTGAGCATTGACCTCTGAACCAGGAGGTCATGGTTCAATTCCCAGTCAGGGCACATGCCCAGGTTGTGGGTTCAATCCCCAGTCGAGGGCTTGCAGGAGGAAGCCGATCAATAACTCTCATCATTGATGTTTCTCTCTCTCTCTCTCTCTCCCTCTCTCTTCCTCTCTCTCTGAATTCAATAAAAACATATTTAATAAATAAATAAGCAAATAAAAATAGAGTAACTGAATGTGGAAGACAGTGGCCTACACTTAGAGGAGGGTCTAGCTGAAATCTGCATGCCACCGAAAGCCAGCCAGGAGGTCTGGAGGAAGAGCCCCGCAAGGGGAGGAACACCGAGCGCAAAGGCCCAGGGGCAGGAACAAGTTTGCCACGTTAGGCGGAGTTTAACGTTGACGTTAGTAATATTGGGGGCTGTATAATTCTTTGTTATCGGGTGTCATTCTCTGCCTTGTAGGATGCTGAGCAGCATCCCTGGCCTCCACCCACCGATGCCAGTATTCCTCGCTCCACTGCAGTTGTGACAGCCCACCTGTCTCCAGGCCTTGCCAAATGTCCCCTGGGGGAGAGGGGACATCTCCCAAGGTTTGAGAATCACAGTGCCAGAGGAAAAGACCTAGGCCATGTGGCTGGAGCAAGGGGAAGAATTAAATCTACAGCAAAGAAATAAAATTAAGCCGAAGCTAAGTCATGGGTGCAGCCCCACTTCAGGCCTCAGACATCCTTACTCCCTGGCATACCACAGGGCCTCGTGGCAAATTCACATTAGTGAAAACTGTAGTCTGACAAGACCAGGGTCTTCCTCCATCTCGGGGAACTAGGAGACACCACAGGTGTTCGCCCCACTGCCTGTGTCCATCCTCAGCATGCTCACGGTCCTCGTACTCCCTCTGTCACCCCAGGCCATGTCACTGGGCTCCACAGCCCACCTTCAGGGCTTGCCTTCCTGTTTATGCAGTCAATTGATGCCTTGGTTACTCTGCAGAAGGGGAAAATCACATCATCTCAGAAACCAAGAGAAGTGAATGCACCGAGACTTTAGCAATAATGGTTTCATGAGGGTGGAGATTAAAACAGGTACCTTCTTGAGAAAGAAATGAGCCATGCGCAAATAAGGAATCTGGAACTTAATGCATGTTTTCATACCTATTTTCTCATGTTTGGTGTCTTTATCTATGAAATGGGATCACTTGTATTAAATAGCTGTGTAGTCGCCAGACAAGCCTGGGGAAAGACGGGTTGTAACAGCATTCCCCTAAAGCCATTAAAAATCATGGGCAAATGGGGGAAAGGAGGCAGAGAAACGCATGGTGGCAAAGCAGCAGTGGATTATCCCTAGAAAGTTAGCTTTGCTCAAGATAAACTACTAATATACGATTACAGATCATGGTGACTAGGAGCAAGAAGTCTCATCTTTTCTCTGAGCCCCAAACCAAACGATGCTCCCAAGCTATGGTCTCAAAAAGACCATTCCGATCCTTTCTGTGAAAGGGAAGGGACTTAAAAATTCCCCTGCCATTTAAAGGAATTTTCTAAACAGTGCTGCTTCACATATTTTCTTTCTTCTCTATCATATCTACTAGAAGTCAAAATTTTGTAAAAGAATTCATGAAGAAGGGTAAGTACAATTGTAGTTAGTGTATCTTGGATTGGAGACAGCTGGTGGTCTTTCTATGTTTAACCTGGGGCTTTCTTAGCATTGCTGTGTGCCATGAAGTTAAAAGAATCTAACTCATGCTGATGCATTAGGTCTCATAATAATACCATGAAGCAGGTGTTATTATTTCCCCACTTTAAAAATAAGAAACATAGGCACAGAGAGATCAAGTGACTTCAACGAAGTTGCACGGCTGCTAAGCAGAGGAGGCAGGATTTGAACCCAAGTAGGGTTTAGGAGGCAACCACTCGCCACAATTCAGAAGGAAGATACGTGAGGGTTGACTGTTTGTTTTTGTGTTTGTATAGAATCAAGAAACACATTTCTCCTAAGAATCAAAGAGTTTAACACAGAGAAAGTAAGATTTTAGGGGTAAGCACAGGGGGAAAAAATGCCCTGGCTATTTGGGTTTAGAGATACTGCACAAGATTATTTTCATGTCTATGGATCCCAGTTTCTGAAAATTTAAGAAAAAATAATAATAGTTCCTAATCATTAACAGCCAATTTATGATCAGAAATAGTAGCCTGGGGGACGAGTGGGTGCTCTCGCGGGAGACTTCCATTCGCTGGTTCACTTCCTGGCAGCTCCATGAGCCACCTCATGGAATCTGACGTCACATAGGTGGGCTCTGAGTTCCAGAAATCTCTCCGAGCTCTCTGTTGCCCTGACCACTTCCTCTCAGGGTTGTTAGGCCTGTCTTTATCTTTTCATTTTCTGCAGTTCTTGAAACACAACAAAGGGATGTGACACGTTCTGTAGGCAAGCACCTGGATAGTGTCATTTCAGGTCTGGGCGGCATCAAACAACAAAATGCACAGTTGCATCACTGACACAAACATATTTCCCCCCAAAATGAAACATTATGGCCTTCTGTGGGCAGTGCTGATGTCATGGTAGACACTAGGAAAGAAAGGATATTATCTGGATAGAATTTGAGCGTACATAACTGCAGATGGCGGGGCTAGACACGCATGTCTTTCATCAGGTGTCATCAAAGGAGAATCGTGCCTCCCCAGAGCACCGATCTGTTTCAATACTCATCGACCGTAACAGTGTGAAAGTCTGTGTTTTTCCCCCCGGTACCTAGCTGGACCAATCATAATGCAGTTGCTAGAAATGTATAAATAAATGGTTCTTTAGTAATTCATTCATGCTTGGACCAGAAGAGACATGGCAAGAGTTTACAGGGGATAAAGCAATGAGGGAAGATAACTGGCAGGCAGGCAGTTGAAGAATGTTAGATCCACCCGTAAACTGAGACGGATCAGGCTGGGCTCCAAAGCCCAGCACAGGTCCAAGACTAACTCCATTATCTCATCAACAAATACTTGCCGAACTGCTGCTTCATTCTAGGACCTGTGTACAAGTTGCAGTATCTCACCTAATTCTCCCCGTGATCAGGTGAAATACACATCACTGGATTTTTTCATTTTAATAGATTAGAACCCAATTCTCAGAGAAACTGAGCATCATGCCCAGGCCGCCTGCCTCATAAAAGGCACATTTGGATGCACCTGCAGATCTGACTGTTCCAAGTCGGAGCTCAATAAATGGTGACTCCAGGGTGTTAATCATGATGATGTGTTTCCATCTCAGTATTCCAGCCCAGCACATAGCTCTCAATAAAGACTGTTGATTCAATGAGCCAAGTAAGTCGATTAGACCACAGATAAATTTGTATTAGGCACCTAGAGTGGAGGTAGACCTGTGGGAAAAAAGGAGCCAACACTCGGCTCCTTCTTTCTAGAGCTCTCTGCCTAGAGCTGTAACCTGTGCTCATCTTAAAGTCTCCGAGAGATCCCACTTTTTCTAGTCCTGCCCTCCCTGACTAGATCGAATTCCCCCGGTTATACTCTCTTGGAGCCCAGGAACCTCTTCCACTTAGAACTTACTACAGTCACGGTCTATATTTGATTGTGTCACCATGTGATTGACATTTCTGCCCCCGTGAGACTGTGTGCTCCCTCCTGGTGGCAGGGGCCATATTGGGTTTGGGACACCACTGTGTCCACGTTGCTTGGACAAGCCATCTGGAAGCAAGCACCCGGGAGATATTTATGGAATAGAATGAAAGGTCCAACTGCCAGAAGGGCAGCCGACAAGCAGGACGCTGACCCTAGAGGCCACTTCGCCCTCCGATGCCCCTTCCCAGCGCACCGGGCCGCGCAGGCCGGAGCAGGGGAGGCTTCCCGGGGTCGTGGACACAGAGCTCATGTCGGCGTTGCATGCCAGCCTCACCTTGTCTCCTCTCACTCGGAGCCTAATTGCTTAGGTGAGCAAATATTACCCTGCCGTGAAAGGCAAGCTGGGCTGTCCAAGGGTTGCTGGAGAGCATCCTAACCAATGTAATGACAGCATTGCACGTGTTAACTACCTGCCACTGACGGGGCCCTGTTTCTGGGAGCACTGGGGACAACCCGAAGAGAGCCCGCCGAGGAGGATGGACCGCATGTGCCCTCAGCAGAACTCCCGGGCGGGCGCACGCACACCTCGGCCTCTCCGCGCTGGAGGCAAACGGCTCTGATCAAGGTGTTGGGAGGAAAGTGTTTCTGGAGTCAAGCTGCTCACAACAGCCCTGAATGGAAGCAATTGTTTTACTGTTGAATCTATTATGAAACAAAGCTGGCGAAGCTCTCAGCAACCACTTTCGATTTTAAACAAGAGCCTCTGCCCCCTCCCCAAGAATATGGCATCAAACCTGAGTGCAGTTTGTTCTGTTTCTTACTGCGGGGTGTCCTTCCAGACCTCAGGCTCCCCCCTTACCCAGGACGCGAGGGAGGCGTAGGAAGAGGCAGAAACAGGCTGCGGGGAAAGCCTCCTGCTCCAATATCATTTGTCACACAACTGTGGCTTTTCTCGAGCTTCCTGTCTCCTTCCCATTCTTGACTAAACTTCCTCAACACGTCGTGCCCTTCCCAGTCCGACTGAGCCACAGTTTCTCAGATCTTACGACCCAAATGCATCCTTCACCCACTGTGACGCGGCCACGTGGATACCAGAGGACTGTTCACTCACCCGTCTGTCCTGCCTTCATTTCCAGGTCCTGGGTGGTCTTTGCCTGCAGAGGGCCGGGTCTGGCTTTGAGTCTCGGGTTTGAATCCTGGCTGTGTCACTTATTCAGGCATCTGCAAGCTTTCTCTTAAAGAGCCAGACAGTAAATATTTTCAGCTTTGCAGGCTATCAGGGCCCTGTCACACTCCTGGACTCTGCATGTGTCACACAGAAGCAACCAAAGACTGTACACAAATGAGCAAGTGTGGCTGTGAGAGGATAAGGTCTCCTGTGTGACAGCCAGCCCCGGATGTCCCTGTGTTCTCTTACCCCAGGACCTCAAAGAACCTTGACCAACAAACACCATGGCGGCGATTCCAGAGTTTCGGTAAATTCTCCTAGACACTGTCCCTTCTGTGTCCTTCTGGCTGTCCTTACTCATCCCTGAAGATGGATCACAAACTGTTTCCTTTCCACCCACACTCTCCTCTGGCCCATGCAGCCTCCTTTCCCGAACATAAAATAAAACTTGAAACATTGGTTTAAACAAGTGTCAGAACTAGAGGTCCCTTGCACTGGGAACATTATTTTCAGCTCAGCAGGCCTCTAGTCGTCTCAAGATAGGCGATAGTTCCCTAGACCAGGGGCCAGCTCTGAGCGCAGGTGGCCTCCTCTCAGCTCTGACGGGGGATCAGATTCCCAACTCAGGGAATGCCCAGCACTGTCCACATCCTGCAGGTAAAAAGCAATCACCAAACACCGTCAGCTAGTGCGGCACTGTCTTCCAAGTGTACTTAGGGAAACATTTCCCTAAAATGCCAGCTCCGCGGGTACTAATGGGGAAAAACTCTTCATGGTCACCTACGTGTTTATAGTTTCCAGGTAAGCAGAGAACTTTGTGGGGTCTCTAATTAGTCTCATGCAAGACTAACTTAAAAAGAGAAGACATAACATACAATATTTTCTAAACTCATTTGCCATGAGTTTTTGTTTGCTTGTCGTTTGGGATGCCTAAAATATGTCTTGAGGTATTTTGCAAAAGAACTGTGAGAAAGGTATGGAACCCTTCTGCAACTATCCAAGTAAGGAAACTGGAGTTGACGACGATGGGGAGCCAAGGTCACCCGTGGTGTGCACAACAGCTTCTCTATTTCCTATTTTAATATCGCCAAGCCGCACCCAGCCAGCTCAGGCCTTCTCTCCCCTCTCAGCTGAGCTCCCAAGAAGACAACCATCAGTGTTGACTGTGAAAGCCGCAGCTGATGTCTGGCCGGCGAACAGCTATCGCAGCCCAAGTCCCTGTGACCACCGCAACCCACGGTGCCTTATCTTTCACTCAGGAGGAATCACAAATCTGACCCTCCAGCCACAGCACTGCCCAAAATGCCCACCACTAAGCTCCCTGAGCAACAGTGAAACAGACGGAAGCCTCTCTCCTTCCAGGTTGATTTTTATTGCTATTATGGTACAATTCGGTCTCATTCCACATCATTATATTTGATAACTGTCATAAACCTGAAATCACTGATGTTTGATCTCACTCCCTGACCTGAACCATGCCAGGCTCAATCAGCCAACCCTGTCAGCTTCCCTTTCTGCATGCACGTAAGTAACTGCCTGGTCATTCTTGGCGACAACTCCGGGCAAAGGGATCAGGCAGGTGCTCAGCTGGTCTCAGCCCAGGAGAAATGCTCTCTTTAAGGGACGAGCACAATGGGACAACTTCGTACTCAAATCAGGTGTTCTGAAGTTCAGAAGAAAATTTAAATACTTATAAGTCACCTGCCCCAAACCTTAGAAGGGATTTGTTTTCAGATTCTTTAAACACACACACACACGCGCGCGCACACACACAGTGAATAGCTCAGTGGTTTGGGGTCCAGTGTTACAAAGGCTGCAGTCAGGGGTTCTATCCCCCCCCCATGGCTCTGTTAGCAAAATCCAGAGAAAAGCTTCATTCCTCGGTGCAGAACATGCCCCTCCCCCTGCTGCCCCCATTGGAAGGTAACCCTGTGGGGAGGGGCATTGTAACATATTTTTATATGGTCAGAATTCATGTCTGTTGCTTATAGAAAGCTAATGTACATGACGTTATCAGGCACTTATTAAATGTCCAATACATGTCTCTTTCCTTCTTGAAAATTTTTTTCTTCTTGCAAAAAAGTCACTCCCCCTGCTAGATGATGACTGAGCTGCAGAACCCATCAGAGTGCAGGTTGATGAGAGAAAAAATAAATGTCACGTAGGTTGGTCAGTCCTTTAGGACCCCCACTTGCTCGTAAACAACTTCATTTTGCCTTACAAAACCTTGAATGAGTTGTGATGAGGCTTTGCTGGCCCTCTTATCAAAACATAAAACTATATTTAGAAACCCTTTGGGGAAAAATGGCACCATCCGGTATTACCCATAGAAGCCAAGACACTCACAAACACCAGAGCCAAAGCAAGCACAGGGGCGCTGCTGCTAGCCGCCTGCATCCGGCGCAGTGACTCACACTTGCGCTGCTGAGGATATTACTATTAGATACACTAGCAACAGACCCGTGAGATGACTGCACTCTCTCCTGCCTAACTAATGCTATCAGGTTATACTGAATCATCATATTTCAGCAATCACAACTCCACTGGGAAAAATTCCACAAGGCCCCGGTTACACCAGCGGAGACACTGCAACACCCTAAACATGGACGTTTTAAGCAGTGGTCATGATAACGAATTAGACTGGGAGAAACCGTGATCATCACCTCCAAAACATGGCTTAATAAGCAGTCACCAAAGAGTTTCAAAGTCTCGGCAGTGATCTAAGCCAACCCTGTCACACGACAAGGAAGCTGAGGTCCACAGGAGGGGCAAGGTTTCAACTGGCAACGTAGTAAAAAATACTAGACTGCAACCGTAGTCTCCCAACCCTTTCTATTATATTCCTTATGTTCAATATTCAGTATACCTATTTTAATTGAGATCTAACTGAATTGCAGTACACGGTCCAGTGGAGAGAATATCCCATTGCTAGGAAACTGGTGAACAAATCATCCAAACGATCCTCCCACTGAAAATAACCAAATGCTGGTAAATACTTTCAAATCTTCTTAAACGCAAAGAGGATTGAACAAGAAAATCAGGGATACTGAGGCCAGAACCCAAGTGAGGATGGATAGATCGCTGGAGTGAGCTTTTGCCTTTAGGACAACTATTAAATATGCTGGAATTGACCACTGGTTTTCATGATTGCCAAGTTCAAAAGGCAAAAGACCAAATTCAGGGACACCCAAGGTCTCATGCTGGACCTGCCCCATAAAGCTAGAAACCCAAAGAATTAAACTGTGCTCTCTACCAGGGGACTACAGGAAGGCTGCCCTGCTGGGTGACACTGGGAGAAAGGACAAACCAACCCCCAGGATCTATAACCAGCAAGCCAGCCAGCCTTCGTGCGAGCTCGCCGCCTGAATTCACAGTGCACGGGAGGCCCACAAAGCCTGGCGCTAGAAGTCAGCTCAAATTGGTCCCATTCTGATAGCACGCCCAAGCGCTTGGCAGAAGCAAATAAAATTCATTCTTGGGATAATCCACTCTCATCCCAGGCTTTGAAGAATCCCCACTGGCAATATTTCAAGAACTGTATTCTTAAAATAGAGGTTCACTTAAAGATGTACAAAAAATAAGCAGATACAGACTCACAAAGATTTCAGATACTAAAATATCAGGCACTGAAATAAAATATTCATATCCACTTAAAGAAAGAAAAACAAATTGCAAATATAAAGAAGAAATTATTTTTTTAAGTCATCAGCAGGTCTTTAAAAAACTAAACTAGTAATAAAAATATATTACCCTGATATTAATACCTCCAAGAGTGCCCTGGTTTCGGGTGAGAAGGGGAATGAGCGAGCCCCCTCCACCTCTTTCCCACTGAAGGGGGCTGTAAATAAAACCCCGACAGAACCCATGGAGCAACTACTCGAAGATTCTGACAAGAAAATGGTAGCATGAGAATTGGGTACATGGTGCGAATTTGAAGCTCCACCAACCAGTGGGAGCTCAGCAGTCTCTCCCACTGGTATCCTCTGGCCTGGAATCAGAATTGGGTGTCGGTGCCCACAGCAAACACTCCGGACAGGACAGGGGAAACCGCCTGCGGCTTTTCTGTTCTCTGAACCACAGCACCCAAAGTTTCCCACCCTGAAGGCAGCCACCACAGCCGCACCGGGAGGCGCCCAGGAGCCTAGCGCTCTGAGGAAGGACAGCATCTGTCGTCCCAGGGGGTGGGGTGGATCCCGTAGTTCCTTTTCCTCTCTGCCCTTTCCCTGCTTGGCCCCAGATATGGATTATAACTGCCCCAAACTGGAAACAACCCCAATGTCCTTTGATGAGTGAACTGTTAGAATACTATACAGCAATAAAAAAGAACAAACTATTGACAGTCTCGACAACTTGGCTGACTCTCAAATGCACCTTACCTAGTGAAAGACGCCAGTGTTTATAAGTTTACATACTACATTTGATTCTATTTAAACAGCATTCTGGAAAAGACAAAATTATGACAGACGGCAGATCAGTGATTGCCAGGGACCCGAGGTAAATGGCTTACTAATTGCATGAAAAATAACTTGCGCTGGCCAGTATGGCTCAGTTGGTTGAGCGTCATCCTGTGCACCAAAAGTTCGCCAGTTCGATTCCTGGTCAGGTTGTGGGTTCAATCCTCAGTTGGAGTGTATACAGGTGGCAACTGATCAATGTTTCTCTCTCTCTCTCTCTCTCCCTCTCTCTTCCTCTCTAAAATCAATAAAAACATATTTTACATTTTAAAAAAATCTTAAAAAAACAAACAAAAAAACTTTCTACTTCTCAAAGCTACTGGGTGTACTCCACTGCTTCATGAGGCTCTGAGATCCCTGTCTTCAGAGACATTTAAAGCCCAGCTAGGTAATAATATATCAGGATGTTATAGAAGGAATTCAAACTACAGAGTTTGGACAGATGCCCTACAAACAGTTCATTCCGCCTCTGAGGGACTCTAAATAAAGTCTGGTTTGCATTAAAGTATACCAGGCCACATCTAACATTAAATAAACACAGTCCCTGTACTTTGGGGGTTGACAGCTCATGGAAAAACCCTCAACAAATAAATACTTTAAAAATGTTTTGTGTGCCATCAACAAATTTTTATTGGAATGCCAGCTTTATAGTAACTGCTGGACTAAGCTCAGTTACAGAGATAGAAAAATATAAGATGTTCATCATCCACTAGAAGTTTATCATACTGCTAGGAAAAGGGGTCATTAATACGTGAAAAGGTAAGTCACATACATGATTTAAATAATAATGCACAGTAATTATATAAGAGAGACCATGAGTAAGAGTGTGTGTAATTGCCAAACGTTCGGGTAGTAGGGGCTGTGGGTAGGCAGAAGGGGACTTAACTCCATATCTCCCATATGCCCACCCAGAACCCCTCTCAACCTGTCTTCACCTGCTGGGCGCCCCCAATCCTGACCCATATGGATACACCCACAGATCTCTTGTTTGCAGATTCTTATGGGATTCAGTCAGTGGGAGGCCCAGCAGGAGACTCGAGGGCTGGAGGAGTGAGTGGGCATGGTTATCCCCTTGGTCCCAGCCCTGACCATTGGCTGAAGGCTCCTTCCTATCAAGTGTCCATCCCGCCAGAGCCCCCAGCTTTCAACTTTCTACTTCTCCCCCATGTTTCCTTTGTCTCCTTCAAACCTAGACCTGTTCCTCTCCTCCCTCCAGCTAGCAGGCGCCATCTCCCTCACTTTCTAGTTTCCTCATGGCAGTTCTAGTTAAACTGGGGAAAAATCAACAGAAATCATAGTATATGTAGAATGTATGCATTACTCCAATCTCACCACTTAGAAAAGAAAACAGAAACAGAAACAAAACCACCTAGGCAATACTGAAAACACTAAGGGCCCGCCTTCTGGGTCTCTGGGTTGAGTCAGTTAACAGAACTCACCTCTGACCTCTGGCTGCAGGGACACCTGGAGGGGCCCTGCTCACAAATGCTAGTCTCTGTTTTCTTCCCCAGAAGAGTAAGGGACAGGATGCAGAGAGGTCCTATGGCTCCCTGGGCCAGGGATTCACCCTGGGGAAGGGGCCTTTAAGGAAGAGCCCATCAGAATCTCAGGGGGTGCAGTGTGGACAGCTCCTCACGCGACGGGATGATATTAAACATTTATGGGGATGTCCACCCACCATCAGAACCGCTGCTCTTCAGTTGTGGCTCTCAAGTGATCATGCATCGGAATTACAAGCAGAACTCGTTAAAATACAGATTCCTGCCCGGCCGGCGTGGCTCAGTGGTTGAGCATCGACCTATGAACCTGGATGTAATGGTTCGATTCCCAGTCAGGGCACATGCCCGGGTTGCGGGCTCCATCCCCAGCAGGGGGCATGTAGGAGGCAGCCGATCAATGACAACTCTCTCATCATTGATGTTTCTATCTCTTGCTCCCTTCCTCTCTTTGAAATCAATAAAAAAATAAATGAAAATGAATAAATTTTTTAAAAACATTCAAAAACAAACACACACCAATTGCTGGCCCTTAACCCCAGAGTTTCTGATGCAGACTGGGGTGGAGTCTGAGAATTTGCGTTTCTAACAAGTTCCGGCAATGCTTATCCTGCTGGTCTGAGGACCACTGATAGACACCTGGTCATCAACCTGGGCCACACACTGGAGTCACTTGGGAACTGAAAAGTACAGATGACTGACAAACCCCTCAGACATTCTGATGTAACTGGCACAGGGGTGTGGGGACAGACTAGGCACTGGGATTTTTCAAAGCTTCTTCAGGCTATGTCTGCGTGTTGCCTGTGAGAGACCCACCGGTGTTGACCTTACCCTAAAGCCATCAAGTTCCTGCCCGGTCAGCCTACCCACTGCCACCTCATACAGAAAGTGCCTCCTGAAAACAGCAGGCGAGGTTTTCACCCTGGACTCTGATGCCTCAAGGCTCCGGGGCATCGCCTCAGGGCTCCGGTGCCTGCTACCTTCTCCTACTATAATAAGAGCAGCTCCTCTTTCATCATCTCCTGTGCTCTCCTTCCTCCTAAGGTTTCATTTGAAGAAAAGCTAAAAGAAATATTTGAAAAACCACTAACACAAGAGAAAGGGCTGTAAACCCTGCTGATTTTCAGCAGGTCTCGCCTCCAGCTATGTAATCACTTTACCTCTCTGAGCTTCAGCTTCTCACGTGATCATCTCTAAAAACAACAGCTAACATTTACATAGTTGTTTGCGGTTACAGTTTATAATAAGATATAATAGCTGTCCATTTGCTTCACATGATCATCACAACAACTATGTGAGACCAACAATATCAGGGTCCCTATTCTGAAGATGGGAGAACCACCGACAATTCAGTTTGGATAACATACCTACATTTATCCAGCAAAGGCACTCAATCCAGATCTTCTGAGTACAAATTCTGATTCCTTTCACATCACGACGCTGCCCTTAATGTCCTCTCTGTCATGACTGACGCGAATCTCTGCCTCATTTCCCTCTTCTCCACACAAGGGGAGCAATTTTCTGTAGTCTCAGCCATCCATGAGAATCGGGAACTAACCTCATCCAGGGATAGGCGTGAAAGGGTGAATTAAAGGCCGTTGTTCCCAAAGCATGTCCCAGACCTGCAGCATTTTAGCACCTGGTAACTTATTAGAAATGCAAACTCTCAGGCCCCACTCCAGACCTCTGAGTCATAAGCTCTGGGGCTTGGCTCATTGATCTACGCTTTAACAAGGGCCCCAGGGGGTGATGCATGGTGAAGCCTGAGAGCTACTGGTTAGGGACCTCTAATGCAATGTTTAGGAGCTTTGTGACTGAGTAAACCTGGTGGCATGGTCATTGAAGCAGGTTCATATGGGCTCTCAAAAACCATTTGTTAAATTTTCAGGATTTTTGCAAGCTGGGTAGGAATATTTACACCATGGGAATTGGCAAACACTATAAATCAGAGTTCCCACCTCCCCTGCTTCCCCATCAGAGAGCTAGTTTACCAGCACACAATTACAACAACAGTGATCACTGATCTCCGTTCCCATAGGCAGGCGGCAACCTGATTCCTAAGGTCAAGATTCTACCTTGAGGGGAATGGGCCCTGCCTTGATTATGCCAGGTGCTCCTGCCTGTTCCATAGAGAATGCACAGCTAAGTTTGCTTTAACATTTTAATAGCTTGCCATGGTTTTCAGACATGGTTGGACTCCAGCTTCCACGCCATTCTCACCTCTAATCACCCTCCCTGCCTACCCTGTCTTCACTAGGCTCCAGCCACACTGCCAATCACCTCCCATTTCCCTCCCTTGCCATGCCATCTCTACTGAGGCCCACTGCACATGCTATCCCCTCAGCCTGGAAACCCCCTATCCCATTCATTCTCTCATTCTGAACTCACGTACAATCTCCTACAGAAGTCACCTTCACACCTCTCCCCTCCCAACCCTCTCCTGCCCACTCCCTATGCCCAGCCTGGGCTGGGTTATGACACCCACTTCCTCTGTTCTCCCAGGGCACCTTGCAATACCCTCATCAAAGCACTCGCCACCTGTCTAAACAGTAATCGCTTGGCTGTTTATCTCTCTCTGTAACAGAGTATAAGCTCCTTGAAAACACAACTACTCTTTCATGACTATAGTATCACTAGCACCTAGCATGGTGGCTGGTACATAGTAGGTAAGCAATAAATGTTTATCTGAGTTCATGAATGTCTTCCCTGGTTCTAATCCTTTATCTGCCTAAATCTCCAAATATTCACACTTCCTAGTCTCCCCAAAGTCATGCTCCACTAACCTCCATTCACCATCCTGGGTTTTCTGGATGTGAGTCCCCACCCTGGACAATCACCAGTTCATCCCCAGAGTCCCCACCCGTGTTGAGCCTGCCTAGTGATTTTTCCAAATTTACAACTGGATATATATCTCTACTGTCACATAAAGCCATCTTCCCCCACCTCAGTCTAACTGTGGTCTTACAGAAATTTATCCATGCCAGTCCCCCAAATCAGGATGTCTTTAAGATCTAAAACTTCATGATACTTGCACATCAGATTACCTACTGGTTCACGTAAGCCTGTCCCCAACAGAATTATGTACTTTCATTCATCAGAGACACACAGTTGAATGAACATAGTAGCCCAATCTTAATAGCCCCAAACTAGAACAATTCAAATGACCAACCACAGTAGAATGAGTAATAAACTGGTATATTCATGCAATGGAATACAGTGCAGGGCAAAGAGACCAAAGTACAACTATCTGCAACAAAATGAATGAAGCACGTAACACGATGGAAAGAAGCCAGGCATTAAAGACTGCATACTATATGGTTTCATTTCCGTGAATTTCAAAAAATGCATGAAACTTATCCATGGAGTTAGAACTCAGGGAGCAGGAGGTTAATGAATAAAGGAGATACATAGGGGCCTCTAGGATGCTGGTAATATACTGACTCTTGATCTAAGGGCTGGCTACACTGTAATTCTGAAAATTCATTATTATTTCATTGGTAATTTGCTGATAATTTGTATATTTTATATGTACATTATTCTTCAATAAGAAATTTTCATTTGAAAAGTTAAAATGTTTAAGGCATTGTGCTGGGTGCAGTGTGGGGAGACCAAAAGTATGAGGCCTGTGTTCTCTGGCTTTAGGGAAGAATTGAGCTATGTCCATCTGAAAACAAAACTAACAGTCTAGACAGTGAGTGACAAGTGACCAGAGCTCATCGTGGCTGGAGCCGGTTTGTATGTCCTGATTGTACACATCGTTCCAACTCCCCACACAGTGGCATCCATCGGTAGCTTGCAATTCGCCGTGACGAGAATATTTACATCACAGAAATGCTACAAATCAGGGCTTTTCCCCAGCGAGCTTACTGATAAACACCAGCACACTACTAGCTACAGAAACCTTAAGTATTACTGGAATTAGCATGAGCACCGACACCTCAGCATGCCTTAGCCACCTCACGGCCCAGGGACAAAGAACGCAAGCCTTTTGTTAAAAGTTCTAGCACCAATCTTTTCACAAGGTAAGAAACACCAAAGCGCGCACAGACGCTCAGCTCTGGGATGCAGCACCCTACTGCCCTCTAGTGGTCAATAAACTCTGGCAGGGTCTAGAAACTGGATTCAACCCAACAAATTCCAGGCACCGCACACACACGGTCTTTGGTTTAGTTTATGATGCCTATCGCTGAATAGCATTGATTCTATAAATTCTGTAAATTACAGAGGGATAGAATTGATAGGCCATATTAATATACAAAGCATCAAAATTTATCTTGCCAGAATACGCAAGGACTGGAAACAAAATATCATCCAGAGAATGAAGAAGTCCATATATTATGATGTCAGTGCAAGCCTGACTCAGCAACCCAGTCTAGCCCAGCATGCTATTTACAAATTTACAGGCCAGCTGTGGAACTTTAGATATCCCGCAACCTGGTAAATAATGCATCTGGTTCCATGAAAATCACACACTAAATAACACATCAGACTCAGAGGGTCTGAAATCTAGAACAAAGAATGGGACTGGGGAGAATTCCGAGTGACCTGAACCACATGCTCGAAATTATGCAATATTACTAACATGAACACTGCCTAAGTACATAGCGTATTTTAAAAAGGAGAACATGAAAAATGGGGTGGAGAGAAGAGCTTTAATTTCTTAGAATTAAATCAGGGACTCTCTCTGTTTGGGAGTTATGCGTGAAAGAATGCAAAGGAAAGCATTGTCGGGAAATGTTTAATCCCTTAGACACAAGGATATTAAAGTGGCTGAGAACGTTAATTTGTGGATCTTCACGGTGCCCGCCCGGAGGAGTTGGGGAAAGCCATCTACAGCCAGAATGCTGGGGAGAGCAGAGGAAAGTCAAAGTGGCCTCCAAGCACCTTCAACCAGCCGGATCCTTCAAATGTTCCCGGACACCCAAGCCCCAGGGCCCAGCTCGGACCTCGATCTGGTGTTCCTTTCACTATTGTTGATGCATTGAATTTTAGAAGATATTGCATGTGTGTGTTTTTTAACTAACAAGAAACCAAATCAAGAAGAGTAAAAAGAACAGTGTTGCTGTGGTTTCTGCAGCCAGCTATCGAGAGTGAAAAAGTCCCAGCCCACATCTGTAGATGCCTGGGTGGTTGTGATGTATTATTAGGATGAAATAGTAGATAACCTTCCAGGCTGCCCAGAAGCCCTCATTTGACTTTCTGTTTACAGACCTGGCCCCTGGACACAAAAGTGGCACGTGACCCAGGCCTGGCCGATCACAGCACACCATTACTCTGGATAAAATGAATGAGCAAGGAGTGGGGCTTGTCCCTAAAGCAGAGCCAGTTCAATTCCTTCCTTGAACTGGTGAACACACCGTCTAAGAGTTATATTTCATCTGAAGCCCACGTAGAGGGGAGAGAGGCAGGAAATAGAGGGCAAGGGAGATGGAGCCCCCATGACAGCATCTGAGCTCCAGATCTAGCCATGCCATGAGCTAAAATGAAACCCCCCCAACTGTCTCAGCTGCATGAGCCCCAAATTCGCTTTTTAATATGTGCTTGAATTTTTCTCTGTCAGTTGCAGCTGAACAAATCTAACACACTAGGGATGGATGCTCGTATTACCAGTGTCAAAAGATCTGTTTCATCTGAATACTGGCTTCTCAGCAGTGAGTCTGGGGAAAAGAAATGGATTATCAAATGGTAGCATCTGATGAGACATGAAGAATCACAAGTAAACATATGAAGCAAAGGCCAGAGCCTACTTAGAAAGCATCCATCAGTCTTGAAAGAGAAGGCAGTGGATTTGTTTTAGGTTTACCAACTCCATCTTTACAGATCGGAATACTGAGTCTCCAGATGTAAAGCTGTTTTATTTAGAGTAATTCAATTGATCCTTGAAACTACCCCATGGGGAAGGTTCTATTGTTATCCCAACTTAACAGATCAGAAAATGGAGGCACAGAGAGTTTAAGTAATTTGCCCAAAGTCCCACAGCTAGTAAGTGATAGAGCCAGGATGTGCATCCAGATGTTCCAGTTCTGGAATCCAAGCCTTTCATCACTAGGCTACACTGCCTCTCAGAAAGCACAGAAAATGGAAGCATTGGGATTCAAAATCAGACGTATGGGAGTCAACTTTCTGCCCCCTCATTTTGCCCTGAAAAGATAGTGCCTCCATGGTCCCATGAGGGGAAGGGGCACTGTTGCATTTTCTTCTCTCTGGTCTATGCATATTTAGACACGTCTTCAACCGACATTGGCCTTATTGCTTTTACACATTTATCTTGTTCCTACTAGGACTTACTGTTGCCACAAGAACCTTCAATTTAAGACAACTGTGTAACCTAAAACTTCCTTACTTCAACCAAGACCACTCTTCAGAGAACTCCACAGTCAAGTGAGGTCATTGCCTGACCACCAGTCCTGTCTAGCCAGCCTGCCAACTGAGTCCTCAATGCAAAGGTCACAGATCTAAGACCAAATATGGTCTTCTCCCAAAAGTCCCCATTTCTGCCAAATGGAACAATAAAATCTAATCTGGTTCTCAGCCTCAGGCTCCATTCACTCACTCATTCTTTTGTCCCTCCCTTTCCTTCCCTTCCACATCCAGTCACCAATCCATATTTCTTATATGTGTCCCAGGCTCACCCTGTACTTAGAAGAGCACAATACAGTTTCATTCACTTATTCACATATTCACCTAACCAAAACATTTCTGCTGTATGCCAGGCTCTATGCAAGGTGAGCACAAAGGAGGTTGTCCCCCCTACCTCATGGAGCTTCTTTAAATACCAGTTGGAAATTGTGTCTTGTATCAAACTATCCAAAGCTCCTCATTACCTATAGAAATGATCGCCTAGCCTCTTATCCTTCCTTCAAGGCTTCTGAAACTTGGCCCCAACCTAACTTACCAGCCATATTTCCCACTATTCCCTCCATGGGATTTTTGCTCCATACAATTCATAGTCATCAAACTCACCAGTGGCTAGCACTGACCCGTTCCTAAAATGTCCCTACTGCCACCACCTGATGACCAGCACACGCTAAGAATAAGGATTGTATTTTATATTACTTTATGATGTCAAAAACCATGCCCTGCACAATGACATATCCATCCATTCCCTCCGCAGGAGTTTTGGATCAGATCTGAGAACTCCATCATTATTCAGACAAATGCTGACCTCAAAAATTTTATACTTGCAGAGTCCTGTAGAGAAGGGAGGCTCTTTACAATCCACACAAAACATTATATTCACCCTCCAAGAATCCTGCCGAGTAGCTTGCATTTGTAGAGTAGGAGGGAGAAAGAAACATGAACAGCAAAGTCTGGCAAATTCAAAGAAACCTCCATAGACTGTGATCTGGAAGCTGCTGAGTCTGCCTCTTATCTGGTGTTTTAACTCATCCACTCAAACAAATGGAATTTAGTTCAGACATGCTATAGGCAGAGCCCAGGACTGGTGTCCACATCACAACTAGGAGTCAGACACAAGCCAGCAGAGGAACACTGTCTATAAAAACTCTGGTTCTTTCTGGCCCTAGGTTTGTCAGTTACCAAGGAAACAGCAGGGGAAAGATTGTGCTTAGATCCTCGATGTCCAGGGCATGTGGTCCATGATCTTCCCAAAATGACTTTCAACACAGCATTTCCAGAAAACACATGAATGCCAACTTCCCCTTCTCAAAAGGTAGCCATCATGGGTACAGAATATTTTTCTTAATCTTGACAAGTTTCTAAAAGTTGAATAAAATAGGTCTGCACAAGCCCTTGGAACCCATCGTTAGCCTCTGTACGCAAAGGTAGTAATTATTGTCATACAAATAGAAGCATACTACCATGACCTGGTAATTACGTGGCCAGTAAAGCTGCCCGCAAATTTGTAAGGCATTCCTCAAATACAAATTCAGATCAGAATTTACAATAGCCCTAACCTTGCTTGCCAACCAAGATTTATAAGAGAAAGCATATCAAAATGGCAGGCCAGATTTCAAACAAAGTCACCAGATTAGAAGAAAAAAGAGAGGTGGGGTGTCATGTTTTCAAACTTTCAAATCCTTGATATGACCAGCCCAGAAAGATGGAACTGAGCTTGAGCTGACTTGAATATTAAACTGAGGTGATGCTTTGCTGCAGTCATCATTGATAATTTGCTTCCCCCACCCCACGCCTCACAGGTATTGCTAGGAAAAATGAGAATGCTCAATGTTTGTGAATAAAGTCCATTGGTTTAAAAAATATTGGAAAGTATGTGCTACAGAAATCTTTGCTATTTATGGATTCACACTCTAGTGTGACACCATGGTTTTCTAAAACAGAATAGGAAATAAATGAGATGGTGTTGCAAATATTAATGAGTAGAGTGCTGTGAGTTCACTTGGATTTCTCAATCTCTATTTTGGAGTCATGGAAATAATACTTCCAATTTTATTCTGGGCTAAAATACTCTGCATTCCTAGGTCTCCTAATGAGAGTCATCACGCATGACTGCTAACATGAGTGGAGGACTACACTTTCAGGTGAATAATGTTGCCAGGGAAACTGCCCACCTACCATCCCATTATGTCTATCTCTGATAGAACAGACAATTCTGCATGTAGGCCCTTTTTTCCATTACACAACAGAGCTGGAAAATTGCCCTCAAAATTTTATAGTTGCAAAGTCCTATAGGAAAGATGGGATCTTCACAATCCATACAGAACATTGCGCCTACCTGTCAGGCATTTTTCCAGAGTCCTACAGAGGAGCTGACATCTGTGGAGTGGGAGGGAGGGAAGGAGAGAGAAAACATGAACAGCATGGGCTGCTGGTAGCCGACAGACCCTGGTAGACGGACCTGGATGCCGCAGAGCCTGCATCCCACCTGGGGCTTTAACTCATCTACTCAAACAGAATTAAAAGCAGTCCTTCAAAAGGGATAAAAAAATGACAGGAAGTTCTCTTATCCTTTCTCACCACTTAATATGAGCAGAATTTTCATATGGAATAGCCTTTGCCTTTGTCCTCTTCCTATAGATTGGAACACCCCTCCTTTGCCCATTCCAGGGGGAAAAAGCAACATGGAGCTGATGTATGAGATCCCACACATGCTCGGTTCAGAGGGGAAGGACCCTGCGGAGACTGAGTGTCTATAGGTCTCTATAACCTCCTACCATTTTTCAATTCCTGGAGCTTTATCTCGTTTCATTTTGCCCATACCACCTCTTCCATCTCTCATTTATATAAAATCCACCACCTCTACTCTGAGAATTTTAGGGTTTGGTCTAGAGACGAATCAAGCGATGGGAAGGAGGAAATAAAATATTTGCAGCAGCCACGTCTTCACACTGCTCAGAATTCTGCTCTGGAACCAGTGCTACCCCCTAAGATAATCTTCAAGATGAGAACATCCAAGATGAGGGCCTCACCCCTCGCTCCATGACGCGTGGCACTAGCCACTCACCTGCCTGCACCCACAGGGGCCAGTGCCTGCCTCCCCCGCTCCTGGCACAGAGGACGTCCCCCAATACAACTGGGTCCTTTACCAACAGTGTCCTCATTTAAGCAGGCCTGGCCCACACTGGGGACAATATTTGACCCTTAAGAATCTGTATCTACATAATATTAGTATCTTGACCAGGATAGATTAGCCTAAGAAAGGGGGGGGGGGGGGTAGGGGGTGTGCACATGTGTGTGTAGGCAACTAGAGATGAAATTCTCTGATGTGTAGCCCACAGCACTGTCTCAAGGGGCATATTCTCAATTGTCTAATATGCCACAAACCCCTTTGAGAATGCTTTGAAAGCTAAGGACTCTTCTGCGAAGAAGCTACATACACAAACAGTTTTATGTAATTTCAAGGTGTTTGTGGACCCTAGTTACCAAATCCAGAGGTCCTGGACACCAGGTTAAAAACCCTGTTCTCGCCCAGGAGCAAGTACACCGGAGGGGCTAAGAGTCATGACTGAGCAGAACCAGTCCCTGCCGCTGCTTAAAGGCAGAGGAAGGAAGGGGGAGGGAAGGGGTCCTCAGCCAGGGATGAGTTGCTCCTCAGGGCCACACTTGGCCATATTTGAGATAGCGAGACTGTCAGGACTTGGGTGATTCTGCTGTCACCTACTGGGAGAGACCAGGGATGCAACTAAACTCCTACTTACACAGGAGAGGCCCCAACAACAAGGAATTGTCTGGCACAAAATGCCAACGGTGCTCAGGCTGAGAAGCCCAGTCACAAAGGCATGAAAGAGACAGAAAAACAGGATCAGCCATGTGTTCTGAAAAGTCATGCTGGAACTTTACCGGGGGTGTGATAACACCGCAGGGAATCCTACTCCGGGCCTGGTGGGCTCTTACAAATCTGTATTTGTGGTTTTTGTTGTTGAAGGAGGCTCTCCAGCTTGGCATGTGCTGCTGACTTCCATACACCAAATTCTAACTGTCCGCTCACCCTGCCAAAACTAGGCCCTCTATCGCCTTGTTCAGCTTCTCTGTGCCTCAGTCTCTCCGTCTGTAAAATGGAAATGTCCCCTGCCTCGTGGAGTTCCAAGAAGAACTAGTACACATAAAGTGCTTAGATTATGCTTGGACTCTTGGCTGTCATTATTCTGGTCACCACCGTCATCACGTCCTGTGTGTGGGGAGAATTTGAGATTTAGAAGACCACGCGTAAAATAGAATGAGACTTTTTATTAGCTATTTGCCATCCAAATGGTAAGGGATCCACTTTTGAATACATGTGTTTTTAAAATGGAATCCAACATATGTTTGCTAATTACCCTCTTTTGTGTTTGTAGAAAGCTAGCTCATATGTCAATATTATTTTAGAAGTACAGCACCTGCTGTTCGCTCTAAACTGGGGGGAGACGGAAATTAAAAGTTTCCATTAAAATGCCAAAGTGGCAAAACAACACAGTGGTATTTGTTCAGAAAGGTCTGAAGAAATAAAAGTGATTCCCAAGCTTGTCGTAAGTGCTTCAGGATTGTATCCCGCAAACTGCTCTAGCCGCCCCTGGCAGCCTCCCGCAGCAAGTCCAGATGCCCGGGCCCAGCACGCCGCCTGGCCCGCCGGCCTCCGCCTGCTTCCTGCCCAACCCCCAGCATCGCGTTTGCCCTCTCTGCTGCCCCTGTTGAGCGCATGTCCAATGTACCCATCTCACCGCCTTCTTTGGCAACCCAGGTACGTGCCCTTGACCGGGACTTGAACCCGCGACCCTTCGGTGCATGGGCGACGCTCTAACTACTGAGCCGAGCCCACATAGCGCCACTTTTAGGTTCCATCCACCTCGCTGTCAAAGGACCCCTGTGCCATGAAGACGTCTCAGAGCACCCCACCCCCCTTTCCCAACCCAAACCGCACCTTTCCTTTCCCTGAAGTCCCCTAATCTTTGTTTCACTCCTCGTGGTGCTTCTCCAAGACGGAGCCTGACGACACCGCACCGGGCCGTGGCGACAGACGTTGCCCTTTGAGCCGGGAAATGCCTCCCGCGGTTCGCACGCTGTGTAAAGCACAGACCTGGGAAACGCGGGAATCCCCGCATCTGTAACCTAGGGGTGAGTCCGAGCAATTCGCGCCGGTTTAAACAACGGTTGACTTACGCTGGTCATTTCAGAAACCAAGCACGCAGCCCTGGCCTCTGGAAATCAGGACTCGTCAAAGGCAAACTTTGCTGGCACCTTCAGAGTCGTGGAACCAGAGGACCGCCAGGCTTAGAAAACCATCAAGTCTTTTCAATTGTTTGCATTAACTGTCATTCGTTTGCAGGCCTTGGATCTTCATGACTCAAGGGAAGTGAAATATCAGCACCTGGACTACGTCCCCTCACCTCTTACGTTCTTTGCTGGACCTGGTCAAGCCTGCATCGTTACCCATTCTGTCTTTCGTTCCCCCGATTGCTTGGCTTAAATATGAGTTGCTCTGAAAGATCACCGGTAATTCACATAAAATATAGTCTTGTTACTTTTCTTTAAAAGAAGCACGATAATTGCAAACTGCAACAGAAGAAGCTAAAAATAACTCCCCAGGCAGTTGTGCACTAGGAATTAGACAAAAATGAGCCCAATTTATTTTTAAATGACCTGGTAATTTGTAGGAAAGATTTAAGCTGCTTAAATTTTCATTGGTGGAAAACTGGGAAGTTCATGAAAACCAATCCTTGGTCACTGGGGTGAGAGAATGGTCCCTTATCCCAGAAGCCAGAGAGGCAGTGTTGACAGATTGTTTAAAGATTTATGTTCAAACAGCAACAGGAGAGAAGAAAAACCTAATTTAACATGAGATAAATCAAATTCTGTCAGTTACCTTAAATGCATAAGCAATATCACCACCATGGCTTGAATTTTATCTTAAATATCTGACACAAAAGATATTTAAAATTATTAATTACATAAATTAGTTTACCCCCTCCTTGGGTGGAGATCATTACAATTCTCATCTTCAAAATACATGATGTATAAAATATATTTTAATATAAATGTAAAAATCTTTCCAATGAGCCATCTACTAGCACTGTTCTTCAATTCAAGATATATTGTCTCCTCTCTCTATATATATATGACTACTAATTTCCCCCCCTTTTGTTTAATATAAACCACTTCTCCGTGGGTTAAATCACTATATAGAGATAGGTGGATGC